>NC_091521.1:15790313-16103176 GCF_041682495.2 Bombus fervidus
CAAAATATAATGTGTAAAAGTATACGTGGAAAAAATTATGATAGAATTTATCAGTTAAATCGAACGTGTAACTTTATCAAAGAGCGACGTTCCATTCAAAAAGAACACGAACACGTAAATTTGCAAATTACTACAGGGTCGATAGAAATCGATGTCTGTAACTATTAATAATTAATGAGTAATTTCTCAAATTATATTTATATCCTGCAATCAATCAAATTCATAAGAACTATTGCAAAGATATAATAGCAGAGTTTATCATTTAAATCTGGTTTATACTTTCTCGTGGCAATTTTTTCTATACTTCGAAGTATGTTGGCAGCGAGGCTCATTCTACTTCCTAAAATAGATTAGACAACTTAGACTTACTGGGAATAAAGAGGAGGCGTAAAGGAGAAAGTTCGATGACTCATAAAGCGTAATACGGATCGCATGTTATTCCTCTTTTGTTCGATGCAATTAAACACGTCTTTTTTGCAGATTCTGCACTATCCTTCGAAAGTTAGTTTCGCGAGTTAAGAATTTTACGAAAGGCTCGCGAATTCCTCGTTTCTCGTTTTATAGAAAATTTTCTTCTCCATCGAGAGTAGACATGAAAATTTTATTTCTGTCTGCTGTTTTTTTTTTTTTTTTTTTTTTTTTTTACCGACAAACAGCTTGAACGACGAAACATCAACGACTATATCTATCATGGTTGGAACTTTTTTAGATACGGATACTTGTCTTAACGAAACTAGTTTGCAATGCTACACAGAGTCTATAATTCATTCGAAATAATTTCTTTTGATCTTCGAGCTTGGCTCGTTAACATAGACACAATTTCGACATTACAATTTTGGTACTCAAATTTTTCGATCAGGTTTCACTGATAAAAAATTCCGACGGCGCGATATGAAAAGTGAAAGTGACCCTAAAAATCTTCGAATCGCTGTCACCAAACCGAACGCATCTCCAACCTTGCGTTTTCAGCTTTACATACGTCACTGTGCATAAGTATTTCTTGAGCTGGTGAAATTTCATCAAAATATTATTTTACGACGGTAATACGTTTGGTAAGAAAGAGATCAGTCCGATCAGAATTTACTCTGACCCAAACCTAATTGAAACTTAATTTACATGCAATGTAAATTATCTATTCGATGTAAACTCACCTATTTCCCATTGTAGCAACGATCTGTTATAAAACGAATTTCTCATAATAAAGTCGACGATAAATTCAAACAAACTTCTCACTTGCCACTTTTCTCAAACTAATCATACGCTCGTTAATCGCAATCAGGCGTCAACCTAATTGTTTCACCATCTTTCATTTATTACAGACGTATTCACACCCACCTAAATAGCGAAATCATGAAACTCGCCTATAAAATCTCGACACAAAGAGTCTAAATAGGCTTCGTGAGCATAATCGAGCACGTAACATATCCCATACAAAGCTGTACGTAGACGTAACACGTAAAAGCATGTAGCTTGGGATCGAGGAGGACATAATGGACTTCCGGTAGGTCCCTTTCCATCCAGATACACAGCCATGTAACGAATGAATCGTTACATAAACTGTATTCGTAGTTAATCCTTCGTACTTACTGCCAAAAATTATCTTACGTATCGTTATTGGTTAATTTTAATCATCGTCTAAATTAATCTACCAATTTCGCTGCTGATAATCTTTCAGAGACCTCAGACTAGACGCTTCACTCGCTTCAATAGCATTTCTCAAACTATTTTTCTAAATATATATATCGACCACTACATAATTCTGCAAAAAGTATTTCTCTCGTTCTAGGTGACGTTCACTCTGGCGTTGATGACACTAGCCATCATCCACACGAGCACGGCTGATCTACCGAAACCCAGCTACGCTAGAACGATGCTCAAAGTATCACGAAGCCTTCCAGGCGAAACAGAGGAGCTGAAAGTACGAACCAGCGAAGGGAACGTGGCAACTTTGATCGTGAAACGTCGAGACAAATCCTACCCCGAACAACAAACAGCGAACGAGCCTGCTAAAACTCTTCAAGATCCTGAAAATCCTAATCCTGAACTAGGCAACGAGAACAGCACATCGTCGGACGTATCTGAATCGATAAAAACCGAACCAAAGACCAAAGAGGACATCAGAAAATTGGAAGAGGCTCAAATAGAACAACTCAGAGCGAAATTGTCAGACTCTGACGGCCAAAGAGGCTTCTCGAAACTTGAAAACGTATCCGCGAACGAAGAGACGAACATCGCTGAAAAGATTCGACCAGTCAGCGAACAGAACATCGATTACGGAAGCTGGACGCCTCTGGGTACCGATGGAAGGGCTGTTCAGCTTCAGGAATCGACGACGGAGGAATATCTGAGCTGGAAACCTCTTCAGAGTGATTTGAAGACGACTACCGAAGAAAGGACCAATTACGCCAGATTCGATTCAGCGTTTCCTGCAGGTGGACTACTTCTGCCGCGACATTTTCAGGACAGATCGGAGAGGAAACTGCAGTTGGCCGACCAGAGCGAGGAGAAGACTCGCTACACGTTTTTGCCTCATCAGATTCGATCTTCGAGGACGAATATCGGAGCAAACGCGTCCAAGAACAGAGATGGCAAGAACGTGCCGCCAGAAGTAATTGTCAGGTCGGAGATAAACGTGAAATCAAATCCAAAGAGGTCACCTATGACGCTGGATAGGGATGGTACCCCTGTGATTCATGGCAAGAGGGTTCCCGACGAACCTATCGATAAGATTCAAACGTGGCGCAACGCACGAGTGATTAACAACAAATTGATACACGATGCAGGATCTACGGACAACCTGGAAACCTCTTCGAGTTTTTATCCGGCGGAGAATGCTGTGGAGAGGCAGAGGTTCGAGAGATTCTTCAAGAACGTTAACAGGAGGTATGTCGAGGGTATAAAGATGAAAGAAATGTTTACAATCGAAAAATAGAGCTGGCTTCTGTTGCACACGTTGAACTAATATTATTGATAGTTCGACCAATGAAATTATTAGTAACTGAACTAGTTTATTATTTTATTATTATTATTATTATTATTATTGGTAATAGCAACAGCGGTAGTACGTAGTAGCAATTGAATTAATATTATTAGCGAAAGTTTACAAGTCATGGGTTACGAGTTAGCTACTTGGTTATATATGCTTCGAGGAAATACACGATAAATATCGATATATTTTTCGTCAATTTGTCCGATAGATACGGCAAAGACTACGAAGAGGAAGGGAGAAACGTGTTCTTCGAGTGGGATCCAAAGAACTACAAGAACGAAGCGTTGAAAGCAGAGGTGTACGAAGCTAGAACAGACAATTACCGAAGCAACTCTCACAAGAGGATGCTACACCCTGACGGCGTGTCGATCTATCCAGTTTCGCAGCTCTACACCCCGGAAAGTCAAAAGATCGCGCCAGTCGCCTTGAAGCCTGGCGCCAGGGCACCGGTCCTTCAATACGCTCATCCAGAGTTGGGCGTGCAGCCTGCAAAGATTCTAAAAAACGAGAAAAGAAGGCCGGACAATTTCCCGGAGAACCAATACTCCTTTACCGAGCAAAGACAGAAGAAGAAGTACGTCTTAAACGACAAGAACATCGTGGACACTTACACGACGAAGAATTATTACCCTAATCAGCATTTCTATGGTCTGAAGAGGCCAAACGACGCGCCATTTTGGGTGAAAATCTCGGAGAACCTGAAAAACCAATTCTCCAATAGCGTGGAGAAGGTTTCACAATTTACTCGGCCAGTGATCGATCCTCTGGTGGAAGCTACGCATAAAATTTCACAGAATTTAGGTCTTTCGAACGGTAAAGAGGCTGAAGACAAGGTCGGCACTGTTACTTCCGGTAGCAGTATCCTGATTCCAGCTCTGGGACTCGTGGCATCAGGCGCTGCTCTCGGAATCGGTGCTGTCGCTGTTGGAAGATACCTGGACGTTGATGTCCTAAAGAGATCTAACGAAGCTCTAGGCAGCGAGGTGGAATATCAACGAGCTTTGGACGCTAGTCAGCCTCTGTTGAGGGAAACGGATAGAGAGAATAATGGCAGAGACTCGGAGCAGATAGACAAATATAGCGGAACCGTGTACTTCCTCGAGAACGTAACACCGAACGAAGAATCGAAAGTTGATGGCGATGGTGGAAATTCGAATAATCGGAACGGAGTTTTGTTGATCGTGGAGGGAAATGAGAAAGCAGAGAATCAAGAGACTAAGCCGGAAATGGAGGAGAATAAGCAGGCGACGGGATACTCGAGAAGGAAACGAAGTGTCGATTATTTGGACATTTTCCAAGCGGAAGGAAATTTAAAGAACTTAATCAGAAATAAACGTTTGCAACGAAAGGGAGCCGATTCGATCAGCGAGATCGTAGAGATCGATCTTCCTTCTCGCGAAGGTAGCATCGACGTCACGGAGTTTCTTATTCCAAATAGAAAAGCTAACGATCGAAGTAATTCGAAAAAGAACAGCGAGGATTCTGCTATTTTGATAATCGAGGATGGCTCCACGCCTTTGGACTTCCTCCAGAAAAATCTGGCTAACGATGTGTCTGATAAGAACGATTTGGACAGCTTGGAGAGGGTAAGCTCGGAAGCTTCTGCGAGCGACGAAAAAGATTCTGTGGACGGAAGAGGCGAAAGACGAAGGAGAAGAAGTATCGAAAGCGATCAGGAACTGGAAGACGCACTTCAGAATCTGGAGAACGCGGAGGTTGCCGAGGTAGCTCATATCGATGGTGACTGGACCAACACACCCTGTGCCAAAAGGATATTCTGCGACGCCATGATCGAAAGGGGCGCGGATGCGGTTATTTTGATGGAGAAAAAAATGGCTAGTCTTTTAGGCTTGTGAGTATCGCGTCAACTTTCATATCGAAGTATTATGGTCGTTTCGAGAAATTATTACTACCTATAGAATTATATAATTTGGTATTGAATCATGTTATATTATAGTTAGTAGAGAATATTACAGTCAGTTACCTATAAAGTTTTACTATGATATGTAGTTTCAGAAGCAAAGTATCGTGGTATTTTCCTAGCATTGTTATGGTACACAGCTTTCAGATTGAACTATTATGGTTGTTTCCAAGAATTATTTTCTTTTTAGCAAAAAGGTGAACGTAAAGTTACAAAACACACGGGAAGTTGTTTGTTCGTGTGATATAATGACGGTTCTCGCCAATTAGCATATTATTTTGTAGCTGGCTATGTTTGGTGTACGGCCTTTCGGTTTCGTAGATCTGAGAAATGCCGATAGACCTCTTTTCTTCCTCTTCGCCGCTTCTTTTAGAAGAAACCAGTCTTTTTACGGATACGTACTCCTTCTAGAGAAAGGAACGCATTTTAAAAGCTTCACCGATTCGTCTAAGAAGATGTATAGATTTTTCAAGAAAATGGTAATCGGTTTCACAGAATGGAAATGCACCAGAGAAAATACACAGTGGAATAGACTGTATTTCTACAGTCCATTTATCTGAACTTGTCTGGCGACAAACAGTTTACGTGATTGCAGTTCATATAATAGAATTACTTCTACCTCCTACTAGGAGATCACGCTCAGATCAATGATTTTTCAGACCAGCAAAAGTTCGAAAATCGATCGAATATTAAATAAAATTTCGTTCGGATAAACCGAGTTCTACTGTACGCGTTTCAAGAGCGAATCGACGTTACTCGCGTGTTTAATTTACAAGAAATACATTGAACGTTGTATCATCGAATCATTGGAAACAGATAACTTAATTTTTTAAATATTCATGAGTGTCCAGTGAAAATCGATTGCACGGTCGTGATTTCCAGTGAAACTATGCTCGAAACGAACATGCAGCGATCTCGGGGTAGAAATCGTTTACGATCGATAAGCAGCAGCGAGAAATGAAACGTTCGGATTCGACATCAATTTGTCATCGTTTAATTTTCTATCGTTTCTTGCGCGGAGCTTTTCCCGTGACACGCGTGTACATAGTCTGGCTCGTCACGAAGGTACACGACGTGTGCACGCGCTCGCGCACGCGTGTATGCACAGAGTGAAATTGTGCTAAGAGGTAAAAGTCGAATCAGTCAGTAGGACGTCGCCGGCGAAAGCTGGGAAGAAAGTTATCTGTTTCTCGCTATGGTTCCGTCCAGCCGGCGAGGTTCTTTGATTTTCACGACTCGTCCCGGGATAATGGCTTTGTTTGAACTGGTTTCAAATGGAAAGGAAATTGCAGATACTATTTCAAGGATTTGAAGAATCGATCTGGAGTATTCTTTAGATAGACGCAGACTTTTTAAGATTTTTTTTTTCCTTTTCCAGAAGCTTGGAAAATCTACATTCGTTTTACCTGAATATCTACATATTCGTTTTAGAAAAAGTTAAAGGTCAATGTTACAAACGGTATTCATCGTCCTACGGTATCCTTTAGTTATTTTATGCGACTTTCGTACGACTATAAAAATGTGATAGGAATTTAAATTACCAAAATAAAACGTAGAGTCTGATAAAAAAAAAAAAAAAAAAAAGAAAACGCTTCGTCGAGAAACGCTTCATTGTGAATAGTTTCAGCCACTCTAAGTGAATTTAAATACGCGGGTATACACAACTTTTACGCTACATAGCCTTGCAAGGGATTAATTTCCCCATTTACTAATCACATCTATTCGATTAGACTTTCTAACTCGTGAATTTCACCAAAACAATTTTGATCTATCGTCGCAATTCGATAGGGTCAACTTTCGATTCTACCATCTGCTTGTCATCGTCCTTTTCATTTAATCCTACGATTTATTAACGATCCAATTACACATCGTTCCGTTAGCTATCAATTACACCGTGCCTATCGATAGTCTGGCAAGATTACGGTCGCCTCGGGCTTTTTCTAACGAATTGCCGTCAATCACCAGCCGTTAATCGCTTGAATTTGTGTGATGTTCACAGAATTCAGCCGGGAGCAGCTGTACAAGTGTCCAGCCACTTCCAGCAGGTCATGGACGCGGTACGAAGACACGATTGTTCGAGCTTTCTGTGTCCCCAGGCCAGGCCAGGAAACGTTTTCTTTTAAACAAAAGAAAAGGAAAAAGAGAAAGAAAGAGAACTCTCCGCTTAGATTCCTCTTGTAGATTCGTCGACGGACCGTGTACTTGCCCCCCGTCCTTAGCCTCGGAGAAAAGCGGAACTGAGAAATCGTTAACTTAGCGACCGGTGAAAGCATCGCCGTATAGTTCGATTCGAGTGATTCGGGATACGGCGATTCGATTCGCACGTTGATTTGGTTTTAGAGACGTTTTCGAGAGTTACTTTCAATCAGAGCACGAAAAGTGGGAATTTTTATTCAATTGGAGTGCGAACGTTTCGATTATTGGGATTCCATTCGAGATGATAAAGGTTTGGCTGTAGTTTTTGCAAAATTTGATGACTGACATTCGACAGCAGGATTAATTTGTAGATCAACGTCTAAATTAGTCGGACTTCTTTGAACGCGTAATAGAAACTGCATTTATACCGAAATTCGGTCGAATTTTGTTTCCTCAATTTGATAAAAATAAGTAGAATCCGGATGTCTTCAAAAGCATAAAAGAAGCTTCGCTTATGACAAAGTTCGTTCGACTCTTAGTCAATTTAATGGGATTTGCATTCATGTATGTATGTAATGGAACATTTATTTTATATTTCTGGAGCTCGGCAAAGTTTTTAATAGAAGAGAGCGAAAATGGAATCACGAATAATCTCTAAGAAAATTGTAGGGAACATTGCGAACTGATTTTTCAGCCAAAACTGTACATATTTGCCACCTTATTTAATATAAACTTAGGCTGGTAATTTAAGAAACTAGAGTTAATTAATTTCTATGAAACTCGAAACGACATAGCTCAAACTTGACCTAAATTATTCGATGCTACTAGATCGCACTGTTTCAACGCGATGATTTAGATAAATCGTTTGAATTACGTTTCAATTAGTTTGGGTCAAATTTGAGCCTTCATTGGGTCCTTTTCAAAGGAACGGATTTGGCTTGAGAAATCTGGATAGATGGATTGATTTCTTGAGAAAAATCGACACACAAATTACTAATCAATATGTATAATATTCTAAAGCGATATATTTATTTTGTTTCTTCCATTTTATTGTTTCACCTGCCTAATGGAAACAGCCTTAATTTGTAAAATAGGAATAAATTATACTTTCTTGCAATAATTCTGGTAAGATCATTTATTCTCTCGTTTTACCGACTGCAAATAATTATCTGAATGGTACATTACTGTACCACATTCAAGAAGAAACTTTAGCCAATTTTGTATACAGATTAATACTATTATATGAAATAATTTATATAGAAATCCTTATCTATCTTCTATTCTCCTGATCAAATTTGCTCCTAAATAATAGTGATATACGCGAGTTTTCCTCTTAATTACATGCTCATGATTTTCTTCAAAGACTGAAACTTATTTTCCTCATTTAAAACGAACATAAGATCGAGATACGAACAATAAAAGAACCACAGTAATAACTAAAACGAAAGTTGATTAAAGTAAATAAAAGTTAATTAAAAAAATTCTCAAGTTACCTTTATACATGTACCGCAAACAAGTGTCTATCTACAAATGTGATCCAACGTTTCGTATCCAATTTCAGTAGCATAAATGCGAACAAAAACATAGTAGTACGTTCCATGGTAAAAGTTTCTCAATAAAGGCAATCAATTATTCAAGAAAGAAGACAGAAGTTAGTCAGTAAGCACTTAAGTCGAAGACAGTTTGCTAGTAGGCGAAGACGATTAAAAAAATTTGTCTATCCTCGTAGACGCGAAACTTCGAAGCTTGCACGCTTCCAAGTTGCAACATTTTCATATGAAAAAAGGTGATGAGGTGGTTTTTCACCTGCCAAGACGGGCATGCGCACGTCTTCTTTCGTGTAAAGAACGAGAAATTCGTGACAGTCGTTTGATCGTGCAGCTCGCGTGCGTTGTACTTCTAACGGATTTCGACGCAGGTACACATTTGACGATATTTTCCTAAATGTTACTTAATGTTTCGTACATCCCATGGAGTACTATTCAATAGAAAAATGTTATAGGAATTAAATTATACAGTAACTCTCCAATTTCATCTGGGAAAGTATATTCCAGTTACAGAATCATCCTAGATATTTATAAAAGCTACACCAGACGAACATTCACGGTTAGTTACTTTTCATTATAAAAGATATAATCATTCTATAGAATTTTTAATATATGTTACTGTTCAATGAACGTAAGATTTTATACAATTATATACAATTTTATAAAATTACACTACTTATCGAATAGATACTTTGGTATTTACTCTCATAATATATACTCTCATAAGAGTTCTTTTATCGGAAAGAACAAAGCTCTATTACGAACGAATTCCATAAACAATTGAATGATTTGATAAAGTGATTAAAAAATTGAAACGTCTATAAAACTTACATTTTGTACTAGTGATACCAAAGCTTCTTCCGTTGGTGATTTCATCATTGCTCCCAATTTGTCACCTTAACATTCCTAAAAAAAATATGAAATACAAAATTGTATTGTTTGTTTTGAAATAACAACAAAATGAGGACATTAGTATGGCTAATATAATAGACACTCGTTCTTTTATTACATAATATAGAAGTTCGTAAGATTTTTTAATTTATACAATTTCTGGATATTATATTCGCCACTTAAATAAATTTCTTCGACAACATAAACTTCCAGTAATAATTGTAATTATTGATAAATTATTTCCTCCGCGAAATTAAATTTTTTTATTTGCAAATTTTGATGCACATCCGTGAAAGGAAAATAGTACGGATTAACAACATTGCAAAGACGCGAACATTCCCAGTTTTCCTTTTATTTCCACGAATGTTGGATGTAGTTATGAGTAATTGCAGACGAATACTCGTAATAGCCAAAATTAGACGTAACGTTGAGAACGACACTGAACTACATATTCACGAATAATTAATATCATAATAAGCATTCTGACTGAGCAAGGCGACATGCGCTGTGAAAAACGTCCTGATAATTTTTGAACGTGAGAACAGGTGGTTCAGTTACGAGAAAAAAGGCTCCTATGGATATCCAACGAGGTAATTTTAAATATTACTAGAAGGATAATCGCAAAAAATTGAAGTTCTTGCAAAATTTTTTGTTTTACCACCCTAAAAATAAATATTTCTAGAAATTATATTTTTAAGTAATATATCATAGAGAGAAAAAGAAAAATTACAGGCATATTTAATCTTACGATTCTGAAATACTTTTTGAGAACCTATTTATGATAGATAGAGATGTAGATTTAAACAATGTATACGCTTGGAATTACAACCTGCTGAAGTTTATGGGAATCTGGCCGGAAGAGAGGAAATGGAACCGATCTTCCAGTTACCTCGTTCTTTTACCGTTTATCACGATGGTGTGTTTCGCATGTGGTCCACAAACTATTAACCTTTCGATAATAGCTGGTGACTCGGATTTGGTGATTGAGAATCTATCGAATAACATTACCTTCATGGTTTCGATTATGAAGACTTTGACTGTTTGGATCAACGGCATACGTAAATATTTCAGAAAATTAACAAATATGGATTTATTTATATTTTTAACTAAAAATACTACCAAACATGCAATTTTTAAATCTCATTGTACTGTTTTATTTTATCATATTCCCTCATTCGTTCACGTTACATTTTAAAATATTCTTTAATCTTATTCTAATTGTTACACAAAATGATCCATTAAGACTTATTCTATCTACCATTTCCTCCTCTTCCAAGCGTTAAAGTCTCTGCTAGGACATATGGCCAATGACTGGGAGACAGTGACGAATAATACGGATCGAGAAACAATGGTGAACACCGCGAGGATCACTAGAAAGATTACAATAGGAAGCACATTGATGGTCAACATCGTAATTCTCGCTTTTGTGCCTGCACGATTGTCTAGCATGAAAAACAACGACATTACACTATTCCTCCGTGGCTATTATCCGTACAACACTAGCGTCAGTCCAAATTTCGAATTGACGATGATCGCTCAATACGTGGCTGCTATTTATGCAGCGAATACGTACACAACTGTAGATAGCCTCGTCGTCCTACTGATTTTCCATGTCTGCGGACAGATTTCGATTTTGAAGCAAGATTTAGGGAAGATTCATTCGTACGATAAGAAAAATATGGAAATAAAGATGCAGAAGATCGTCGAAAAGCATGAATATATAAATAGGTTTGTATTAAGGAAATTTGTTATTTTGTTGATGATACTAGAAAATATATACAGCGAAGAGAATAAATTAGAATAAGCGTATGCATGGAATGTTAATTTTCGATGTTTAAGTTCATCAATGTAAAACTACTGTATGTTCGTCTTTTATTTTCTTCGTCTCAACCTTTAAACTCATATTGTTGCTATCTATTAACTATTAATCTTGTCATGCGTACAACTAAGGTTCGCGGGAAGGATAGAGAATTCCTTTAATATGATGCTTCTGTTTCAAATGCTGAGTTGCACCATTCAGATATGCTCTCAGTTTTACCAAGTTATTATGGTACGACGAAAAACATACATTTTTTCAAGTGTATATCGTATAAAAAAGTTTCAAAAAGTATTACAAAATAATATATCATTTATTTCATAATTTAATGTGCAGTCGTTGGGAGAGAATACAATGGAACACATGATTTTGCAAATTTCCTTCCTGTTGATATACGTAGCTTACGTGATGTTGCAATTGTTCCTATATTGTTACATGGGAGAAAAATTAGCAGCCGAGGTACATTTTAGAAAAGAAAGATGACTGGATTGTCGTATCTAGAGGCGAAAAATTATTAAAATTTTCAACTTTTTCAGAGTACAGAAATAGCTAACATAGCCTATAACACCAAATGGTACAATTTACCTCCCAAGAATGCAAGATGGCTTATAATTATTATGTGTCGTGCCAGGTCTTCACCCTTACAAATTACAGCAGGCAGATTTTGTTCCTTTACTTTCGCGCTCTATTGTCAGGTAAGTGTAAACGAGTTATAATACAATTTACAGGTAGCATTTTTGTGCACTATATTTCCGGAAATGAAGATGATTTTCGATCTTTTAACTGGACTGCTGTATGTCGTTCTATGTCATATGAAGCGATTTGTGGGGACGATGCGCTTAAAAAGCTGCATGTCACTCTCGTTTCTAGAAAGATACTGCAAGTGTAAACAAACGATATACGCTGTTATATTGGTCATAGGAAACTGTAAAATTTTTCGCTGATTATTTTTTTCTACTACATAGCATTGAGACAATACCAAGAAAAAGGCTGGATAATTCCGTGAACACCCTACAGGTTAAGGATTTAGTTTAGATATAAAATAAGTAGATGGGTGTAAATCTTTAGATGTGACAGTATTTTAAAACAAATTTCGTAATGAGCAGGAATTAGAAAAATGTGTAATGCAGATCTCAACATATACAGAACAACCTTTTTTTTGTGTTTAGGTCTTAAAAACTTCGATGGGCTATGTTTCTGTTCTACATGCAATGAAAAATCAATAATAGACGAACCCATACATCTGTGAATTTGAGAACTGTCCATCAACTTGATAAAACAAGCGTTACGAAAAGAATGTTTTAGTATATATCTCTAAATGATAAATTATATCTCAAAGCAACGAGAATTAGAATGGCGAGACAAACAAATTAGGCACTGTGTAAAGTAATAAAACAATTAATTACTAAACAGATTCCTCCAGAACACGAGTGCTTCTCGGGAAACCTTGAAGATCTTTTTTCCTCCTTGTACACATCCATACTTTTCTCATCACATTTGTTGAGAAAAAAGAAAAATTGGCCACCATTTGCTTTGGCGTGTACAGATAAAAAATGAGTAGGCTACTCGGTTTGCTAGCAACACAGTGTACGTATGTGTAGTTTAGTGAGGCTCAGTACAATTCTTCCTGGATCCCGCGCCAAGAAGTTGATGATCCTACTTGATATATATTTATATACTTGTAATGCATAAATGATTTTTGCTGTTCCCATTTTATACCAAGCTACTAACACACATATCAGCAAAGGTTTACAGAAAGTATGTGGTTTGCTGTGACAGCAGTCAGGTGAGTACACAAGTTAGGGAAAGGTTCTCCGCGACATTCGCATCCCTTATGCTTGGTTTATAAATTTGTGCGTCGATGCAAGGCAGTGACAGTCACGCGTGTGATACGGAGACATGATTTTCTGTGTCATCAGGTCAGACGAGTAGTACGCGTAGCAGCATTTGTGGAGAATATAAGGGCAGGTCTTTTCAGTGGGTTGACAGTAGCACTTAGCAGTTCCACATAATGCATATTATGCATAATACGCATAACGTGGTATTTCTGCTTTCTTTTGAGAAAAAGAAGAAGCTAAGAAATATCTTCTTTTAAAAAAAGAACTTACCGTTTGGATTCCACCTTTAGGTTCGTGCACTTGCCCCTCGTCTTTAGCCTTGGAGAAAATCGGAACTGAGAAATCGTCGATTTTGCGGCCGGTGATAGCATTCAATTCGTACAGTTCAATTCGAGTGATTCGAGATCCGTTCGTTTTTTGGTTTACTGATGTCCTCGACATTTACCTACAACCAAAGCACAAAAAATGGAAATTTTTATTTAATTGGAATGCGAACGAATTCGTGGTGATATAGGTTTCAATATAATTTGATGGCTCAGATTGGATAGTAAGTCTAGTTTGGTGATAAAAATTTGCAATATTTCTGGCGAGACCGTTTATCCTCCTATTTATTAATTGTCTATGTTGTCTATTACAGTGCTGTATGCAAAAAGTAATGTTTGTGTGTAATTTAATAGTACTATATAAAATAATTTATATGTAACAACGGCTTTTTCCATTTTTTGACAATTTTCTACCTTATCTTTTTAATTAAGAAGATGCGTTCTTACTCTTATTATTAAATAAAACTTCAATTGTCTCATATTTTCCTGATCCAATTTGTTTCCATATAATATTGATATGTATGTGTTCTCGACTCATTTACATGCTACAGATTTTCTTAAAACACTGAAACTCTATTTCCCGGTTGAAACCAAAACAATATCGAGGCACGAAAAATAAAAGAACCGCAGTAATAACTGAAATTGAAATTGATTGAAGTAAATTAAAGTTAGTTAAAAATTTCTTACGTTATCTCTCTTCATGTACTGCGAACAAGTCTCTGTTTACAAATGTGAAGGAGTTTCGCATCGAATTCAGGTAGCACATAAAAGCGAATAATAACGTAGTATGTCCTACGGTAAAAGTTTCTCAATAAAGGCAATCAATTATTCAAGGAAGAAGACAGAAGTTAGTCAGTAAGTACTTAAGTCGAAGACAGTTTGCTAGCAGGCAAGACGATTAAAAAAATTTGTCTATCCTCGTAGACGCGAAACTTCGATGCTTGCACGCCTCCAAGTTGCATCATTTTCACATGAAAAAAGGTGATACGGTTGTTTTTCATCTCCCAAGACGGGCATGCGTTCTTCTTTCGTGTAAAGTACGAGAAATTCGTGACAGTCGTTTGATCGTGCAGCTCGCGTGAGTGTACTTCTAACGATCTTCGACGCAGGTACACATTTAACGATATTTTCCTAAATATTACTTAATGTTTTGCACATCTCATAGGGTACTATTCAATAGAAAAGTGTCATAAGAATTTAATTATATAATAACTCTACAATTTCATCTGGAATATGAAGATTTATAAAAGCTACATCAGACGAATTTTCACGGTCAGTTACTTTTCGTTATAAAAGATATAATTATTCTATCGAATTTTTAATATATGATACTGTTCAATGAACGTAAGAGTTTATACAGAATTTTACAAAATGACACTACTTATCGAATAGATATTTTGGTATTCATATACTCCCATAACAGTTTTTTTATCAGAAAGAACAAAGCTCTATAAACGAATTGCATAAACAATTGAAGAATTTGATAAAGTGATTAAAAAATTGAAACGCCTGTAAAACTTACATTTAGTGCAAGTGATGCCAAAAATTCTTCCGTTGCTGATTTCTTCATTGCTCCCAATTTGTCATCTTAACATTCCTAAAAAAAAAAATATGAAATACAAAATTGTATTGTTTGTTTTAAAATAACAACAAAATAATGACAATAATATGGCTATTATAATAGACACTCGTTCTTGTATTACATAATATAGAAGATCGTAAGATTTTTTATTTTATACAATTTCTAGATATTATAATCATCACTTAAACAAATTTCTTCGACAACATTAACTTCCAGTAATAATTGTAGTTATTGATGCACTATTACCTCCGCGAAATTAAATGTTTTTATTTTCAATTTCCAAATTTTGATGCACATCCGTGAAAGGAAGATAGAGTATTGTCTAACAGCGTAGTAGAATGCGAACATTCCCTGTTTTTTTTTTTTTCATTTCCACGAATGTTGGATGTAGATATGAGTAATTACAGACTACCGTATGACAATCGTAATAGCCAAAATTAGATATAAAGTTAAGAACGACATTGAACTACATATTCACGAATAATTGATATCATAATGAGCGTACTGACTGCGAAAGACGACATACGCTGAGAAGAACGTCCTGATAGTTTCTGAACGTGAGAACAGGTGGTTCAGTTCCGAGAAAAAAGGCCCCTATGGATATCCAACGAGGTAATTCTAAATATTAATAGAAAGATAGTCGCAAAAAATTGAAGTTTTGCAAAATTTTTTGCTTTACCACCTTGAAAACAAATATTTTTAGAAACTATATTTTTAAGTAATATATCATTGAGAGAAGCAGATAAATTATAGGCATATTTAATCTTACAATTCGGAAATATTTATTAAGAACCCGTTTATGATAGATAGAGATATAGAATTAAACGATGTATACGCTTGGAATTACAACCTGCTGAAGTTTATGGGTATCTGGCCGGAAGAGAGGAAATGGAATCGACCTTCCAGTTACTTCGTTCTGTTACCGTGTATCGTGATGGTGTGCTTCATTTGTGCTCCACAAACAATTAACCTTCCGAAGATCGCCGGTGATTCTGATCTGGTGGTCGAGAATCTGTCGACTAACATTACCGTCATGGTTTCCGTTATGAAGACTCTGACTGTTTGGATCAACGGCATGCGTAAGCATTTCAGAAAATTACACAACAAAAAAATAAACAACAAATATGGATTTATCTTGTTTTTTTACTAAAAATACTGCCAAATATGCAGCTTATAAATCTCATTGAACTGTACTATTTTATCATATTCCCTTATCTATTTACGCTATATTTTAAAATATTCTTTAATCTTTTTCTAATTGTTACACAAGAAGGATCCATTAAAACTTATTCTATCTACCATTTCCTCCTCTTCCAAGCGTTAAAGTCTCTACTGAGATACATAGCTAATGACTGGGAGACAGTGACGAATAATACGGATCGAGAAATAATGGTGAACATCGCGAGGATCACTAGAAAGATTACAATAGGAAGCACATTGATGGTCAACATCGTAATTCTCGCTTTTGTGCCTGCACGATTATCTAGCATGAAAAACGACGACATTACACTATTCCTCCGTGGCTATTTCCCGTACAACACTAGCGTCAGTCCAAATTTCGAATTGACGATGATCGCTCAATACGTGGCTGTCATTTATGGAGCGAATACGTACACAACTGCAGATACACTCGTCATCCTACTGATTTTCCATGTCTGCGGACAGCTTTCGATTTTGAAACAAGATTTAGGGAAGATTCATTCGTATGATAAGAAAAATATGGAAATAAAGATGCAGAAGATTGTCGAAAAGCATGAATATATAAATAGGTTTGTATTAATGAAATTTATTATTTTGTTGAAGATACTAGAAAATATATACAGCGAAGAAAATAACTTAGAATAAGCGTATGCATGGAATGTTAATTTTCGATGTTTAAGTTCATCAATGTAAAACCACTGTATGTTCGTCTTTTATTTTCTTCGTCTTAATCTTTAAACTCATATTGTTGCTATCTATTAACTATTAATTTTGTCATGTGTACAACTAAGGTTCGCGGGAAGGATAGAGAATTCCTTTAACATGATGCTTCTGTTTCAAATGCTGAGCTGCACCATTCAGATATGCTCTCAGTTTTACCAAGTTATTACGGTACGATGAAAAATATACCTTTGTCCAAGTGTAAATCATTGAAAGAAATTTCAAAAAGTATTACAAAATAATATATCATTTTTCTCATAATTTAATATGCAGTCGTTAGGAGAGAATACAATGGAACACATAATTTTTCAAATTTCGTTCCTGTTAATATTCGTATCTTACGTTATGTTACAACTGTTCCTATATTGTTACATGGGAGAAAAACTAGCAGCCGAGGTACCTTTTAGAAAAGAAAAATGAACGTATTGTCGTATCTAGAGGCGAAAAATTATTAAAATTTTCAATTTTTTCAGAGTACAGAAATAGCTAACATAGCCTATAACACCAAATGGTACAATTTACCACCCAAGAATGCAAGATGGCTTATAATTATTATGTGTCGTGCCAGGTCTTCACCCTTGCAAATTACAGCAGGCAGATTTTGTTCGTTTACTTTCGCGCTCTATTGCCAGGTAAGTGTAAACGAGTTATAATACAATTTACAGGTAGTATTTTTGTGTACTATATTTCCGGAAATGAAGATGATTTTCGATCTTTTAACTGGACTGCTGTATGTCGTTCTATGTCATATGAAGCGATTTGTGGGGACGATGCGCTTAAAAAGCTGCATGTCACTCTCGTTTCTAGAAAGATACTGCAAGTGTAAACAAACGATATACGCTGTTATATTGGTCATCGGATACTGTAAAACTTTTCTTTGATTATTTTTTTGTACTACATAACATTTGGAAAATACCAAGAAAAAAGCTGGGTAATAAATTCGTGAACACCGTACAGGTTAAAGTTTAGTTTCGACATAAAATAAGTAGATGAATGTAGGTTTTTATATGTGACAATATTCTAAAACAAGTTTCAGAACGAGCAAGTATTAGAAAAATATGTAATACAGATCTTCTATCTAGGGTGTGAAGATGAACAATAATACAAAATATGTATATGCGTATAAAATATCTCAGACGTATATAAAGATATACAGAATATCCTTCTTTTTGTGTTCAGGTCTTAAAAACGTCAATGGGGTATGTTTCTGTCCTACACGCAATGAAAAATCAATAACAGACGATCCCATACATCTGTGAATTTTACAACTGGCAATTAACATGATAAAAGAAGCGTTAAGAAAAGAATATTTTAGTATATATCCCTAAATGATAAATTGTATCTCAAAGCAACGAGAATTAACGTGGTGAGACAAAACAATTAGGCACTGTGTAAAGTAATAAAACAATTAATTACTAAACAGATTCCTCGGGAAACTTTGAAGATATTATTTGTCCCTCTTTGTGCACACCCATATTTTTCTCATCACATTTGTTGAGAACAAAGAAGAATTGGCCACCATTTGCTTTGACGCGTACAGATAAAAAATGAGCAGGCTCCCCGGTTTGTTTGCAAAACACTGTACGTATGTGTAATTTAGTGAAGCTTGGTACAATTCTATGCTGGAACCTACACCAACGAATGAATGATCCTACTCGATATAGATGTACTTGTAATGCATAAATGATTTTGTTGTACCCATTTTATACCAAACTATTAACACACACATCAGCTATGTGGTCTGATGTGACAGTAGTCAGGTGAGTACGCAAGTTAGGCGAAGGTTCTAGCGCCTCATTCGCATCCCCTATGCTTGGTTTGTAAATTCGTGCGTCGATGCAAGGCAGTAACAGTCACGCGTGTGATACGGGGACATGAATTTCTGTGTCTTCAGGTCAGACCAATAGTACGCTAGGAGTGTCGGAGCAGAGTGGAAAGCATTTATGAAGAGTATAAGGGAGGTCTTTTTAGTGGTTTGACTTTAGCATTTTGCAGTTCCATATTATGCATATTATGAATAATACGCACAACGTAGCATTTCTGCTTTCCTGCGATAAAAAGACGAAGCTAAGTAATACTTTCTTCTGGAAAAACTTTACCCAATCCTATTATCCTGATGAAATATGTTTCCATATAATATTAATATGTATGTGTTCCCGTCTCATTTACATGCTACAGATTTTCTTAAAACACTGAAACTCTATTTCCCGGTTGAAACCAAAACAATATCGAGGCACGAAAAATAAAAGAACCGCAGTAATAACTGAAATTGAAATTGATTGAAGTAAATTAAAGTTAGTTAAAAATTTCTTACGTTACCTCTCTTCATGTACTGCGAACAAGTCTCCGTTTACAAATGTGAAGGAGTTTCGCATCGAATTTAGGTAACACATAAAAGCGAATAAGAACGTCGTATTTCCCATGGTAGAAGTTTCTCAGTAAAGGCAATCAATTATTCAGGGAAGAAGACAGAAGTTAGTCAGTAAGTACTTAAGTCGAAGACAGTTTGCTAGCAGGCAAGACGATTAAAAAAATTTGTCTATCCTCGTAGACGCGAAACTTCGATGCTTGCACGCCTCCAAGTTGCATCATTTCCACATAAAAAAAGGTGATACGGTGGTTTTTCACCTCCCAAGACGGGCATGCGTTCTTCTTTCGTGTAAAGAACGAGAAATTCGTGACAGTCATTTGATCGTGCAGCTCGCGTGAGTGTACTTCTAATGGACTGCGACGCAGGTACGCATTTAACGATATTTTCCTAAATTACTTAATGTTTCGCATATCTCACGGGATACTGTTTATTAGAAAAATGTCATAAGCATTAAATTATATAGTAACATTCCAATTTCACTTGGAAGAGTATATCCCAGTTACAGATATATCCTATACATTTATAAAAGCTACATCAGACGAATTTTCACGGTCACTTACTTTTCATTATAAATGATGTAATTATTCTATAGAATTTTTAATATATGTTACTGTTCAATGAACGTAAGATTTTATACAGAATTTTACAAAATTACACTACTTATCGAATAGATATTTTGGTATTGATATACTCCCATAACAGTTCATTTATCGGAAAGAACAAAGCTCTATTACGAACGAATTCCATAAACAATTGAAGAATTTGATAAAGTGATTAAAAATTTGAAACGCCTGTAAAACTTACATTTAGTGCAAGTGATGCCAAAAATTCTTCCGTTGCTGATTTCTTCATTGCTCCCAATTTGTCATCTTAACATTCCTAAAAAAAAAAAAATATGAAATACAAAATTGTACTGTTTGTTTTAAAATAACAACAAAATGATGACATTAATATGGCTATTATAATAGACACTCGTTCTTGTATTACATAATATAGAAGATCGTAAGATTTTTTATTTTATACAATTTCTAGATATTATATTCGTCACTTAAACAAATTTCGTCGTCAACATTAACTTCCAGTAATAATTGTAATTATTGATGAATTATTACGTCCGCGAAATTAAATTTTTTTATTTGCAAATTTTGATGCACATCCGTGAAAGGAAGATAGTATGGACTAACAACGTTCCAAGAACGCGAACATTCCCTGTTTTTCTTTCATTTCCACGAATGTTGGAAGTAGTTATGAGTAATTACAGACGAATACTCGTAATAGCCAAAATTAGACGCAAAGTTGAGAACGACATTGAACTACATATTCACGAATAATTGATATCATAATGAGCATTCTGACTGAGAAAGGCGACATGCGCTGAGAAAAACGTCGAGATAGTTTTTTATCGTGAGAACAGGTGGTTCAGTTACGAGAAAAGAGGTTCATATGGATATCCAACGAGGTAATTTTAAATATTAATAAAAAAATATTCGCAAAAAATTGCAGTGCTTGCAGAAATTTTTGTTTCGCCACCTAAAAAATAAATGAGTAAGTGATAGAAAAAGGGAATTATATTTTTAAGTAACATATCATAGAGAGAAAAAGAAAAATTATAGGTATATTTAATCTTACGATTTTGAAATATTTTTTAAGTACACGTTTATGATAGATAGAGATATAGATTTAAACTATGTGTACGGTTGGAACTACAACATGCTGAAGTTTATGGGTATCTGGCCGGAAGAGAGGAAATGGAACCGACCTTCCAGTTACTTCGTTCTGTTGCCGTGTATCGTGATGGTGTGCTTCATTTGTGCTCCACAAACTATTAATCTTCTGATAATCGCGGGTGACTCTGATCTGGTGATCGAGAATCTATCGACGAACATTACTATCACGATTTCGCTTATGAAGACTATGGCTGTTTGGATGAAAGGCAAACGTAAGCATTTCGGAAAATTAGCATCTAGGGATTTATTATGTTTTTTTTTAAATTAAAAATACTGCCAAGTATCCACTTTGTAAATATTACTCTACTGTTTTATTCTGTTATATTCTATTATCTGTATACATTACATTCTACGAAATTCTTTTATCGTATTATAATTGTTACATAAAAAGTTCCATCAAGACTTATTCTATTAGCCATTTTCTTCTGTTGCAAGCATTAAAGTCTTTGCTGAGATGCATGGCCAATGACTGGGACACAGTGACGAACAATGCCGATCGAGAAAAAATGGTGAACATCGCGAAGATCACTAAAAAGATTACGATAAGAAGCATACTGCTGGCCAACATCGTGGTTGTAGCTTTTTTGCCTGCACGATTGTCCAGCATGATATACAACGACAAAGAACTGTTTTACCGTGGTTACTATCCTTACAACACTACGATCAGTCCAAATTTCGAATTGACATTAATCGGTCAATTCATGGCTGCTCTTTATGCAGCCATAACCTATACAACGGTCGATACTTTTGTCGTCCTGCTGATTTTTCATGTTTGTGGACAACTTTCGATTCTGAGAGACGATCTAAGGAAAATCCATTCGTATGATAACAAAAATGTAGAATTGACATTACAGAAGATCGTCCAAAAACATGTATATATTAATAGGTTCGTATTAGAAAAAATCGTTCTTTTGTTGACTACGGCAAGACAGATTGAAGAAACACAGTGATGAGTATGAATTATAATAAGAAGAGTTATGAAATATTGAATAACGAAATTGAAATTCGAGAATTTAAAATCTTTCTAGGTCTATCTTTTACCTTCTTTGCTTTAACCCATAAATGCATAATGTCACCATCTGACAATTATTAATCCCGTCGTATATATATTTAAGGTTCGCGGATACGATAGAGAATTCTTTCAACATGATGCTTCTGTTTCAAATGCTCGGTTGCACCACTCAGCTATGCTCTCAGACTTATCAAGTTATTACGGTACGAAGAATGAAACATTTATTTCCAAATGTATAATATATTGTCGAAGGATACAGCAAAAAGTATTCTAATAACAAAATAATATATCAATTTTCTCCTAATTTAATTTATAGTCACTTGGAGAGGAAGCGATAGAACATATGATTTTGCAAATTACGTTCCTGTTGATATACGTAATTTACGTGATGTTGCAATTGCTCTTATATTGTTACATGGGCGAAAAGCTAACTGTCGAGGTACATACTTTTTATAAATAAAAAATTAATTACTCGATATTCTTGGTAAATGAAATTTGCAACTTTTTTCAGAGTACAGAAATTGCCAACACGGCGTACAATGCCGAATGGTACGATTTACCTCCCAAGAATGCAAGATGGCTTGTAATTATCATGTGCCGTGCCAGGTCTTCACCCTTACAAATTACAGCAGGCAGATTTTGTTGGTTTACTTTAGTTCTATACTCTCAGGTAAGCCTAAATCAGGTATAATACAATTTTCCTAAAATTGTCGTCATCGACATATCCGAGAGATACAAGGACTAATTTATAATGATGTGCCAATTTTTGTATAGAAATTGTGTCCATATGAAACATGTTCAATTTTGCTCAAATAATTAGAACATAAGAATTCTATATATGTAGAATATAGGTATCCTGTTTGACAGAAATATCACATGATTCTTGCTTCAATTCTATCAGGTAGGATCCTATCCTTGGAAGATATGTATCGATAAAGTTTAGTTAGTAAATCTTAGAACACATCTTATGTGAGAGATATAAAAATATCGTGCAAATTGACTGCTTAGATTTTAACATATTAAGAGAGGAAGATATAGCGAAAGGTAGAATAAATGCAGCGGTGATATGTTGATCGAATGTTTTAGGACATAGAATTGGAACCGATGCAAAACGTAGATATATGATATTAGCTTAAGAGAAATAAAAGTATATACAGAGGGTTCGCGTATTTGCTAGTCGTATGTATATATGTATATGTCCCAGACATGTCAGAGGAATGTAGAAGAATGTATTCCAAAAGAAATTTGGGAAGAAGCAGGAGTTAGAAAAATATGTAATGATATCACATGTTTACATAAACATATACAAAGCAATCTTTTCTTTGTGTTCAGGTCTTAAAAACCTCGATGGGGTATGTATCTGTTCTACTCGCAATGAAAAATAAATAATATACTTCTGCAAATTTTACAACTGTCTATCAACTTGATAAAAGGAGCGCTACGATAAGAACATTTTAGTACATTTCTCTAAATGATAAACTATATCTCAGTGCAATGAGAATTAAACTGATGAGACACAAAATTAGGCACTGTGGAAAGTAATAAAATTATTAATTATTAAAGAGACTCCTCGAGACCACGAGTACTTTTCACAAAACCTTTCCTTCCGCATCTTGACATTCTCCCGGTTTTTCTTCTTCTTTTTTTTAACATATTATATTTAGGGTGCTTCTTTGAGCAACTTTAATCCTATTCCTAGTCGATTGCTCAGAGACTAACCGTAGACATGCCACTGATAAATATTTAAACGGTTGATAAACCGTAACTGCAACTGAAACTTTCGTTATAACGTTGTTCGTATTGGATATTATCATTCATTCACTGCTATTTTCTCCATTTCTCAGCATTTATGCGCTATTTTTAAGCGAAATCTTGGACACACTGAGGATAGATGACAGTCTGTATATCAGCACGGCTAGCTTTAATAAAAAACGATGATGTCTCTGCTATTATGTTACGAAAATTAATTTTCTAAATATTTTTCGATAGCGAATAATCATTTACGTAAAGATATAAACATAGATACGTGCACTTCCTTTGCAAATATTAAAAAATCTTATATAATACACGTTAATTGGCACGGATGATCAAGAGAACGATTAATCAGTACTTGGCGAATTTTTAAGCAGATTCCTAGATAAATTATTAAAATCAGATAAGATGGTGTACAATGCCAGCTTGTTGCGATGGTCAGGTCTAACATATTGTCAAAGCGATCAGGTATGAGAGTGTATGTTTAAAATTGGCACGTGCGAATTTTCTCGTAAGCGGTGGCTCCTCAGTACGCGGCTACCGCACGATTTTGAACAGCGAACGAGACTGTCGAGCATCCGAACATCCGCTTGTAAATCATAAGTGATCGTAATGAGTATCCGTTCGTTCATCTCTTTTGTTTTTTCACCCGTGAATGCTATCCTTTCTTTTTCCCCGCTTGCAGAGTAATAGACAAGGCGTGTCAGAAGCTGATCTAGGAGCACTTCAACCAACCACGATCCCTTACAACATTAGCATGAGTCAAAATTTTGAGATCGCATGGCCGGGACAATTCATGGGCTCGGTGTTAACCGCGATATGCTATTCTTGTTTCGACACGTTCCTTGCGGTTCTCGTGTTATACTTGTGCGGTCAATTAACTGTTCTTAGGATGGCTCTCGAGGATCCAGCTAACGTGACGAAAAAGAATAATTACGCAAGGTTCTATGAACGACTGGGATTCATTGTGAACCAGGACAATCGGTTGTCTAGGTTGGTACAAGCGATTTATCAGTACGCTAAAAATGTTTGCGCAAATTCTTATTTTCATGAGCGCGAATTAAGAAATAAATATTAGGAAGAGATTTGTTTCGCAATCCAATTAGAAAAAAGAGATGGTTATTTAAAAAAAAAAAAGAAAAAAAGAAATGTAACGATTTAGCAGAACGAAAAATCGTTTAGGACATAGCTAGTAAACAAATTTAAAGAAGGGCTTGTTCCAAGGTTTGCCGTGATCGTGGAAGATCTTTTCAACTTCACGATACTCGCTCGGGTTAAAATCTGCACGTTGTCGTATTGTCTGACTGGATGCCGTATGATAACCGTATGCTATAGTTAATATTACATTGATATTTGTACGACGAGCAAAGAAATTGGTACATAATGCAGGTTCTTTTCCTTTTTAGTCCGTAAATCGGATGCAAGCGGACGTTCCAATAGTTGGAATGATATTTTTCATCATAAACGTAATTTATACTGTGCTGCATCTTCTCATTTATGGCCATGTGCGTGAAATGCTTCGTGGACAAGTGAGTTATTTATATATAAATGGAAAATTTGTTCGACGGTTAAAAGTTTCATTTCTTTCTTTCAAGTTACCCTTCCAATACTATAATAGAAGATTTGCTTTCAGAGTGCTGGTGTTGGACAATCAGCGTACGATTGCAACTGCTATTTACCACCGAAGGACGTGATTTCATTAATTATCGTGATGTGTCGAGCGAAAGTATCGTTTCAAATAACAGCTGAAAAATTCAGTTCCTTCTCCTTCGAACTCTTTGATACTGTGAATCAAACGATCATGGAACTAAATTATTTTTTCTTGCACTTTTACAAACATTTATATATGCATCTGAAGAGTTCAGAATAATATTTTGTCAAGTTCTAAAACTTTCTATTGGATATCTTACCATATTGTTAGCTATGAAATATAGACTGATCGATGAAAAGTAACATAATCGTATGGTTGACAAATGTTTGTTCTCGTTTATCATAATAAGAAACACAGCACACTGCGTATTTTATAAAGTCACACTGCTTGCGGAATAAATATTTTCATATCTATTCAGAGTTCCATATCAAGATTCATGTACTCCCATAAGGATACTTTTACCCGAAGGAATAAAGATTTAGTACGAAGAAATTGTACACTCGAAGAATTTGATAAAACCATAAAAAAATTCAGATGTTGACAAAACCATAAAAAAATTCAGATGTTGACAAAACTCACACTTTATAGGAATAGTATCTCTCCCAAAGATTTTATTGCTTTCCTCGTCCTTTCAAATTCACCAGTTTAACTTTCTAAAAGGAAAAATATGGGATAGAGAAATGCATTTCACATTTTAAAATTGCACGAAAATAGTGATATTACAATACGTATTTGCACTTTTACAACACAATATAAAAGACCACGAGATAAATACAAATAAATATGTCGCGTAGAATTATGTATACGTTTTATCACTGCAATAAACAGGGTAAGACTGCTCTTATACAGATCTGTAAAACTACCTGAAGTCTCAATGTAAATGGAACATTTGACAGATCTGATTTTTCTAAATTAATCCGAGAGGTACATTAAATCTAACCCTTAAACGTAAACTGTATAAATATAATTCTATTAGTTGAAAATCTTAATTTTATAAATTACATATTTTTTATTTTATAAAATTATTGGATATTGTATTTATCATTTAAACAAATTTCTTCGAAAACGCTTACTTTCAATAATAGGTGTTTATTACTGGTGAAATATTTGCTCAATAAAATTGAAAAAATTCTTTTGCTTGTAAACTTAGTCGCATCCATGAAAGGAATGTAGTGCCGAGTTAACAATATTGTAAAGACGCAATGCCTCCCCTGTTTCGCTTTTATTCCCTCGTATCGTGGAAGAGGTTGTGAATAATTGCAGATGAACACTTGTAACAACCAAACTGTAATGATAGATCCAACTTACTTCGAGACAAAGTTGAGAACGACGCTGAACTACGCATTCACGAATAATTGATATCATAACGCGCATGAAGGAGACGCGCGCTGAGAAAAACGTCCGAGTAGCTTTCGAACGTGAGAACAGGTAGTTCAGTTATGGGAAAAAATGCCTCTATGGATATCCAACGAGGTAATTTTACAATTTTACAAATTTAATTAAACATATTCGAAAAAAATTGCAGTGCCTGCAGGAATTTTTGTTTTATCAAATTAATTTACAAAATATCCTAATTGTTTCAAATAAATAAATAATTAAATGAGACTAATATACAAAAGGCAAAGAAAAAAAAAAAGGAAATTTATATTTTTACGTAATATATCATAAAGAAAAAAGAAATACTGTATATTAAATTTGACTGCCCAGAACTATTCATTGGATAATAATTTAGATTTAAGATACGAGAAAAATGAAGATTATATTCTAAAATAATATTATAGGCAGTGAATAAGAAAAATTGTAGGTATATTTAATCTCACGGTTCTGAAATATCTTTAAGTACCCATTCATGACAGATAGTGATATAGACGTAAAGTATATGTACGGTTGGAACTATTACATGCTGAGATTTATGGGTATCTGGCCGGAAGAGAGGAAATGGTACCGAGCTTACAGTTACCTCGTTCTTTTACCGTGTATCATGATGCTATGCTTCGTATGTGCTCCACAAACTGTTAATCTCTCGTTAATCGCGGGTGACTCTGATTTGGTGATCGAGAATCTATCGACTAACATTACCATCACGCTATCGCTTATGAAGACAATAGTTATTTGGTTCAGAGGCAAATGTGAGTATTTAAAAAATTAAGAAAAATAAATTTATCGTGTTTATTTAACTAAAAATACTGTCAATTATCCACTTCGTATATCTTATTCTATTGCTTTATTCTATTATATTCTGTTAACTATTTATATGATATTTTAAGATATTCTTTAGTCTTATTCTAATTGTTTCACAAAACGAACATTCAAGACGTACTCTATCTGGCATTTTCTTCTCTTGCAAGCATTAAGACCTCTGATACAGAGCATAGTCAACGATTGGGGCACAGTGACGAACGAATCCGAGCGAGAAACAATGGTGAACATCGCGATAATCACCAGAAAGACTACAATGAGGAGCACATTGATGGTTAACATCGTAGTTCTCGCTTTTCTGCCTGCACGACTATCTAACATAAGATACAGCGACAATGCACTGTTCTTTCGTGGCTATTTCCCCTACAACACTAGCATAAGTCCAAATTTCGAATTGACGATAATCGGTCAATTCGTCGCTACTGTTTATGCAGCGAATACCTACACAGCTATAGATACTTTCGTCGTCCTGTTGATTTTTCACGTCTGTGGGCAGCTTTCGAATTTGAGAGACGATTTACGGAAGATTCATTCGTACGATAAAAAAGATGTAGAAACGAAGTTGCAGAAAATTATTCAGAAGCATGAATATATTAACAGGTTGGTATTCTAAAAATATTCTTATATCGAATATGGTAAGAAAGCCACACGGTAAAGAGAATAAATTATAATAAACGTATTCATGAAATATTAATATCTTAAATTAAAATTCATCGATTTTAAATTTCTGTATGTTTATGTTTTGTTTTGTTTTAACATGTAATTGCATAATTTAGCCGCCGTTTAGCAAATATTAATCATGTCGTATGTACATGTTAGGTTCGCGACAACGATAGAGAGTTCTTTCAACATGATGCTTCTGCTTCAAATGCTGGGCTGCACTATTCAAATATGCTCTCAGTCTTATCAAGTCATTATGGTACGAAGATAAAAATATGAAGGAATTTTCTAAAATAAATACATCAGCTTTGATATAATTTAATTTATAGTCATTTGAAGAGGAAGCAATGGAATACATGATTTTCCAAATTACGTTTCTGTTGTTATACGTAGTTTACGTGATGTTGCAATTGTTCCTATATTGTTACATGGGAGAAAAACTAGCAGCCGAGGTACTTTTTATAAAAGGCAAATTAGTTAATTGATGTTTTCGGTGATGAGAAATTATTAAAATTCGCAATTTTTTCAGAGTACGGAAATAGCTAACACGGCGTACTATACCGAATGGTACAATTTACCTCCTAAGAGTGCAAGATGGCTTGTAATTATTATGTGCCGTGCCAGATCTTCGCCGTTACAAATTACAGCAGGCAAATTTTGTTGGTTTACTCTAGCGCTATATTCTCAGGTAAGTAGTGTAAACGAGTTCTAATACGATTTACGAACACAAAGTTTCTTAACGATTCTGTCATAAATTGCGAAGTATCTACAGTGACCAATTTATAACGCATTGTCAATTGTCGACACAACAAAGATTATGACCTTGTGAAAAATGTTTTATCAGAAATGCTCCATTTCATTGAGATACACCATAAAAGTTCTAAATTTAGAATACAAGAATCCTGTTTGAGACGAGTATTAGATGATTGCTGTTCAATTGCTGATCAATTCTAGCAGCACTGACTACAGGCTCAGAATTATATCGATACAATTTAGGTACCAAATTCTGAAACACATCCTGTGTAAAAGACGCAAAAATATCTTGCAATTTAAATGCTGAGTTACATTCTAGTATATTAAGAGAGATGGATATAGTAGAAGAAAAAATAGTACGAATATAGAGACCGAACTAAATTAAAAAATAGATATGCGATATTGTATATAGATTAAGAGATGAAAAAATATGTACACGGTGTTCATGGCATTTCTAGACAGCGTTTTTATCGTAAACGTTAAATGCGAGGATAAAATGAACAAGGAACAAATGTTACTGTTATTTATAAGCAACATAATGGCGTATGTAATTTTTTTATGTGTGTGATAATATATGTACGAGTCTTTAGATGCGACGATACTCCAGAAGAAATATAGGATTGAATGGGAGTTTGAAAAATACGTAGTCCAAGTCTCTTTTTTCGAGCTGCGAAGCCGAAAAATAAATAGATATCTGTAGGGCCAAAAGTAGCGGCCAAAATTAATTTTAGCTTCTTTCACCAGATATTAACAATTTTATTTGAACTAAAAAATGAATATAACGATTCTGTGCAACATATTTCGGAATCATATTGTTTGTTCTACTGCTTTCGCTGTTCTAACATATTAAACGAGTATATTGATATTCCGAATGCGAGAAGTTTTTCTTTATGGTGCTGATATTTTATTTGTCAGGTAAGTAAATTATTTTTACTATTTTTTTATTAAGTATACTATACCTAATCTATTAATTGTAATTACTTGCCCCAACTTTTCAATTTTCTTTGTATATTATATATATTACAATTTAAAAGGTTTCCACATGTTTCTCGTCCAGCATCCAACTAATCAGCAGTCGACCAGTACACATAAAATTATTTTTATCAAGTTCAATCTGTTGGCAACTGAAATGAAATTAGAAAATGTTGTCAATTCTAAATACTGAGTTTCACAAAATTAATATCACTCCTTTTATTAAGTCCATTTGTATAACAAACACATTTTTTAAATTGTGATTTTTGCCGACACTAGCCTCAATATAACAAAAATGCTTAGAGTGATCGGTATTACATATTACATACATGACACGACACTCCCTTATATATATGTGTAATATCTCACATTTGCATAAATATATGCAAAACAACCTATTTTTGTGTTTAGGTTTTAGAAACCTCGACGGGCTGTGTTCTGTGCAACATGCAATGGAAAATAAACGATAGACGATAGAATTATACTTCAGCGGATTTTACAACTGTCCACCAACATGATGTAAGAAGTATTAAGGAAAGAATATTTTAGTATATTTCTTTAAATTAATTTCCAATAATAATCGTAATTATTGATGGATAATTTGCTCGATGGAATTAAATTTGTTCACTTGCAAACTTGATGCACATCCATGAAAGGAGCGTAGTATAGTGTAAGAAAGCTGCAAAAGCGCAAGCATCACCAGCTTCTCTTTTATTTCCTCGTATCGTGGAGGAGGTTGTGAATAATTACAGATGAATACATACTTATAACAGTCAAACTATAATGACAGATCCAACTTACTGAAACATAAAGTTGAGAACGACGCTGAACTACGCATTCACGAATAATTGATATCATAATGCGCATGAAGGGGACGCGCGCTGAGGAAACCGTTGGAGTAGCATTTGAACGTGAGAGCAGGTGGTTCAGTTATGGGAAAACGGGCCTCTATGGATATCCAACGAGGTAATTTCACATATTGCCTAATAAATATTGGTAAAAACCAGCGGCATTAGCAGAAATTTCTCTTTTATCACTTTAATCGTTGAAAATAAGAAGTGAATAATTGAAAATAATACAAAATAACTAAAACTGGAGACTATAATTTTAGATAATACTACGGATAGTGGAAGAGAAATATGACATATTTAATCTTGCGACTGTGAATTATTTTTTAAGTACCTATTTATGATAGATAGAGTACCTATTTATGGTAGATTTAAACAATGTGTACGCTTGGAATTACAACCTGCTGAAGTTTATGGGTATCTGGCCGGAGGAGAGGAAATGGAATCGATCTTCCAGTTATCTCGTTCTATTACCGTGTATCATAATGCTGTGCTTCGCATGTATTCCACAAACAATAAACCTTCCGATGATCGCCCGTGACTCTGATCTGGTGATCGAGAATCTATCGACTAACATTACCGTCATGGTTTCCCTTATGAAGACTCTGACTGTTTGGATCAACGGCATACGTAAGCATTTCAGCAAATTACACAACAACAAAATAAACAACAAATATGGATTTATCTTTTTTTTCTATTAAAAATACTGCCAAATATGCAGCTTATAAGTCTCATTGCACTGTACTATTTTATCATATTCCCTTATCTATTTACGCTATATTTTAAAATATTCTTTAATCTTATTCTAATTGTTACACAAGAAAGATCCATTAAGACATATTCTATCTACCATTACCTCTTCTTCCAAGCGTTAAAGTCTCTACTGAGATACATAGCCAATGACTGGGACGCAGTGACGAATAATACGGAACGAGAAACAATGGTGAACATCGCGAGGATCACTAAAAAGATCACAATAGGAAGCACATTGATGGTCAACGTCGTAATTCTCGCTTTTGTGCCTGCACGATTGTCTAGCATGAAAAACAACGACATTACACTATTCCTTCGCGGCTATTTTCCGTACAACACTAGCGTCAGTCCAAATTTCGAATTGACGATGATCGGTCAATACATGGCTGCTATTTATGCAGCGAATACGTACACAACTGTAGATACTCTCGTCGTCCTACTGATTTTCCATGTCTGCGGACAGCTTTCGATTTTGAAACAAGATTTAGGGAAGATTCATTCGTACGATAAGAAAAATATAGAAATAAAGATGCAGAAGATCGTCGAAAAGCATGAATATATAAATAGGTTTGTATTAAGAAAAATTGTTATTTTCTTGAAGATACTATGAAATATATCCAGCGAGGAGAATAAATTAGAATAAGCGTATGCATGTTAATTTTCAAAGTTCATCAATGTAAAACCATTGTATGTTCGTCTTTTATTTTCTTCGTCTCAACCTTTAAACTCATATTGTTGTTATCTATTAACTATTAATCTTGTCATGCGTACAACTAAGGTTCGCGGGAAGGATAGAGGATTCCTTTAACCTGATGCTTCTGCTTCAAATGCTGAGCTGCACCATTCAGATATGCTCTCAGTTTTACCAAGTTATTACGGTACGATGAAAAATATACCTTTGTCCAAGTGTAAATCATTGAAAAAAATTTCAAAAAGTATCACAAAATAATATATCATTTTTCTCATAATTTAATATGCAGTCGTTAGGAGAGAATACAATGGAACACATAATTTTGCAAATTTCGTTCCTGTTAATATTCGTATCTTACGTTATGTTGCAACTGTTCCTATATTGTTACATGGGAGAAAAACTAGCAGCAGAGGTACATTTTAAAAAAGACAAATGACTGAATTGTCGTATCTAGAGGTGGGAAATTATTAAAATTTGCAACTTTTTCAGAGTACAGAAATAGCTAACATAGCCTATAACACCAAATGGTACAATTTACCTTTGAAGAATGCAAGATGTCTTGTACTTATTATGTGCCGTGCCACGTCTTCACCCTTACAAATTACAGCAGGCAGATTTTGTTCCTTTACTTTTGCGCTTTACTGTCAAGTAAGTGTAAACGAGTTATAATACAATTTAGAGGTAGTATTTTTGTGTACTATTTTTTCGGAAATGAAGATAATTTTCGATCCTTTAAATGGACTGCTGCATGTCTTTTTATGTCATCTGAAGCGATTTGTGGAGACGACGGGCTTAAAAAGCTGCGTATCACTATCGTTTCTAGAAAAATACTGCAAGTATAAAAAAATGATATACGCTATTATATTGATCATAGAAAACCGTAAAACTTTTTCCTGTTTATTTGTTTCTAATGCAAACGATTTGGAAAATACCAAGAAAAGAGCTGGCTAATAAATCCGTGAACACCCTATATGTTTAAAATTTAGCTTAGATATGAAATAAGTATATGTGTGCAAGCCTTTAGATGTAACAATATTCTCAAACAAGTTTCGAAATGAGCAGAGATTACAAAAATATGTAATACAAATCATCTATCCGGAGTGTGAAGATGAATAATAATCAAAAATATGTATACACATATATAATATCTTACATTTGCATAAACATATACAGAGTAATATTTTTTTTTTGTATTCAGGTCCTAAAAACCTCGATGGGGTACGTTTCTGTTCTATACGCAATGAAAAATAAATAATAGACGATCCGATACATCTGTGAATTTTACAACCGTCCATCAGCTTGATGAAAGAAGCGTTACAAAAAGAATATTTTAGTATACTCCTCTAAATGATAAATTATATTTCAAAGTAATGAGAATTTAAATGGCGAGACAACAAAATTAGACACTGTGTAAAGTAATAAAATTATTAATTATTGAAAAGATTCCTCGAGACCACGAGTGCTTCTCAAGAAACCTTGAAAACATCATTTTTCCCTCTTTTCGCAGATCGACATTTTTCCTATCACAGTTGTTGAGAATAAAGAAAAATTGACCACCCTTTGCTTTGACGCGTACAGATAAAAATGAGCAGGCTTGCCGGTTTGCTGGCAAAACAATATACGTATGTGTACTTTAGTGAAGCTTGGTACAATTCTTGCTGGAACCTACACCAACGAATTTATGATCATGCTCGATATATATGTACTCGTAATGCATAAATTCTTTTGCTGTACCCATTTTATACCAAACTATTAACACACACATCAGCTATGTGGTCTGATGTGACAGTAGTCAGGTGAGTACGCAAGTTAGGCGAAGGTTCTAGCGCGTCATTCGCATCCCCTATGCTTGGTTTGTAAATTCGTGCGTCGATGCAAGGCAATGACAGTCACGCGTGTGATACGGGGATATGATTTTCTGTGTCTTCAGGTCAGACCAGTAATACGCTAATTATGTCGAAGCAGAATGAAAAGCATTTATGGAGAGTATAAGGGGAGGTTTTTTTAGTCGGTTGACATTAGCATTTTGCGGTACCACATAATTCATGTTATGGATAATACACATAACGTGGTATTTCTGCTCTCCTTCGAAAAAAAGACAAAGCTGAGAAATATGTTCGTTTAAAGAAGAACTTACCGTTTGGATTCCTCCTCTAGGTTCGGCTAACCGTGTACTTGCCCCTTGTCTTTAGCCTTGGAGAAAATTGGAACTGAGAAATCGTCGAGTTTGCGGTCAGTGATAGCACTCGCCGTATTGTTCGATTCGAGTGATTCGAGATCCGTTTGTTTTTTGGTTTTACTGACGTCTTCGACATTTACCTACAATCAGAGCACAAATGTGGAAATTTTTATTCAATTGGAATGCAAACGAATTCGTGGTGATATAGGTTTCAATATAATTGAATGTTGTATATTACAGTGATGTGTGCAAAAAGTAATGTTTGTGTGCAATTTAATGTTATTATATAAAATTATTTATATATAACGACAACTTTTTTCATTTTTTGACAATTTTCTATCTTATCTTTTTAATTAAGAAGATCCGTTCTTACTCTTATTATCAAATGAACCTCCATTTGTTTCATATTTTCCTGATCCAATTTGTTTTCATATAATATTGATATGTATGTGTTCTCGACTCATTTACATGCTATAGATTTTCTTAAAACACTGAAACACTATTTCCCGGTTGAAACAAAAACAATATCGAGGAACGAAAAATACAAGAACCACAGTAATAATTGAAATTGAAATTGATTGAAGTAAATTAAAGTTAGTTAAAAATGTTCCACGTTACTTCTGTTCATGTACTGTGAACAAGCCTCCGTTTACAAATGTGAAGGAGTTTCGCATCGAATTTAGGTAACACATAAATACGAATAAAAACGTAGTATGTTCCATGGTAAAAGTTTCTCAATAAAGGCAATCAATTATTCAACGATGAAGGTAGAAAGTATCCAGTAAGTGGTTAAGTTAAAGACAGTTTGTTAGCAGGCGAAGACGATTAAAAAAATTTGTCTATCTCCGTAGACGCGAAACTTCGAAGTTTGCACGTACTACTTGGAAGTTGTAACATTTTCACATGAGGTGTTTTCTCACGTACCAAGAGGAGCAGGCATTTTTCTTTCGTGTAAAGAACGAGAAATTCGCGACAGTCGTTTGATCGTGCAGCTCGCGTGTGTTTACTTCTAATGGACTTCGATGCAGGTACCATTTTTAATTATTTTTGTGAATTTTACTTAATCTTCGGATATGTCATGGGATACCTAAAAAGAAAAATACAATGAAAAATAAATTATATAATAACATTCCAATTTCACTTAAAAGAGTTGCAACATATCTCAGTTAACAGAATTATCTATATATTTATAAAAGATATGCAACATGAATTTTCGCTATTAGTTAATTTTTATTAGAAGAAATATAATCATTCTAAACAAATTTTAATATCTCCTAGTATTCAATAAGCGTAAGATTTTCCACGAACTCGTTTACTTTTAAGGATTGAAGACAGCTATTGGATGGAATCGTTGGAATATGGAACTAATTGGCATCTGGCCAGAACCGGGAAGGACTGACGAACGATTGTCACATTTCAAGGCTCTATTTTATTTGTCCATAATAACTATATTTGGAACTGGACCGCAGAGTGCGAACCTATTTTTCATATGGGGGAATCTTGAGTTGGTGACAGAAAATTTGTCAACAGCTAATATTCCTGGTATAAACGCGATGATAAAGCTGATCTTCGCTTGGTACTACAAAGACTGTACGTATAGAGAGGACAAACGATCTACTAAACAATTACAATGGTGCGCGCTTAAATTCTATTAGATCGGGGATCCACGTTTCTCGTGGAACAACGATTTTGTTCTGGAAATATTCCCAGTCCCCTCAATAAGGGCAAAGAATAAACTTTGAATTTAAGAGAAACAACTGCACTGGAATCTTTTACATTTTTTATAGATTTCTTCTTTTTTTTTTTTGATATTTAAATCACATCAATCGCTTGGTTATTAGCGACTATATTATTTTAATTTTTTTGATATTATGTTACTTATATCTAAAAACTCGGTAAGGTCTTTTGATTTGTCAATATATATAAAAGCTGTCCTTTAGTGGTGTTATCTTGCAAAAATCTTGCTGTTTACATATTCAAGTGATACGAGTTAATAGGCCATTTAACAAATTAATTAGATTATATTTCAAGCTTTCAAACCTATCATGAAGTCTTTCTACGATGACTGGCGCAGTGCGAAGACGGAAGAAGGAAGGGCAGCGATGCTGAAGATGGCTAAACCTGCGAACTTTATTTCCGTCTGGTGTTCGATATTAACTCTCACAATGGTCACCGCATATTTAAGCCTTCGATCTATTAGCGTCTATCTTTCTGATAGATTACATGAAAACCAGGATCGTTTGAGCTTGTATCCTGGATATTTTCCCTATAACATTCGACCAATACCGATATTGTTAATGACCAATTTTGCTCAAGTAATTGCCGGATATTCAGCTACTATTTGCTATACCACTGTCGACACTTTTATCGCTATGTTAGTCCTGCATATATGTGGACAATTTGAAATTTTAAGGAAGAAATTATCAAGATTGATGGACGGCGACGAAGGAAATAGAAGCATAGATGAGTTTCAAAAGGAGTTGGTTTGGATTATTACCAAGCACGAGCATCTGAATTGGTGAATAACATATCTCGATATTCACTAGCTTTTTATATATTAGATTATTATATAACAGATTTCTAAAACGATCCGAATACTATTTTGTAAGGATATTCCTTGACGTATTGAATGCGTATTATTTTGTTCTTAAGAACACTATTAGGAAATTTGAGTTTCCTTTTATGTTATGATAATCTCAATTCTTATTCAATACCATGATGTATTTTGATATTACCATATTTCAATACTTAACGTGCTCCAAGGCAATCATTTGTTAATATTCCAATACTTAAAATTTTCCGTATCCTAGTATTTCAATATTATAATATTTCATTTTCTAATATTCCAACCTTAAACACTAAACTCGGTAAACATTTTTATTAAAGGCTTGCAGAGACGATCGAAAAATGCTTTAGCACGCTATTGTTGCTACAGATGTTACTGTGTACCATCGAAATATGCTTTCAAGGTTTCTTATTCTTCAACGTAAGTTACGTTTATTATATTCTTCGTACTTCATGGTTGTAAGATTACAGTGATAACGCAAATTAACCAGGTATTGATTAAAAACGAAAATGGAATCTTCAACTTTCAACTGGTTTTCTTTGTCCTCTTCGTCTGCTTCATCCTTGTACACGTGTATCTTTATTGTTACATAGGCGAGATGCTTCTAATTCAAGTAAGTAATGCTTCTGGTCACTGTAATCAACATATTCATAACTGAGTTATGGTAGATCCGGTCTCATGCTCCTTGTAAATTTGAAATCGTGCATCGAGTATTAATGTCTGACACATCCCGCAAAAATCAACTATTATTTCAATCGCGTTATAAACCATGAAGTCGGAACCATAATAGATTAAATTTTTACAGCATCGCTTGTTACCAATTTATCATTGTCCAAGTAAAATAAAAACGTTAAATGTGAACACAGTGCTTTCAATAATCATAGAATAGATACATAATCATCTTACAATCATGTTTTTGAAGAGATAATAGACACACGCAGCTGTATCTTGATTTATAACTTATATTAAAAAAGAAATACACACACACAGAAATAGTTTTAACGAAAATCTCACGAACGTCAAGATAATTATAATTATGTTTAATTCATCGGTGCTTGGCAAACAAACGAATAAACCAGAGGTTCGTGAAAGAAGTAGAAAAATTACTTTGGATGGTTTCAGAGTAGAGAAATGAGCAATTGCGCGTACGAATCGAATTGGTACAACGTCTCACCTCCTGAAACCAAATGTCTTCTGTTCATCATGTACAGGTCCACTCGTCCACTTTGTTTGACTGCAGGCAAATTTGGTATCTTCTCTATGGAACTCTTCAGTACCGTATGTACAAATACCAATTCATTAACCACAACTATCGAAATACATAATTCACAGAAAGAGAGGAAATCACTTAAATCTTGTTTTAGATTCTAAAAACAGCGATGGGATACCTTTCGGTGTTACTAACAGTTGCAAATAACGATTAGACTTGTTCGTTCGTAGTCAAGTTACAGACTCATCTTTAGAATACGTACCCTGACCTGTACGATTGTTCATTTATAATTGTTTCAGCGAAGTGTTATCACAGTTACGACATATCACGATACCGCATGTAAAACTTGATCGTATTAAACGTTACAACGCAAGACTAACCGAGAAAGTGAATATTCTCTACATCACAAAAAGAAAATCCGCGATATAAGTAAAAGCTTCGAGCTTCGAGTTCCGCTCGAATAGAGGCAAAGTTTCTTTTGCTGGCTGATAGATAAGATAATTATCGAAGACAAAGTTTCACAGAGAATACAGTTTATGGAAAATAAAATTTCTATATTTCGGTTCGTCAGTCCTCGATCTTGTCGGCTAACCGAAAGAGTTCGAAATTGCATGGTTTGTTTTGCTCCGCAAACTTCCAGATTGCGCCTATTAAAAGTTCCAAGAGAAAGGTTTCAACCTCACGATTGTGAATGCATAATGAGCGACACGAAAGCCCTGCGCGTAATCTGCAGGTTCAGTTATCGAAATATCCCTGCTGAGGAAACAGATAGAACAGAGACGTCGCGTTGATCCAGACGATTTAATCCTTTCAACCGGTGGAAAATTTCAACTTTGAAATTTGCGACTCATTGATATTTTTTAAAAGACTCGTTTTAAAATTTGTACACTATCGAAAATATAATTCAAGTAACACAATTTCCACAGTTGTGGAAGATAAAAATTCGTTATTTCTTCAAACGAATCGTAGTATTCTATAATTCCAAGTACCGAATTCTAAATTTAATAACAGCCCTCCTATAGTTCCATAAATACAATGTTTTTTTCTAAATGCGTCCAAGCTACGATTTAACGATTGTTTACAATTATAATTGATAATAATTGCAATATATTCATAATTATTACGTTCTCAAAATTACGAGAGGTATCGTTCGAAAGAAAAAATGGACTTTGCAATGGGATGGAATCGCTTCAACTTGACGTTACTCGGTGTGTGGCCAGAACCGAGAAAAGTATCAAGAGGATCACGATTACTTTCGGGTATAATATTCTGGTTTACGACTATTGTGACGTTTACTTTCATCTGTGCACCACAAACAGCAAATCTGATATTGAAATCGACTAGTTTGGACGAAGTAATCGAAAACTTATCGATTAATATACCGATCGCCTTTGCGTTGATTAAGCAGATCGTTCTACGATACTATAAGAAAGGTAATTATACCGATATTACGATTTACACTTATGTTTATATTTATATATATTTACTTATATATTTATTTCTCCAAATCTACCTAATCAAAGAAATGGAGTCTAAACGAAGACTTATTTCACCCTTGAAATGTTGCAAGAAATATTTTATGTAACCGCATGAATGTGCATTCTATGGATTTTTACTAAATTTCTCATAAATACATAAATATCCATAGTTGATTAATCTTTCAAGGTTCTAAATCAAGCTGAATTGCTTCTATTCCTTTTAGTATCTATATGTAAAATCAATTATTACGTATGAAGACTTAATTTCAAAATACACACATACTTATATCAAGTAGGTATATTAGGCCATTCGTGAGCTAATCTAATTAGAAACACAAGGGTCTAATTACTGATGCTTCTCCTAATTACCCATTAACATTTTTCTAAAATATGTGGCGATATCTACAAATATAATATACATATAAGAATTAATATCTCTTTAGCCCTAACGCTATTACTCAGCCAAATGTTCGACGACTGGACCGAGCCAATAGCAAATGAAGATCGTCAAACGATGTTAAAGAACGCGAAAATTAGTCGAATGATATCCATAGTCTGTTCTACTCTAACGTATCTCATGCTTTTCGCTTTTATATCGCTACAAATTTGGAGTAATATGCAAAGTGCGTCAGAAGCCGATCTAGGAGGACTCCTTCATCCAGCCACGTTCCCTTACGACACCAGCAAAAGTCCAAATTTCGAGATTACATGGCTGGGGCAGTTTATGGGCACGGTGTTAACCGCGATATGCTATTCTTGCTTCGACACGTTCCTTGCGGTTCTTGTGTTACACTTGTGCGGTCAATTAACTGTTCTTAGAATGGCACTCGAGGATCTAGCTAACACGACGAAGAAGGATAATAATTACGCAAGATTCCATGAACGACTGGGATTCATTGTGAACAGGCACAATCTGTTATCTAGGTTGGTACAAACGATCTATTAGTGAACTAAAAATGTTTATTAAAATGTTTATCAAAATAGGTCTTAAAGGAAGATATATTTCTCTCGCCAATTATTTAAAAGAAAAGAAAGAAAAATAAATAAATAAATAAAACAAAGAATAAATGTTGCTTAAAGAAAAGAAAATGTTAATAAATTTAGAAAAATGGAAAATGCAAAACGGTAATTTAATTAAATTATGATTTAAAGAAGCATTTCTGATCTAAGGTTTGCCGTGATCGTGGAAGATTGCTTCAATCTCACGTTACTTGTTCAGACTATAATCTGCACAGCGATGTTTTGTCTTACTGGATATCGTATGATAACTGTATGCTGAAGTTAATATTGCATTGATATTTATCCCACGAGATAAGAAATTGCTACATAATGTACATTCCGTTCCATTTTAGTCCGTAGATCAGGAGCAAGCGGACGTACCAATAGTTGGAATGATATTTTTCATCATACACGTAATTTATACTATGCTGCATCTTTTCATTTATTGTTATATAGGAGAAATGCTTCTAGGGGAAGTGAGTTATTTATATATAAATGGAAAATTTTGTTAAAGAAAGAAATCTCAATTTCTTTCTCGCAAAAGTAACGCTCCAGACGCCCTAATACAATATTTACTTTCAGAGTACCGGTGTTGGACAATCGGCATACGAGTGCGATTGGTACAATTTACCACCGAAGAACGCCATTTCACTAATTATCGTAATATGTCGCGCGAAAGTATCGTTTCAAATAACAGCTGGAAAATTTAGTCCCTTCTCCCTCGAACTCTTTAATGCTGTGAGTCAAACGATCATGAATCTAAATTATTTTCTAATGGACTGTTACACACATTTAGACATAGATTTGAAGAGTTGACAATGATATTTTGTTAGGTTCTAAAAACGTCTGCTGGATACCTTTCAGTATTGTTAGCCATGAAAGATTGACTGGTCGGAGAAAAGTAACATAATCGTATTATTGAAATATATTCGTTCTTGTATCTGGAAGAAAAAATAAAAAAACACAGTACACTGAGCATTTCATAAGATCACGCTACTTGTCGAATAAATATTTTGATATCCGTTCAAAGGTTCATATTACGATTCATATTGCTCCATAAGAATGCTTTTGTCCGAAGAAATTGCACACACATTGGAAGAATCTTTTGGTAGAACGATTAAAAAATTGAATTGGCCATAAAACTCACATTTCGTAGAAGTAGCACGTCTCCCAAAGATTCTGCTTTTGATTATTTCCTCGTCGTTTACACTTCACCGTTTTAATTTACTGCAAGGAAAAAATATGAAATAAAAAAATGCATCCTATATTATATATATTAAAATTATAAGAAAACAATGATATTGCTACCATTAATATAAAAAAAATTTGCACTTGTACAACATAACATAGAAAACCACAAGATACGGATGAAGAGCACGCGATATGTCACGTAGAGCTATCTATACGTTGTATCACTACAGCTCACAGGGAAAGACTGCCCTTACATAGACTTCTGGAACTACCTAAACCCTAAGTGAAAATATGACAGAAGAAAGTTTGATACTGGACTCCGTACTATATTAAAAGTATTGGCATTACTATATAACTACACATTTAAAAAAATCGTATAGAATAGAATTGAAATTTTTAATTACGTTATATTTTATTTTTATCTATTAATCCTACAAATATAATATAATAAACATGCCACATAAACGTAACTGGTGCAAATTTGAACCAATCTATTTCATAAACATAATTTTATAAATTATATATTTTATATTTTATAGAATTCCTGGGTATTATATTCATCGGTTAAACAAATTTCTTTGACAACGTTACCTTCTAGTATTTATTGTAATTATTCATAGATTATTTGGTCCATGTGATCAAATTTTTTTTATTCGTGAATTTTGACAAAGAGAGTTGCAAAAACGCAGGCATCACTTGCTTCTTTTTTATTTTCTCGTATCGTGGAAGAAGTTATGAATAATTACAAACGAATACATACTTGCAACACTCAAACTGTAATGATAGATTCAACTTACTTCGACATAAAGTTGACAATGACACTGTACTGCATATTCACGAATAATGCGCATTCTGACTGCATGAAGGGAACATGCGCTGAGAAAAAGGACGGAATAGCTCCCCAACGTAAGAATAGGTGATTCAATTATGGGAAAAAGGCCTCTATGGATAACCAACAAGGTAATGTTACATATTAGTTAAAAAAATATGTGTAAAATGTAACAGTAGTTGTAGAAAATTTTCTTTTGTCATCTTAAAAATGAACATGTTATGTCATGTTAAAAATAAACTATTATGTAAGTGAAAATAATACAAAAATGGCGAAAACGAAGGAAATTATATTTTTAAGTAATATACATAACATTGCCATCAGTCCAAATTACGAATCGACAATGATCGGTCAATTCATGGCAACTTTTTATGCGGCCACTACGTACACAGCAGTAGATACTTTTGTCGTTCTGTTGATTTTTCATGTCTGTGGACAGCTTTCCAATTTGAGAGACGATTTACGGAAGATTCATTCGTACGATAAGAAAGATGTAGAAAAGAAGTTGCAGAAAATTATTCAGAAGCATGAATATATTAATAGGTTCGTATTCGAAAAATTCGTTCTTTTGTTGAAGATGGTAAAAAAGATGGAAGAAACACAGTGATGATTATAAATTATAATACGAAGAATCATAAGATATTAATTAACGAAATTGAAATTCGAGAATTTAAAATCTTTCTAAGTCCATCTTTTACTTTCTCTGTTTTAACCCTTAAATGCATAATTTTGCCATCTGACAATTATTAATCACGTCGTATGCACATCTAAGATTCGCCAACAAGATAGAGAATTCTTTCAACATGATGCTCCTCCTTCAAATGCTGAGTTGTACCATTCAGATGTGCTCTCAGTCTTACCAAGTCATTATGGTACGAAGAAAAACATACCTTTTCCAAATATATATCGTACTAAAGTATCAACAAATTTTCTAAAATAAATACATCATCTTTGACATCGTTTAATTTATAGTCATTTGGAGAGAAGAGATGGAATACATGATTTTGCAACTTTCGTTTCTGCTGATATACGTAGTTTATGTGATGTTGCATTTGTTCCTATATTGTTACATGGGCGAAAAACTAACTTCCGAGGTACCTTTTATGAAATAAAAATTAATTAATCGATGTGTTTGGTTATTAGAATTTGCAATTTTTTTCAGAGTACAGAAATTGCTAACACGGCGTACAATGCCGAATGGTACAATTTACCTCCCAAGAATGCATGATGGCTTGTAATTATGATGTGTCGTGCCAGGTCGTCACCCTTACAAATTACAGCATGCAGATTTTGTTCCTTTACTTTTGCGCCTTACTTTCAGGTAAATGTAAACGAGTTATAATACTATTACAGGTAGTATTTTTGTGTACTATTTTTTTCAGAAATGAAGATGATTTTCGATCCTTTAAATGGACTACTGCATGTCTTTTTATGTCATATGAAGCGGTTTGTGGAGACGATGGGCTTAAAAAATTGCATGTCACTGCCATTTTTCTAGAAAAATACTGCAAGTATAAAAGAAATGATATACGCTATTATATTAGTCATAGGAAACCGTAAAACTGTAGCGGTATATGCGTCTTAGGACGTTTCGATTTGAAGACACCTCACGTATTTGTTTTGCCAAACAGGATGAACACTGAACGACGCACATAATGTAGTAAACAACCTCTGGACAAAGCAATTTCGCTGCTACGTGCAACCTACAACCGGCGACAAGTTCAAACCTTTCGGTACCCCCCTTGACCAGTATAAATGGACGACCATGTCCTCCAGACACAGTCAGTCAGCCAATCAGTCAGTCAGTCATTTAGTCGGTCAGTCAGTCAATCAGTCGAGCCAATAAGTACAACGAATCAGTCTAGCGAATCAGCATAACAATTAGTATCAGTACCGTAGTATCGCGTAATCTTATAACGAATATCATGAAGCGAGCAACGCTTGCGATTAACTTTGTATTCTACACTTTAAAATATTTCTAAATATAGTTAATCGAATTAACGCGTTTCCTTATTACTTTAACCAACAACACGTCTCACCGTCCACTACAAAAATTTTTCCTGCTTATTTTTTTCTAATACATTTGAGAAATATCAAGAAAAAAGTTGGCTAATAAACGTGAACACCTTATATGTTTAAAATTTAGCTTAGATATAAAATAAGTATATGTGTGCAAGCCTTTAGATGTAACAATATTCTCAAACAAGTTTCGAAATGAGCAGAGATTACAAAAATATGTAATACAAATCATCTATCCGGAGTGTGAAGATGAATAATAATCAAAAATATGTATACACATATATAATATCTCACATTTGCATAAACATATACAGAGTAATATTTTTTTTTTGTATTCAGGTCCTAAAAACCTCGATGGGGTACGTTTCTGTTCTATACGCAATGAAAAATAAATAATAGACGACCCGATACATCTGTGAATTTTACAACCGTCCATCAGCTTGATGAAAGAAGCGTTACAAAAAGAATATTTTAGTATACTCCTCTAAATGATAAATTATATTTCAAAGTAATGAGAATTTAAATGGCGAGACAACAAAATTAGACACTGTGTAAAGTAATAAAATTATTAATTATTGAAAAGATTCCTCGAGACCACGAGTGCTTCTCAGGAAACCTTGAAAATATCATTTTTCCCTCTTTTCGCAGATCGACATTTTTCCTATCACAATTGTTGAGAACAAAGAAAAATTGGTCACCGTTTGCTTTGACGCGTACAGATAAAAAATGAGCAGGCTTGCCGGTTTGCTCGCAAAATAATGTACGTATGTGTAGTTTAGTGAAGTTTGGTACAATTCTTCCTGGATCCTACACCAACGAATTTATGATCCTACTCGATATATATGTACTCGTAATGCATAAATCCTTTTGCTGTACCCATTCTATACCAAACTATTAACACATATCAGCTATGTGGTTTGCTGTGACAGCAGTCAGGTAAGTACACAAGTTAGCGAAAGGTTCTTCGGGTTATTCGCATCCCCCATGCTTGGTTTATAAATTCGTGCGTCAATGCAAGGCAATAACAGTCACGCGTGTGGTACGGGGACATGATTTTCTGTGTCTTCAGATCAGACCAGTAGTACGCTAGTAGTGTCGGAGCAGAGAGGAAAACATTTATGGAAAGTATAAGGGGTGGTTTTTTTAATAGGTTGACATTAGCATATTACAGTTCCCTATAATTCATATTATGCACAACATGCATAACCTGCCATTTCTGCCCTCCTTCGAAAGAAAGACAATGCTAAGAAATATTTTGTAAATGGGAAATCGTGCATCGAGTTTTAATGTCTAATCTCAATCGTATTAGAAAGCATAGAAGTCAGAACCATAATAGATTAAATTTTTATAGCATCGCTTGTTACTAATTTATTATTGTAAAATAAAAATGTTAAATGTGAACACAGTGCATTCAATAATCATAGAATAGATATATAATCATCTTACAATCATCTTTTTAAAGAGATAATAGCCACACACATATGTATCATGAATTTTAATTTATATTAAAAAAGAAACACACACACACAGAAATAGTTTTAACGAAAATCTCAAGAACGTCAAGATAATTATAATTATTTTTAATTCATCGATGCTTGACAAACAAACGAATAAAGCAGAGGCTCGTGAAAGAAGTAGAAAAGTTACTTTGGATGGTTTCAGAGTAGATAAATGAGCAATTGCGCGTACGAATTGGTACAACGTCTCACCTTATGAAACCAAATGTCTTCTATTCATCAGGTACAGGTCCACTCGTCCACGTTGTTTGACTGCAGGCAAACTTGGTATCTTCTCTATCGAACTGTTCAGTAATGTATGTACAAATATGAACTCATTAACCACGACTATCGAAATACATAATTCACAGAGAGGGAAGAAATCACTTAAATCTTGGTTTAGATTCTAAAAACAGCGATGGGATACCGTTCGGTGTTACTAACAGTTACAAATGACGATTAGACTTGTTCGGTCGTAGTCAAGTTGCAGACTCATCTTTAGAATACGTACCCTGACCTGTACGATTGTTCATCTATAATTATTTCAGCGAAGAGTTATCACAATTACGACATATCACGATACCGCATGTAAAACTTGATCGTATTAAACGTTACAACGCAAGACTAACCGAAAAAGTGAATATTCTCTACATCACAAAAAGAAAATCCGAGATATAAGCAAAATATTCGAGCTTCGAGTTCAGCTCGATTCGTGGTAAAGTTTCTTTTGCTGGCTGAAAGATAAGATAATTATCGAAGATAAAGTTTCACAGAGAATACAGTCTATGGAAAATGAAATTTCTCTATTTCGGTTCGTCAGTCCTCGATCCTGTCGGCTAACCGAAGGAGTTCGAAATTGCATAGTTTGTTTTGCTCCGCAAACTTCCAGATTGCGCCTATTAAAAGTTCCAAGAGAAAGGTTGCAACCTCACGATTGTGAATGCATAATGAGCGTCACGAAAGCCCTGCGCGTAATCTGCAGGTTCAGTTATCGAAATATCCCTGCTGAGGAAACAGATAGAACAGAGACGTCCCGTCGATGCAGACGATTTAATCCTTTCAACCGGTGGAAAAATTTCAACTTTGAAATTTGCGACTCATTGACATTTTTTAAAAGATTCGTTCTAAAATTTGTAAGCTGTCGAAAATATAATTCAAGTAACACGATTTCCACAGTTGTGGAAGATAAAAATTCGTTATTTCTTCAAACGAATCGTAGTATTCTATAATTCCAAGTACCGAATTTAAATTTCATAACAGCCCTCCTATTGTTCTATAGATATAAATAAAATTGTAAATATTCCAAACAATGTTCTTTTCTCAATGCGTTCAAGCTACGCATTAACGATTGTTATAACGATTGTTTACAATTATAATTGCTAGTAATTGCAATATATTCATAACTAGTACGTTCTCAAAATTACGCGAGGTATCGTTCGAAAGAAAAAATGGACTTTGCAATGGGATGGAATCGTTTCAACATGATGTTACTCGGTGTGTGGCCAGAACCGAGAAATGTATCAAGAGGATCACGATTACTTTCGAGTATAACATTTTGGTTTACGACTATTGTGACGTTTACTTTCATCTGTGTACCACAAACAGCAAATCTGGTATTAAAATCGAGTAATTTCAACGAAGTAATCGAAAATTTATCGATTAATATACCGATCGCCTTTGCGTTGTGTAAGCAGATCGTCCTGCGATATTATAAGAAAGGTAATTATACCGATATTACGATTTACACATATATTTATATTTATATATATTTACTTATATATTTATTTCTCCAAATCTACCTAATCAAAGAAATGGAGTCTAAACGAAGACATATTTCACCCTTGAAATGTTGCAAGAAATATTTTATGTAACAGCATGAATGTGCATTCTATGGATTTTTACTAAATTTCTCATAAATGCATAAATATCCATAGTTGATTAATCTTTCAAGATTCTAAATCAAGCTGAATTGATTTTATCCCTTTTGTAAAATCAATCATTCCGTATGAAGACTTAATTTCGAAATACATACATACTTATATCAAGTAGGTATATTAGGCCATTCGTGAGCTAAGCTAACTAGAAACACAAAGGTCTAATTACTGATGCTTCACCTAATTACCCATTAACATTTTTCTAAAATATGTGGCGATATCTACAAATATAATATACATATAAGAATTAATATCTCTTTAGCCCTAACGCTATTACTCAACCAAATGTTCGACGACTGGACCGAGCCAATAGCAAATCAAGATCGTCAAACGATGTTAAAGAACGCGAAGATTAGTCGACTAATATCCATAGTCTGTTCTACTCTAACGTATTTCATGCTTCTCGCCTTTATATCGCTTCAAATTTGGAGTAATATGCAAAGTGCGTCAGAAGCCGATCTAGGAGGACTCCTTCATCCAGCCACGTTCCCTTACGACACCAGCAAGAGTCCAAATTTCGAAATCACATGGCTGGGACAGTTTATAGGCACCATGTTAGCCGGGATATCCTTTTCCTGCTTCGACACGTTCCTTGCTGTTTATGTGTTACACTTGTGCGGTCAATTAACTATTCTTAGAATGGCACTCGAGGATCTAGCTAACACGACGAAGAAAGATAATAATTACGCAAGATTCCATGAACGTCTGGGATTCATTGTGAACAAGCACAATCTGTTATTTAGGTTGGTACAAACGATCTATTAGTGAACTAAAAATGTTTATTAAAATTTTTATTAAAATAGGTCTTAAAAGAAGATTTATTTCTCTCGCCAATTATTTAAAAAAAAAAGAAAGAAAAATAAATAAATAAAATAAAGAATAAATGTTACTTAAAGAAAAGAAAATGTTAATAAATTTTTGAAAAATGAAAAATGCAAAACGGTAATTTAATTAAATTAGGATTTAAAGAAGCGTTTGTGATCCAAGGTTTGCCGTGATGGTGGAAGATTGCTTCAATCTCACGTTACTTGTTCAGACTATAATCTGCACAACGATGTTTTGTCTTACTGGATATCGTATGATAACTGTATGCTGAAGTTAATATTACATTGATATTTTTCCGACGAGACAAGAAATTGCTATATAATGTACATTCCGTTTCATTTTAGTCCGTAGATCAGGAGCAAGCGGACGTACGAATAGTTGGAATGGTATTTTTCATCGTACACGTAATTTATACTATGCTGCATCTTTTCATTTATTGTTATATAGGAGAAATGCTTCTAGGGGAAGTGAGTTATTTATATATAAATGGAAAATTTTGCTAAAGAACGAAATCTCAATTTCTTTCTCGCAAAAGTAACGCTCCAGACGCCCTAATACAACATTTACTTTCAGAGTACCGGTGTTGGACAATCAGCATACGAGTGCGATTGGTACAATTTACCACCGAAGAACGCCATTTCACTAATTATCGTAATATGTCGCGCGAAAGTATCGTTTCAAATAACAGCTGGAAAATTCAGTCCCTTCACCCTCGAACTCTTTAATGCTGTGAGTCAAACGATCATGAATCTAAATTATTTTCTAATGGATTGTTACACACATTTAGACATAGATTTGAAGAGTTGACAATGATATTTTGTTAGGTTCTAAAAACGTCTGCTGGATACCTTTCAGTATTGTTAGCCATGAAAGATTAACTGGTCGGAGAAGAGTAACATAATCATATGGTTGAAATATATTAGTTGTATATGGGAGAAAAAGTAAAAAAACACATTAAACCTAACATTTTATAAAATCATGCTTCATATCGAATAAATATTTTGATATCCGTTTAAAGGTACATATTACGATTCATATAGCCCCATAAGAATGCTTTTATCGGAAGAAATTATACAAACATTCGAAGAATCTTTTGGTAGAACGATTAGAAAATTGAATTGGCCATAAAACTCACATTTCGTAGAAGTAGCACGTCTCCCAAAGATTCTGCTTTTGATTATTTCCTCGTCGTTTACACTTCACCGTTTTAATTTACTGCAAGGAAAGAATATGAAATAAAAAAATGCATCCTATATTATATATATTAAAATTAAAAGAAAACAATGATATTGCTACCATTAATATAAAAAAAATTTGCACTTGTACATCATAACATAGAAAACCACAAGATACGGTTGAAGAGCACGCGATATGTCACGTAGAGCTATCTATACGTTGTATCGCTACAGCGCACAGGGAAAGACTGCCCTTACATAGACTTCTGGAACTACCTAAACCCTAAGTGAAAATATGACAGAAGAAAGTTTGATACTGGTCTCCGTACTATATTAAAAGTATTGGCATGACTATATAACTACACATTTAAAAAATTCGCATAGAATAGAATTGAAATTTTTAATTACGTTATATTTTATTTTTATCTATTAATCCTACAAATATAATATAATAAACATGCCACATAAATGTAACCGGTACAAATTTAAATCAATCTATTTCATAAACATAATTTTATAAACTATATATTTTATACTTTATAGAATTTCTGGGTATTATATTCATCGGTTAAACAAATTTCTTTGACAGCGTTACCTTTTAGTAATAATTGTAATTATTCATAAATTATTTGCTCGATGTGATGAAATTTTTTTTATTCGTGAATTTTGACACGCATCCATGAAAGGAACGTAGTATAATACTGAGAGAGTTGCAAAAACGCAGACATCACTTGCTTCTTTTTTATTTTCTCGTATCGTGGAAGAAGTTATGAATAATTACAAACGAATACATACTTGCAACAGCCAAACTGTAATGATAGATTCAACTTACTTCGACATAAAGTTGACAATGACACTGTACTGCATATTCACGAATAATTGATATCATAATGCGCATTCTGACTGCATGAAGGGGACATGCGCTGAGAAAAAGGACGGAATAGCTCCCCAACGTAAGAACAGGTGGTTCAGTTATGGGAAAAAGGGCCCCTATGGATAACCAACAAGGTAATGTTACATATTAGTTAAAAATATTTGTAAAATGCAGCAGTATTTATAGAAAATTTTCTTTTGTCATCTTAATTGTTAAAATAAATGATTATGTAAGTGAAAATAATACAAAAAGAGCAAAAACGAAGGGAATTATATTTTTAAGTAATATACTTACGTGGCAAACAGAAAAAGGAATATTGCACATTAAATTTTGCGGACGAAAACTATTGTTTAGAGATCAATGATTTAGATTTAAAATACCAAGAAAATAAGGACTATATTTTTGAAGAATACTATAATTAGAAAAAAAAGATGTTATATATATATATATATATTATTGGGGTGCGGAATTATTTATTAAGCGCTTATTTATGATAGATAGAAACATAGATTTAAACTATGTGTACGGTTGGAACTATAACATGCTAAAGTTTATGGGTATCTGGCCGGAAGAGAGGAAATGGAATCGGCCTTCCAGTTATCACATTCTGTTACCGTTTATCATGATGGTGTTTTTCGCATGTGCTCCACAAACTATTAATCTTTTCTTAATCGCGGGTAACTCTAACTTGGTGATCGAGAATCTTTCAACTAATATTACCACCACGATTTCACTTATGAAGGCTATGGCTGTTTGGATCAAAGGCAAACGTAAGCATTTCAGAAAATTAACAAGTAAGGATTTATCATGTTTCTTTTCAGTAAGAATACTGCCCAGTATAAACTATATAAATCTTATTCTATTATCTATCTACGTTATATTCTACAACATTCTTTAATCATATTCCAATTGTCAAACAAAACGGACTTTCAAGTCGTACTCTATCTGCTATTTTCTTTTATTGCAAGCATTAAAGTTTTTGGTAAAGTGCATGGCTAATGACTGGAACACAACGACGAACAAAGCCGAACGAGAAACAATGGTGAACATCCGAAGAATCACTAGAAAGACTACAATAAGAAGCACGCTGATGGCCAACGTTGTTCTCCTCGCTTTTGTGCCTGCACGGTTGTTTAGTATGAGATACAGTGACAACATGCTGTTCTATCGTGGCTATTTCCCCTATAACATTACCATCAGTCCAAATTACGAACTGACAATGATCGGTCAATTCATGGCTACATTTTATGCGGCCACTACGTACACATCAGTAGATACTTTTGTCGTTCTGTTGATTTTTCATGTCTGTGGACAGCTTTCCAATTTGAGAGACGATTTACGGAAGATTCATTCGTACGATAAGAAAGATGTAGAAAAGAAGTTGCAGAAAATTATTCAGAAGCATGAATATATTAATAGGTTCGTATTCGAAAAATTCGTTCTTTTGTTGAAGATGGTAAAAAAGATGGAAGAAACACAGTGATGATTATAAATTATAATACGAAGAATCATAAGATATTACTTAACGAAATTGAAATTCGAGAATTTAAAATCTTTCTAAGTCCATCTTTTACTTTCTTTGTTTTAACCCTTAAATGCATAATTTTGCCATCTGACAATTATTAATCACGTCGTATGCACATCTAAGATTCGCCAACAAGATAGAGAATTCTTTCAACATGATGCTCCTCCTTCAAATGCTGAGTTGTACCATTCAGATTTGCTCTCAGTCTTACCAAGTCATTATGGTACGAAGAAAAACATACCTTTTCCAAATGTATATCGTACTAAAGTATCAACAAATTTTCTAAAATAAATACATCATCTTTGACATCGTTTAATTTATAGTCATTTGGAGAGGAAGAGATGGAATACATGATTTTGCAACTTTCGTTTCTGCTGATATACGTAGTTTATGTGATGTTGCATTTGTTCCTATATTGTTACATGGGCGAAAAACTAACTTCCGAGGTACCTTTTATGAAATAAAAATTAATTAATCGATGTGTTTGGTTATTAAAATTTGCAATTTTTTTCAGAGTATAGAAATTGCTAACACGGCGTACAATGCCGAATGGTACAATTTACCTCCCAAGAATGCAAGATGGCTTGTAATTATCATGTGTCGTGCCAGGGCTTCACCTTTAAAAATTACAGCAGGCAGATTTTGTTCCTTTACTTTAGTGCTATTCTCTCAGGTAAGCGTAAACGAGTCATAATACAATTTACTCTAAAATGTGTTATAACGCAAGCGTGTCATTAGCGGAACTGAAATGTGCATTCGATAAATTCGTCATGACATGAGAGTTTTTGTATGAGATAAAAAAACGTACAGCATTCTGCTTCAAAAACTGAAGGTCGCTCTCGTTTCTTGAAAAATATTGAAAATATTAAAAATTGATATATGCTATTGTACTGGTCATAGGAAACTATAACTTTTTCCTCATCCTCTTTTTTTTTTAATATATGCAATTTACAAGAAAAACACTGGTTAATAAATCCGTAAACGCCCTATACATTTAAGATTTAGTTCAGATACAAGATAAGATGTATGTATATGTTTATGATAGGAATGTAAATTTGTGAAAGTCTTTGAAAGAGATACGAGAATGTGTAGGAGTTTGAAAAACACGTAATCCAAACCCTTCGTCTGGGCTATGAAAATGAATAATAATATAACAAAGAAAAACATACATATGTGACATTTCACATTTACATAAACATGTACAGAGCAATTTCTTTTTCTTGTGTTCAGGTCTTAAAAACCTCGATGGGATATGTTTCTGTTCTACACGCAATGAAAAATAAATAATATACTTCTGCAAATTTTACAACTGTACATTAACTTGATAAAAAAAGTATTACGAAAAGAATATTTTAATGTATTCCTCTGAATGAAAAATTATGCCTCAAAGCAACAAGAGGTAAAAAGACGAGATGAAAAATTGGACAGCGTAATGAGTAATAAAATTGTTAATTATTAACAAGATTCCTCGAGACCACGAATATTTCTGGAGAAACATTTTTCTTTCTTTTTGTGTTCATTTTTCTCCACATCGACAATTTTCCTTTTTGCTTTGGGTGCATAATACTTGAACAGCTTTAAACTTATTTCTAGTTGACTACATACAGACGATCCGCAGACACGCTATCGATGAATATTTAACCAGTCTACGAACCGTAACCGCAGCTGGTACTTCTGTTACAAGTGTTGCCCGTGTTAGGTATCATCATTGTCCACTGTCATTTTTCCTATTTCTCATCGATTATGCGCTCTTTTTGAAGTGGGAACTTGTACACATTGCGAATGGATAACAGTTGGTATGCCATCACGAGTAGCTTCAATCAAAAGCAATGGTGTTACTGCTATTACGCTATAATATAAAAATAATATAAATAATACAATTATGCTAAAATATAATATAATGAATCATCAAGAAAACTCTGAATCAATAGCCTGCGAATTTTTTAGCAAATTCATATTTCCACGAATATCGTTTAAGGAAATAAGACTTGGATAAAAAGTTGTTTTACTTTCTGGATATTACAGAGAATACTGTACTTTATCATCTGTTAATCAGTAAAAATTGTTTATTCGTGTAGAATAACGATTAAGAATACATAGAAAAAAATTTGTAGAAGTTATATTGCAAGAGTTTTCACCGTTTATTTCCGTCAACGTTGACGAAAGAAAGTTCGCGTGGTGCGTGGCTAATATACGTTATTAACAATTGTGTATGGAACACCATCACAATGGGTGAAAACAAAGAGAGATTGGCCATAGTTTTCTTTGATGCGCGCAGATAAAAGATAAACGAGCTGTACGGTTTGCTGGCAACAAAAAACGTCACCTTATAAAAATCATCGGCCCCATCGTCTGCAACGTTACTTTAGTTCTTCTCATGTCGCGAAGTACACGACTTTTCTCTTACACGAGAATTTACAATAATTTTTTCTTTGTACAATGTTCGTACGATACGATGAATAATTTCGATTATAATTAAGACTTGACTTGTTTCGTGAGATACTTTTAGTTTGACCAAAAGGTCCAGTTTGTTGTGTATATGGTGAGAAATTAAATTAAGTTGGCAGAAAATGATGTTAAATGCGAAGATTTTGATTATCATGGGATTAGTGATTTATGGAGTTATTGCTAGAAACATGGAAGGCAATAAAGAGCTTCTTAAGGAACCAAATAATAAGAAGCATGGAGTTTCTATGTTGATAGAAATAGCGAAGGAGCTTGTACAAAGATCCTCGACTAGTAGTCAGGTATGTCATCGTATAATAATATATTATAAATATAATAGTGAATTATATTTACTATGTACATATTTAATATCGTATACAAGGTATTTCTCGCACCTTGGCTTACGCCAAATAGCTTTATATTCAATTTAAGAAAGTAAAGGCAACTTGAATCTTTGAATTCGCCTCTGCTTCAGAAGCAAACACATATACCTCGTGTTGCACTATTCGAAATTATTTAATTTTAATTCGTGAAATATTCGTTTACGTAGTTTCAACATTTTTGGTGAGAAATTATTACAAAATTATTACAAAACTGAACATACTTAAGTAATTTTGTCAGAAATTATAAAATAAACGAATTAAGAATAGATGAAGTATTAATTTTTAACGATACAATTTTTACAGGTATTGAATCTGAATTTATCAAATTTGTTATTACTTTTGGTATTGAAAGCAGTCGTATTTGGAGCAGGATATCTAGGCCATCATGGTTACAAAGGACGCGACTTAGAAGAAGGTGTATTTTATCGAAACAATTATCAAAATTGAACAATGTTTTCTTATATTTAGATATACGAAATATTGAAAATACTAATATATTTCTAGAAAATGTGGTATCTGAAGCTGAAGTTACGTTGGCATTAGGATACTTAATGGGAGATACCTGTCTGTATAGAGCAGCTTGTGAAGAACCTCACGTCGCGAAAGAATATCTAGGAGCTGCAGAAATGATCATTCAAACGATAAAATTGCTACCCCAGTACGTAATTTATAATACGTTTTTTAAAATATATCTTTTAATTCGCCTAGCACTAGACTATGAATTTTCATGCCTTTATGGAAAAAAGATAGAAAGAATAAACAGAATGCATATAATATTTAAAAATATATAAAATATACAAAGTAAAGTATTTGTTATACATAATATTTAGTACATGAAATAAATCTACACTCAGGTCCCATTTCTTTAATTGTGTTCATAAAGGCATAAATATACATAAATATTCGTAGTTTACAATTTTTAAAAATAGCTGTATTTATTTTTCAGAGGTTCGTCGGTTGAAGGGAAGTACGAGGAAATAATGGCGGAATTCCGAAAAGCCATCGAACATGGTGTTGCAGATAATTGCCCGCCTCAATATACTTGCAAGAAAGAGAGTATTAAGAATTTTTTGAAGGAAGAGGGGAAATGAAAATATGCTGAATTAATAGTTGAAACTCTGGAAGAACCTACAGTATTTGTTGGATGCTTCCAAAAATAAATTGTATGCTTCTAAATGACTCCTTTAATTTTTTACAATTATTATTATTATTTGTCCATAGAGCTCTCTTTTGTTATTTATCAATTTGATAATTAGTGTCAATTGAAAAAATTAACTTCTATCAATTATCCTTTTTTAAACAAATTGATAATTTTTCTACTAACGTCATAGGTTACAATAATTGTTAGGCTTTAGATAATTAATTTCTGACAATGTAAAAACCGAAATATTTTTATTGTGCAGAAAAATTTTATTTTATTAGTCTAAACACTTAATCCACAATACTTTAACCTTTTTCATCTCTATACTACCTACATATTTTAAATATACTATATAGTATACTTCAATTGTTGTAATTTAATTTGTATCTATTTGATATGCTATTGTATATAGTAACATTCCTTCCCCTCTCACCTCAAACTATAAAGTAAGCTAAATCATTTCAGAAAACGTCTAATTTGATATTTCTTTTGTGTAACATTATCATTATACATATAGATATATCTAGAATTTTATGATTCATGTATCATAAAGCTTGAAGTATTGCTAACAACATGCACGCAATATATCTGCATAATTTTAACATATTACATACTTAGTTACCTGCTTCTTCCTCCAAAACTATCAAGAATCTTACTTTGCAGTTTCAAATTCGTATTCATATGCGCCATCTTGATGTTTTCTAACATTCCTTTCCTAGAAATGATTTAATTTTTATTCAAAACACTGTTTTTATTAAAAACAGTGGTATCTGATAAAATATGCATTATCTTAAACATAACGAGATACTTAATTAAAACGTTAAACGTTGATTTACCTAATTTTTCCTATTTTGTTTCACTTTTACGACGAAGAAATAACGCGTCAGTGTCACAGTAGTTTAAAAACTAAAAGCTTTCGTATTCGCCGCCAGACGTCAGTTCTGCAGTTTGACAACTAACCTATCCTGATGAGGCATATAGCACTGACGATCAAGTTTTGATTTTCGCCTATTCACGCCGTTTGAGCATATAAACAATTTTTGCCTGTAATAGTATTACAGTACTTACAACTACGATTGACTAAAAAATGAGTTCCATAGGCACAGGGGTAAATATATAGTGTATTAATTTAAAAGAAACTGTGATAATCCATTAGTTATGAACAATAATAAAATATAACCTCCTTCTGATTTTCAGTATGATTTGTCTGCTTCTCAATTTTCACCTGACGGACGTGTGTTTCAAGTGGAATATGCACAAAAAGCCGTCGAAAATGGAGGGTGAGTGTTCAAATAATTTTATTTGCCAATTTATCCTAAAAATATCTTTTGCGAATTTGGTTATCTACACCATTCGCAAGACTTCAAAGATACTGCAGTGACACAGAGAATTTTCACTAATTTATAAACTTTTGTTACAGTTTAAAATATTTATTTGAAAATTATATTGCTTTGATTATAGAACAGTTATAGGATTAAGAGGAAAAGATGGCATTGTATTTGCTGTGGAAAAGATAGTTACTTCCAAGCTTTACGAGGTTGGCACAAATAAAAGAATATTCAATATAGACAGACATCTTGGTATGGCAGTTTCTGGTTTGATATCCGATGCCAGACAGATCGTAGAGATCGCTAGATCCGAAGCGTCTAGCTACAAATCCCAATATGGAATTGGTATTCCTCTGAAATACTTAAATGAAAGAGTTTCTATGTACATGCATGCGTATACTTTGTATTCGGCAGTCAGGCCATATGGCTGTTCCGTAATACTTGGTGCGTATGAACACGACGGTCCAGCTATGTATATGATAGATCCCTCTGGAGTTTCATATGGGTACTATGGTTGTGCTGTTGGTAAGTGTGATATGTCCATTTTAAATATACACATATGATTATTTCTATAAACATCAGAAATGAAAAAAAAATATTTTATAGATATTTAGATGGTTTTCACATTATTAGTTAAAGAAATCTCACCTTTTTCTAAATGGAATTATACATTTTCTCATATGTCATTGGATACAATTTTTAATTTTTTAGAAAAAAATATTAAAATACTTTGGTAAAAAAATGATTAATTTGAAAGATATTTTGACTTTAATCTTGTACAACTTATTGTATGAAAGGCAAGGGAAGGCAACGCAACGTTTTTATGTTTATATTTTCCTTGCCTTCCATACGATAAGCTTTACAAAAGTAAAGTTAAAATATCTTTCAAACTAATCATTTTTCAATCAAGGTATCTTAATACTTTTTTGTAGAGAATTAAAGTATGCATAGAATGGTGTATAAGAAATTGTATACCTTCGTTTTAAAAAGTTATGTTATTGAAATCTCTGAAAAATAAGAAAGTGAAAAAAGAATCGATATATCTTATTAAGCTTTCTCCATGAAATCAAACAACTAACGTCTGAAACATTTTTCGAATTTCTGATATTTATAGAAATAATCAGGTGTATATATTTAAAACGGACATATTGTATATTTAAATATATCATTCTATAGGCAAGGCAAAACAGTCTGCAAAGACGGAAATTGAAAAATTGAAGCTATCTGAAATGACTTGCAATGAATTAGTAAAAGAAGCAGCACGTATAATTTATCTTGTTCACGATGAATTAAAAGACAAGCAATTCGAACTTGAAATGAGCTGGGTTGGTAAACATACGAATGGAAGACACGAGCGCATACCGGCGGACGTAAAAGCTGACGCCGAGGCAAAAGCGAAACAAGCAATGGCAGAAGATTCAGACAGTGACACAGAAGACATGTAAATTGACTCGATAGTCTTAAAGATACTTTTTATATTGTAAGTTATAATTTAAATACCTACAAATTACTGCAACAAATTTATTGTCACCTTGATATAGACAAATAAAGAATACTGTCTGTTGTTTATAAAATTGCACATTCTCTCTTTTTAATATAAAGTATCATTTAGTTTCATAATTTCTCGGTGTGTTACAAACGAATGTTATGGATTTCTTTTATCAATTTACCAGAGTGTGATATAACTTTTTAATCTGCTCGAAAAAAATCCTGCATCACACATCCATTCGTTAAACGTAAGTTCTGTAAACAATCGGAGACCTGTCATCCGCAATAATCCACAAATAACGAGTACGATTTTTCCTGTTCGTTAATTGGATTTGCAAATCTTTTTCCTCGCCGAAAATGGATTCTTTGTACTGTATTTGACGCAAAGGATACAATACAACAAAAACAAGTTTGCTTAAAAAAATAATTCTTAGCAATTTGTAAGAAATTTCCTTTATACATAATTCCAATTTGAACTCTCTGTCTAATCAGAATACAACACAGAATCCAAACAAACTCGATTCCAGCATCAGCTCTCAGGATTGTACTTCCAACCAGATCTCCAGCTCTTTCATCACCTAGTTTCCATCATGATACATCTATCCTCAAGAGAGAATATCCTTACCCAATGCAATTAAGTTCACCGAGTGACCAGAGGTTGAAAACAATATGACCATGTGATCGTTGATTTCATCCTGATGGAATGAAACTGGCAACCGCGAGGGGTTGAACGGGGGTTGCTGCTGTAGTTTCGCGCATGCTGTTTCTACTTGCCGGCAAGAGGGTTGGTTTTAGCCGGTAACGGCGACTGATAGAGAGTACGTGCAGCCGGAGGAAAGGGTAGTTTCATCCGGGCTTTATATAAGGGTAGGTACAGTTTGAAACTTAGTCATAAACTGCTTTTGGTTGATGCATATAGTCCGCTTCTTGCGCGACTTCGAAAAAAGGAACGTAATCTGTCCGACGATTAACGCGTTCAATCGACACGTGGTGCTTTTTCGTTTGCTTTTTCCTCTTTTCCGTGTCGGTGGTAAAAAAGAAAAAAAAAAAAAAAGTGTAGAAGTGTAAAGGCAGAGAAATATAGGAAGAATGTCCTTGAACCGTAGCACCGTGGACAATGTCGTTTACGATGCCGAGGATCAAGTCAGTCTGATGGTGTACGTCGCTGCAGCGATCGCATTGGGATTTATCGGATTTTTTGGTTTCACCATGAATCTTCTGGTGGCGATCGTGATCGTCAAGGACGCGCAGATACTGTGGACACCCGTCAACGTGATCCTGGTTAATCTTGTCGTAAGACATCAAATAATAATTCTTGAAACGATATTAGCTGATTTTATGACGTTTTTCGTACTGGTTTTTGAAGTTTGCCAGGGATGATTTATAGATGTTAGTTTAGTAAAAATCTTAGTTTAGTAAATTCATTTTGGAATGAATAAGAATATTAATTGGTTCGGTATTTAGAAATTATTTGTTCATAATTACAGTCGACAGATATCTATTATCTTTTTCAAAATTGTATTGTGGCAAAATAGTGGTCTAAATAGATCAATATTTTACATTCTTCAAACCCCGTATCCTCTTGCATAATAATTTACTAATAATATCAGCGAATTTACAAGTTATAAATCGTAGATTATACACGTCTGCTTTACAATTTTATAATCTTATATAGAATAATCAAATAATTCGTAATTTGTAAATTTTACTTGTAAAATTTTATTTGTTTTCTGTTTAAACGAAAGAGGATATCGTTGAAAGTGTTTATGTGAAATCTCAGTCGTATAATTCGCATAGGAGATGTTAAGGTTCGTGGACGCGAATAATTTATACGTCTTTATATCGCGCCTCTATGCAACTCTTTAGCGCGGTGCTAAGTAGACGTATTAGTTACACTCTACGTTATTCATATAGAAACTGTGTCATTCGATATTATGCAAATGAGTCGTTTACTTTTCTCTTCCATGGGAAACTAGATATACTTGATTGGATTTTTATAATTTAAAAACCAATCAAATCATTATCCAGTTATTGAAATTGTCGTAAATTTGATTACTTTTATGAAATTCTACCTTCTGACTAATTGGTAAGTGAAGATTCAGTTGATCGAAAATTCTAATTGGCGAATCTGTGGAATAGATTTATTTTCTATTGTTTTAGATTACAATCGCGGGAGAATTTTTACCGGAACCATGACGAGCAATTTGGAAACCAGTATTTACGTAGTTCGTATTTTTATTAGAAATATTAAAATCGATTCTCTTCACATCTATTTACTCCATTGATTTAATCGAAGCTTCGCGTACATTAATTTTCCATCGTATAATTAATGTTTTCAACTGTTTCATTTTCAATTGTAACGTCGACGAATGTTGTCCTTTCAATCAATTTTATTACACAATTATTAACGCATCATCGATTTATATCTCTGTTGAATTTTGTAAGGACGTTCCATACAATCTTGATTTCTTTCCCGGGGATGAGGCTGGAGAAGAGGATGAAAGCTCTGAAATTCGAGGAATTATAGTTGAAGAAGATGGGGTCGCGCGTACTCTAGTAACGAAAGTGACTAGAAGAAATTCTTCTGGAAAGAAGAATCCACCTCGGAGTACTAAGTCGATAAAATTCGTGCAGCTTTTCACGGCAGCCTTACGCGTTATCGCATCTTTTTAACTTTAATTTTCGTCCGTCTGTTTTCCTTTTATGAAACAATTATTCGGCGAGCTGGAGATACGCAACGATGGAAAAAGATATAGGAGAGCGTGAATATTTATAAAGTCACGGGCTTTACAGTGGAATCTACCGTAACAGAACGGTATTTTTCCGCGTCGTTTGTGTCAATCAGTCCTCTAATGGCATCCTCGTAGCATCGTGTTTTCATCGAATATCACGGAAAATATTCCCATTGTGGAATTGAATACGAGTGTTGAATGGAAACTGAAAAATTGCGAAAGTTCTCTGATCGTTTGTTTTTTCTTTTATGTCGTTTTATGTGATAATTGTTTTAAACGTTTGTTCCTTCGTTTGAGTAAAGATTCAATGTGAATAATTTAAGGACAATTTTTACTTCAGGTTGGCGATTTCCTGGTGGCTGCCTTTGGAAATCCTGTTGCGATGGTTTCTGCTATCACAGGCGGATGGTACTGGGGCTACAAAATGTGCCTCTGGTATAATTTATCGTTTATTAAACGTAATCGCATGAAACTTCTCCGAGGCGTATCAACTACATACGAGACGATATTCCCTTTCATTCCGAACGAATGTAATTTTTCTATTATTCCCTTTTCTTACTCGCTTTTGTCGTAATCGCGATGCACATCGTGGTTTCTTGCGGTAGAAAATAATTGAATCTCGGATAAATGTAATCTTCTTGCTGCTGTTTAAAGCGGCTGACTCCGACGAACGGAAAGAAACTCGGGCAACTTTTACTGAAAATTAATGGCTGAGCAGAATTGTTTTCCCCACGGCTTACAGTTGAGAATTAAAGACAAACGTGAAAATGTCTGATAAAGAATTCGCATTACAGAATTGCGATTAGTTTACGCTGCCTCGATTTACGTTATAATTAGTTTACGCTATCAGTATCGGCTATTTACGGAATACGGTAAAATTTCTTGTTACGTGAAATGGCAACGACACTCCGTGATCCTTGGTGAAAGGAAAAATTGGATTCTTTGTCGTGACAGATCTAACGCTACTGCGTCGGTATTGGTAGGCATGTACGTACAGAGCGAATTGTGCCATTTTTTTTATAACGAGCTTGTAAAGCAACATACGTAAGCTACAAAAGCTACCATTGAAAGGGGAAGATTTTTCTGGAAATAGAACAGCCGAAACACGGCCAACGAAACCAGCCCTTCTCTGCTCTCTTCTATTCCATCTCCGTTGGGAACGTGATTATTTTACAACGTTAAAATTTCAACCAATGTCGATATTTAATTACGAAAGATTTCACAAATGAATAACTCGTTCTCATCTTCTTAACTTATTTCATTCAAATATTTCTCTACGTTTATTTAAAAGTTTTGTTCACTGGTTCTCTATGATACAGCACTTTTTTATACAAAATAATCGCACGAGATACAGAATAATCGTTCACAAGAATTAAAATATCCAAGGAAAACGAAGTAGAAGTACTATTTATGTTACTACTTATATTCCAGATGAAACTCCAAAGCACAAACGCAATGTGTGAATGTTGTGACATTCCCTGTCATGCACGTTTCGCTCGTAGAATTTCAATAGCACGCACAGAAAATCCATTTATTTAATACATTAATGCTCATTATCGGCACGAATGTAATTATCATTCAAGAGCGTGCGCCGATGAAGATGCGGTTCGTTAAACGTAATTATCGTAAGATAATTCTGCAAAACTTTAGTCTATTCGAGTTCCTTTCTGTGTAGAAAAATTATCGCCTATTTCATTTGGTTAACTTTTATCTTCTTTCAGGTAAGTAATTATCGACTGGCCCATTTTTTCAGTTGCTGGTTATTTCATTTTCGCTTCCTCTCGTTAACCCTTTAATTCCTTTAATTCAGCGACTACTTTTAACGTTATTTTTCTATATTTTTATATCTTTGGATATAGCTATTATCATTGTAGCATGAGCATTGATGATCAATGATGATTTTATATATATATATATATATATATATATCTTAATACATGTATACGCTTTTAGAGAAGATTATTAGTCATTTATCATCAGTATAAATGTGGGATATAATATAAAATTAAGTATTTTCGAGCTCAAATTGTCGAGGCTTGAAAGTGTTTAATAAAAGAACGTAAAAGTGAGCCGAGTATCTTTTACGAATTATTTTTGCCTTCATTTTGTCACAAAATTTGATGAATTTCCTCGTTAACGGAACGTACAATTATCCCTGGAACTAATAATTCCTTAGGATTCGTAGAATGGACGAGTTTCGTTATAACGAGATGAAACGTTCGCTCTGTCGCGGTCTCGTAAAATCCTGTGTCTCTTTCAGGTCATTAAATATGGTGTCGCGACGACAAAATTAAGAGAAAGTATCTGGCGCACGGTGTACCTACCGCAAAGTGGAGTTTCGTGGTTTGCCATCGTTTAAACGTTTAACAAACCTTCAAAGAATTCTTCGTGGAAACCGCAAATGATAAAAGCAAACAATGTTACGTCTAAGTCTGAGAGAGAATTGGGAATAAACGGATATTTCTAGTGAACAGTTGAGAAATGTAAATCGACACGATTCTAGTCCAAAATCGACGTCGTCATACAGGATGTCCCAGTTCCTCTCTATAAAACGATCCTGGCATATTTTATAAATAAAAGTTTAAGAATATATCCTTCGATCAAATATAGATTCATAAAAAGTTTATAGAAAAATTATAGTTTAAAATAAAACTGGTTACGATAATTATTCTTATATCTTACTGCTTTTTTATGATACTTTTATATCTGATAGAATTGTAACTTTAAAGTTTCATTGGTTTATTACAATAATTAATTAAAGTTAATGGTTTATTACAATAATATATTATTCTGACTGCGATAACGCGACTGATATTAATTTATACAAAATTCAGGTTCCTATGATACTTATAGAATAAAATATGCCAAAGATCATAGGTCGAAATCAAATCTGAGAATTTTCATAAATTTCATCAACCTCTCGTCCACTTTCTCCTGCCCAGAATGATTAATATTAACCGAAAATCTTTGGCTTGTTACAATTTCATTGAAACAACGTTCTTTTTTTTTTTGTTTTTCAAAGCTACGCTTGGTTCATGTCCACCCTGGGGTTCGCCAGTATCGGGAACCTGACAGTAATGGCTGTTGAAAGGTGGTTACTGGTAGCCAGGCCGATGAAAGCTCTGTCCATAAGGTGAGAATGATTCCATTTACTTTTACCTTATTTGACAGTCAAAGATGTTTCGAAAGAGCTATGTATATGTTTCGTCAAGGTGAAGAAAAGTGGCCTTGACTTTGTTAGTCGAATCGTGGAGCAACACGACGGACGTTCCGCTCCGAAAATCTCAACTCGTCGTGACACACGTGCACGTGAACAATGTAGAGAAGAAATGGATCGTAACACTCGATGCTTTTCTTTGCTCTGTCTTAATTACACGCTGAGATACGTCGCATGTCAAATCGAATAACGCAAAGGCGAATCGATCGTTCGTTCCGCTTACAATTACAAGTTATGGATTTTCAGATCGATCTTATGAATCGAGCGTTTATGTAAATACAGCTTCGTGATTATGTAAATGAACGTTCACGGCGAGAAATAATTACTAACTTGTAAACACTCGGAAGATAAAAAGCATAACAGTGAACAACTAGCTTCAGAGATGAGAATTTCTGATGTCTCAACAGAGACTCGTCAAACAATTTTCAATCGCAGTCTTTGAACTTTATAGTGGAAAAAATTTGTATCGGCAAACTGAGAAAATCTTACGAAAATTCTTGACTCTTTACAGAAATTCGGAGAAGCCTTTTCTAACAATTAGTTTAAAAAAAAGTAGTAGCATTCTTTAATAACACGCGAGAGTTGCCTGTGTAATTATGAACGCCGTTCTAGATTCTAGAGGATAAGTTCAAGATTAAAAATCCGCGTGAACCACTTCAACGGTATTTTACCGATCTTCTAATCAATTTTGGATTAGCAATGTCAGTCTTCGTTCTTTAGACGTTTCTTAAGGTTCAGCTTTTTATTCTCACGTTAAGACAGAATGGTGTTTCGACGATAAAAAAGAAAACGCGTAGAGAAATGTTCTTAAGTGTTTACGCTACGATGATAAAGGAGAAAATAAATTTTCCTGGCCGCAAGCCACGATTACTTCGCTGAAGACCGTCAAAACGAAGTCATCGTTTAACGCGAAAATTTTTGCCGACAGTCGTTGGCCAACCAAAAGCCGAATTAAACCGACGCTGATAATAGAACGTACGCTATCGCTTGAACACGTTCGGACGTGACACGTGTTTCTTAGAAAAAGAAGATTTTTATTTCCAACTTTGTTCTCATCGATACTGAAACTTTAATCGATCCCAATAAAAATAGTCGTATAAAATGTTCCAGTAACACCCTTATTTATCCTTGAAGAAACGTTCCGTTGCAAATTTTGGATACAATTTTTCCAAAATGTTCTCTGCCAAGTTATTTAAAAACAAAGAAAGACGCTAATTCTCGAGATACTCTGTATTGCCTATGCAATTACCTACTATACTAAGTATACTAAATATTATAAATAAATACTACACTAAATAATATTGTTAGAATTTAATCTTGAAGTTAAGATTAATAATCTGTGGAAGACACAATGTTTGTGTTGAAATAATATTCAGTGATGTTTACTAAACAGAACTACAAAACCTGATGTATATAAACGAGTGATATAATTAACAACGTAAGGAAGAATTGTTAATTGTTGGCCAGTTACTCTCAGACTAGACTTAGGTAGTAACCCATGATTCTTTAAATACTTTGAACCCCACTCTCTATACAGTAATGAGTATGACCTGTGTAAGTGTCCTGTTCAAATGCCTGTATGGGTGTCTGTGTAAGGGTACTTATGCCTATGCGTAAAATATCGTTGTATTCCAACAAACATACTAAATATGATTGCGGATTGTGTCAATACCACTTAATGACGAAACCCGTAATCACTTGGTTGCCAACCCAATATTACGCACGCTGACGATAAGTTGCCTTATAATTTTACTCCACGCACTGTCTGTACGAATCGTCTGTTTTCGACAGGTATGCGATAACACTTGGAATCTTCGTCTGGATCTATGCACTCTGCCTCTCTCTGCCACCGCTATTTGGCTGGGGTAGTTACGGTCCAGAAGCAGGAAACGTATCTTGCAGCGTGTCCTGGGAAGTCCACGATCCTCTTACCAAAAGCGACAGCTACATAGGATTCATCTTCGTGTTTGGTCTGATCATCCCCGTCTTGGTGATCAGTAGCAGTTACGTGGCAATTATAGTGACCTTGAGAAAAGTGCGAAAGAGAGCAGGTAAGTTAATTCCTGATCGGAATCCTTTCCAAGAATTTGCAAGATCTGATCGAGTCTGATAGAAATCTCCTCGGAATTACAGTAAAGCTCCGTTTATGTAAACTTGTCGGCAGATTCGTACAATAGGAATTCCTCGCAATATTTTTTTTTTTATTTAATTTAATTTGTACTTTACAATTTGTCCAGCTGGACATTCGATAAATTTTTCTAGCTCAATTGCTAAATAACATGTGGATGGCTGCCCCCAGCGGGATACCATCTTCGAGTCTGACTATTTTAATTCTCACCTAGAAAATTGAACATAAGAAAATTTCTATTTTTTTTATTATTCAATTTGTACTTTACAATTTGTCCAGCTGGACGTTCGATAAATTTTTCTAGCTCAATTGCTAAATAACATGTGGATGGCTGCCCCCAGCGGGATACCATCTTCGAGTTTGTCTATTTTATTTCTTTAGTTAGGTCAATGGGGTGTTTTCTCTTTAGTTTTCTTTTTATGAGAGATTACTCGCTTCAGCAGCCAACTGGTGCTCGCAATATGCATGATTTTTCATTTATGATTTTTCGTTCAAATAAACGAGCTCGATCGACGGAAGGCTATTTGAGCGCTAAATGATAAAATTTCAAATACATAAACGAAGCTAATACGAACAGAATTGTTCTGTAGTTTGCCTTTTATATTTGTGAAAGAGCCATACTTCCGTTGCTCACGCTAGCAGCGCGAAAATAATTTGTTTCACAGGCGCAAGCGGAAGACGCGAGGCAAAGATCACGAAAATGGTTGCACTAATGATAACTGCTTTCCTGCTCGCCTGGTCGCCTTACGCTGCTCTCGCGATCGCCGCGCAATATTTCGACGTAAGTAATAAATTCATATCCAAGAGTATGATCGTGTAAAGTGGTCACAGTTCCATGATTTCGTGCAGAAAATTTTACAACTTCCTCTTATTACTTACATCGATCTTCTTGAATACATCTTTTCTTAATGTTATCGGGGGAACAATTTCTAATTTTGTTCTTGCAAAGTTTCGTTAACGGGCGATGTAAAATTCAAGTTTTCATTGATAGAACTGAGATAATACGAAAACTCGTGTTACGAGGTTCTTCACCATCAAGAGCAGTTTCATATTAATATATAAGATCGACTGAAATTGAGAAAGCTGTATCGTTGCACGCGATACGAGATGCACCTTTGTTCGTACACCGTGAACGATTTGCATATCTATACATGCAAGGTGAAAGTATTTCGTTATAATTTCGTATTACCAGCAGGTGCCATTAACAGACGCAGCGCTATAACGATGTCCGTTAAATATCGTCACTCGTTTCGTATGTATTCGATGATACTTTGTGTTTCACACTGGTCCGAACCTAACATTGAACATCGCCATCGACGCTTAACAGTGACGGCTAACTGGAGAAAGAAACACAGAGAAGAAAAGAAAGAGAGGAGTTAACTTGTCGTTTGAACTTTTAATCTTATAAACATAATGTTGGAATACAACGATATTTCACGCATAGGCACAAATACTCCTACACGGACATCCACACAGGCATTTGAACAGGATACTTACACGGATCATACTTATTACTGTATAGAGAGTGGGGTTCAAAATATTTAAGGGATCATGGGTCACTACCTAAGTCTAGTCCGAGAGTAAATGGCCAACAATTAACAATTCTTCCATACGTTGTTAATTATATCACTGGCTTATATACATCAGGTTCTGTAGTTCTGTTTAATAAACATCACTGAATATTATTTCAACATAAACGTTGTGTCTTCCACAGATTATTAATCTTAACTTCAAGATTAAATTGTAACACATAATAATTCCTTTAAGGAATTATCCTTTAAGGATATCCTTTCCTTAAGAATGCACAACGCTATTGGTAGACGATACAGCAACCGACAAAACTTATTACGCAGCTAATAGAAATCGTTGACCAAGAGACAACAAATTACTCTAACAAAATCTTCGATTAATTTTCTAGGCGAAGCCATCGGCATCGGTAGCTGTGCTTCCAGCGTTATTGGCCAAATCCTCCATCTGCTACAACCCCATAATCTACGCAGGTTTAAACAGCCAATTTCCCCGCTCTCTGAAGAAGATCTTCGACGTACGAATCGCGAGATCCACGTTACCGGACAGTCAAAACACCGCGTTGACGCTGTTAAACAGACAAGAGCAAAGGAACTGAAGGCCACTATCTCTATCGAACAACGCCATAAGTGTCTGCAGCTATGTAGACGTTGGATGAATCGCGGAACCATCGAATATAAGTCGTCTTAACAACGTGGTTCTTCCTTGTCGCCCCTCGGTTGTTTGCTTTCGCCTCTTTTCGTCCGCTGAATTTGCTTATCCGATTACGGATTCACGTACGTGAGCGGATCTTTTGTTTCTGCGATCGAATTAGTCGTGAGAACCGCGTTGAGTTTTGCCGGGATACGCTAAACGTTCTTTCGTTTCGATGCGAATATCTTAACACCTGGTGGAAGTTTCGAAAATCGCGGCGAAAAGCAAACGATACGCGTTCTTTTCTTTCGTTTTCCAGTATTTTCGTTTGCTTTTTACAGTCTTCGTGACTCTCACGCGTTGCCATGTGTTAATTAATGCGTGAATTTTTTTTCGCTGCTTGCTTCCACCGATAAACGTCGCAGTGTGTCTCTCGAAGATCGTTCGTGTAACGAAACATGCGAATAAGAAAAATTGAATTTCATTACGGTTTGGTTTCGCGCAGCGTGGCATACTTTACCTTCTTCTTCTTCTTTAATTTTTCTTTTTATCATTCGTAGCAGGTAGCTTGAATATATTTTATCGCAGGTCAATTACTAAAATGTCGAATAAAAGAAACACCGAAGTTTCGAGTAGAATAAAATAGAATTATTTGAGTTCGAAGGATATTTGAGTCGAGCTAAGTAATTTGTCTTGCGATTCGCCAAATCTCACAATGAACAATTTTCAAGCAAGCCACGTTTCAAGATATTCGATTTGTTAATCACGCGATAAACGAGAAGAGGACTGATCGTAACGTCACCGAGAGAAACGATAAGAATCATGATTAAACTTCATTTATAATCTATATTACACGCCACATATTTTAAATCCATAAAATAACAATTGGTCGTAAATTAAAACGTGGGAGGAAAAAAGCAAAGCTTGGAGCAATGACGCAATTACGTTAACCATTAAGTATCGATCGTAAAGCAGACGTGTTGTTATAATTTACAAATAAAAATAGCCAATAAACAATCATATCTCTCTGTTCTTCATTGAAAAGGATTCTACGCTCGTAGAATAGTAATAGTTGCGCTGTTATTCTTTCTAATTCCTCTTACGAGTTCCAGTCGCGATGGAATCATTATGGATGGCTTTGCGAAGTGTCTGTATTACGATTCGTAACACGTGCGATTATGGCAAGATAGCGAAAGTGAAATCGCGAGGAAAATCCAACGTCGCTAATCAAACCTTTTCTGAAGCAACTGCGTACGATGCGATTGACCCATCCAGATATGTAATTTTAAATTCAATCAGAAATCCTAATCGCAATTATATCTGCACGCTCTCCCATATCGTCGTTATTTTTCTTTCGTTATAATTATATTAAATTAAATTCAATTAAATTAAATTATAATCACGGCAAAAGAACATACGGTAGTTCACGAAAGTATCGAATATCGCGTGTCACGTAAAACATTTTGAAATTTCACTGGCATCCTGATTATATCGGTAAATTTTGAAACAAATGTAAAAACGTACAAGGAAAGCACACAGGATGTTTAACGCAAGCGCATCTGCTTGCTAAGTGTATCTTCTAGAAATTATAAAACAGCCTAATGAGCCTCGATATTCGATAGAATCGTCTTTGACGCTTATTATACGCCCAAGATGACTATCTATGCTGTATACTAATCTTTCACTAAATATATATTCACCAAATAGATATATTTGCGGTAAATATCTCGTGTTTTATACGCGTTTCCAGATTGATTCGAAATATTATTAATACAACGAAGGTAGTCGTTACAACGTTAATGAAATTCCAAAATGTTTTCTACAACATAAAAGTTATGCATAAAAGTTTCCTGCAGTGACGTTCGCATATTTTCGCGCGCCATGCTACACCGTACGTGGTACACAGTTTATGAAGACACTGCGGATGATCGAATAAAAGAACTTTTCCCAGAAATTTTCTGAAAACGCGCTTTTCGATATTCTACGACTGAGACTACTATAGATAATTGTCGTGTTGGTCGATCGTATCGATGCGATTATGGCGAGATAGCGAAAACAGGACTAGGATTTCCATTAATCGAGCGTGTAACGACTCGAGCGAAGAGTGAAAAGGAATGAATGGATACCGTGCGTAATCCGTCTGCGAACGTTTTCACAAGAACGATCGGTATTACGCAACGATAATTGGCCACAGTCTCGCGACTATGAAGATTCGTTCGAGACGACGAGTTGCACGGCCAGCCGTGAGACAGGTTTCGAATAAAAGCAAAAGCCACGGCGAAATGGGACATTGGATCTTGGTTTTTTTATTGCCACATCTTTAGCACGTGATCGTAATACTTCATCGATGGCTAAAGAAAATCTTGGCAACTGATACACATGCTCGTCGCCTGAGAAAGAGAAGAATAGGAATCGTGGGATTAACGAACGAGGAACTATTTGTTCCGGAAGATTTATCGCACAGAACGATTTTACACAGAAGCTTACAAATTTTTATTTTTCTCTATTGTTTATTGCTTTTCATATTTCGATAAGAGAAACGATATTTTTCCGTGGTTGATCTTCTCTTAATTTTCTTCTCGTAACGTGCAAATCCGATCGTACTGTGCAACTTTCGATATTAAATTATCTGCTGATTCAAATAATCCTACCCTGTGTTCAATTTTCTACGAATGAAATTCCTATCTTACAAAGTTGATTTTATTTATCGTATCTTTAACGTACAAAGTTTGCCTCGGTTTACCATCGAAAATTAACAAATCCTTTCAATAATAAGAAACAGCTAACCGAAACTATTTTGTGAAATATATTTTTAGTATTCTTTCACGGATCGAAGGCGTAGAAACTAGATATTTTTGTAGGAAAGCGCGTTGCGAGTTACAGAACGATCGCATCGGGCCGCTGCACAGTGCAGCATTGGAATGAGAATTGGGAACAAAAATCGGAATTCGCTGGTCGCGTTCGTTCGCACGTTCGCAGATCAGATACACAGGTAATCGCATTAGATTTTGAGGTAGAAACGATTTTTACTAACCTCCGTCGATTTTTGAGAGAATTACTGTTTACAATTATATCGCTTACTTACAGACTAATGATATCATCGTACAATAAGATCGAAATCGGACGATTATTTCGATTTTTATCCACCGTATACCGCATTGTATGGCGTAACGATTGGAACCAGACCCGAATTCGAATGAAGCTAGAAAGAAAGAATTAAAAAATGATGACTTCGAAAGGAGCGTTTGCGATATAAATATTAGTCGAGGCAAGCAGCCTTTCTTTAGCATAGGGACTCGTTTACTACGAGAAACCTGCTTCGAACAGGAGTGTCGATCCATTTCGGAAGCGAATTTTTCGAAAGTGGAAGCAAAGATAAAAGTTACAGTTAAACAGGAAAACGGGCGAGAAAAGTTGAGTGGAAAAAGGTAATTGATAAGTTTCTACGTTCAATCGGATAATCGTTTCATTTTCTTAAGAAAAAATTAGTCTACGTTGTTTAAAAGCGCGAGTAACTTTATGGAAGAAGAAGCAAGTGGACGAAATAAAAGAGAAATAATTTTCCCAAAGAAATTGTGCATAAAAAATATTCCATATTTACCATGAAAATATACCATCACCGTTGTAACGAATCTTTTACGATTCAAGTAATTTTGTATCAAATCCTCTGCTGTTCCGCCAAACGATTTATAGAAAAGTACTCCATAACAAATCGTCTTTGGTGGAAGCAATTCGTTTTAACCGAAAGAAGAGATATAATTTCTCGTTCCGACGAGACGATCGTAAAACACGAAGAATGGCCCGCAGAAGAGGTCTTCGTTGTCAACGAGGCAGAATCTCTCTTGAACGAAAGAAGAAGAACGAACTTTTTCGACAGCAATACTTTCATTTTCTGACATTTAAATCTTACGTGGAACGAGTTAACCAAATCGATAGAGAAGCAATTAGGACAGAGGAAAAGGGGCAGAAGAACGGCGAACGAATGGAACGGTGAATCTGACGTAGCTTCTGAAATCTGAGCTGTTGAAAATAGGATCCACGTTAAGAGACACGAGTTTCTATTCTTTCGTTGAACAAGGCCGTAAACTTGACAAATGAAAGGCGATTTCAGAGCAAGTGTAATTTACCGATATAAATGGCTGTGAAAGGAACTTATCGAGTGGACCACGGTAAAGATCGTACTGCGACTCGATCGATCGCTAGAAATCTAATGGTAAATTGTGGCCAATTCGATTCGATTCGATTCGATATACGACCGTCTTGTTATTTAGTTATTTCATCACGAAAGGAAGAAATAAGAAATATTTCGTGTTTTTGGTGGACCGATTCGATTGGTCGAATTGTTACAGAGCAGCGTACATTGTTATCGGTTTGCAATATACAGTGAATACAAAGTTTCATGGATATATTACGCGACTAATACACAGACACGTTATACGGTACGTTATTTTACGCTATTCTCTTATGCTGTTAGGTTGCACCTTTTAAGAAACGAGAGATTATGCGTAGTAAGTTTGCAGATTGAAGCGAGAAATATTGGACTGACAACTAAGTGATTGCGGAGTTTGTCAATACCATCTATTGCGGATGATGATGATTTTGTCAATACCATCTATAGCAGATGATGCCAATAGATGGCATCGACAAAATTCGCAATCACTTAGTTGCCAAGCCAATAATTACGAAAGAGAACAATCTGGTTTCTACGATCGTTTGATTAATCTACGTCGCCTCTCTTCGAAAATATGACGTTTATCGTTTAATTAGTCGATTAGTTCGCCTGTAATACTCTGCTGAGATTTATGTTACAACGGTTTATATTCTCCGACGGCAAATAAACCCGTTTTGCCTGCAAGATTTATCAAGTGTTGAGAATTCTCAGGTAATAAAAACATGGAGCGCGTGCTTTCAACTTGTAGCAACTCGTAACAGCTTGAAAAAGCAAGTCTCGTTGAAGAAACGTGGCGCGGCCCTACGCTTCTGTTCAAGAAGTGGTCTCGATAAAACTTTTGCTTATATAAAAGTAAATAAGAACGCAAACCATTAAAAGAGTCAGAAAGTTGATTTTCATCCTCTTCAACGGAATAACGTGGAGGAAGAATGAGAAAGAAAAACAAAGTCGTTGGCGAGCGTGACTTTTAAGGAATTTTTCCTCGTCGAATCCTTGAAATTTACGCGGACATTTCACAGCACGCGTTTTTATGTACGTGCGATTTAATAGTACGAGGATGTTTTTCTACTTGAGACACGCATCGATCGAGAAAGAAATCGATATGCACGGTACGTGTAATACGCGGTGGTTTCGATATGGGACGGGCCACAGTGCAGCGAACTGTTCCGATAGCAAATCGGTCGCGAACGAGTAACGGTACCGAACCAGTGAAATTTGTCCTGATTCTTTATTTCGCCACGATTCGCAAAACGCTATCTCATGCTTGATACGTTCTATAAAATAGTTTCTTTTTTGTCGCCTATACAAATTTCTACGTTTCATAATTTTTGATCGGCAATTTCTAGGTCTCGCTCATTTTTAACATTCGCAATCGTTGTTTTCGATACAAAAATAGGAAAATGTACGTAAATGTAGGAAGATCGCAGGCGAACTCGTAGCAATTACATGTTTGTTTCTTCTAATGTTACTTTGCGACTAGAAACGAATATCTTGATATAAAAATACATTCGTCACGTTTGACAATACTATTGCTACGTTCATGTCATTTAAATTGAATTTTATATGCAAACGATATCTCGCTCTGTTGTCTCTGTTTGCTTGAATCGAATGCGGTAGAAGTATCGAAAGGTCGAATTATTTCAAAATGATATGCACCAGCAGTTTCCTACGCTCTTATTTATTGAATTGAATTTAATACAACTTTTACGACATCGAATTGGTACCTGCGATTTCCTATATTCCGCGACGTTGATAATAAGCCTGATGATCGCTCGAAACTTCGATTAGATTAGATTAGATTAAAATTGTTAAAAGTGTAATTAAGCGATCGGATATTCGAAATCGCTTGCTTCGTTTCTGCTTTATATCTAATACGTTCTCCTAAACGGAACCAAGTATTTTACAATGTTTCGAAAGGCGATAGAAATCGTTAAAAATACGAGTTAAGGTAAATGGAAAGTAAATAAAAATATTTGAATCGCGAGATCTTGACGTTTTATTTACGACGATATGTGAGCGTTCCAATTATTTTGACCGTCTGCTACAGGTAAAAATAATTCGACCTGGCCTGGAAGAAAAAAAAATTATAAAAGAGAAACTCGAGTCCTTCGAGACTTGAATCGAGCGTCCATGTTTCTGGGTGTCCCGGTTTATCCTTCTATCGATAAATTCGTTCGCACAAACGTACGATATTATTACGCGATTATTCGTATAGCGGAATATTTCTTGTACAAATTCCAATTACTCGAACGCAACAAGTCAACGTGGATCTAGTTTCTTATCAATCCTGATCGTACCGACCACGATCATATTCCACGCATTTGTATCGGTTTAAAACGTGATTATGCAACTTGGAAAAACTCTAGGAATTAGTCATTTTTCTTTTCCACTTGAGCGTTGCACGTTTCGTTTTGCAATTATACGTTGTCTCTGCTAATTTATAATAAACTTGTCGCTGTTGTATCAGAGATTATAAAACGAATACAGCGTCCTTAGGTCGATGAGAAAAGTGTACCAGAAACAATTTTGTTTTCTTATTGTACACAGATCGGATCGTTGGGTTTTAAAAATTATAAATCTCGGAGGTTTAAGTTCGGTTTAACGGTTGACATCTAAAAAGAATTGGAAAGTAAGAACTTTTGGAAATCGTAGAAGACGGCAGTAGAATTTTATTTTAGCTATAAAATTCGCAACCCACGGATATTTGTTTCTTTACCTTTGCCTTTAAAGAGTCGGATCTGCCTGAAGCAAATAATTAGGTCGTCCGAAAAGTTTCTTTCGTTTTATAAGGAAATAATGGACGCACATTTTTCGTTTTATATTATTTTATCGAATTACCTATTTTCTTCTGTCAAAATAAAAATCACAACGTTCGATAGATTAGGTTTCATGTTTGTACAAAGATGCGTCGTTGTAAAAGACGCGCAAGTTGTAAAGACAGCAAAGACACTTTTCGGACAACCTAATACAAATTACAAATTACACCGTGTGACACAGTTTGATACTTGTAACGGGTAGACTATTAAACATTCCTTTCTCACAGACCTGTTATTTGCTTAATGCATTTTCACCGGTCCAACGCAAATCATCATATTAATTCGCCCAGTCATCGTGGTAAAAAATCACCGTTACTCTATTGCACAATCACATTTTAAGATTTACTCGTCAAATCTTCAACTTTCACTTGTAAGTATCGTCCACTCATTGATACTACTCGTTCATCTTCGAAGAGAATTTGCGGTCTGAAAACGACCAGCCGTTAAATTAATCATCGTGCTATGTCGTTTAAATTGTAAATCAACTTCTACTTTTGTTTCCACGATTCCACAGCGACGAAAAAATAATATTCGTGATGACAGAAGCCGCTTATAAACGTCGGAAATACCTGCGATATTCGTACATCAATAATATCTGCAAGCGTGAACGATAAGAGAGATGTAGTTAGTTCTGTTTGCCATCGACTTAATCTTTCAGCGCAAACGTGTTATTCTTCGCGACATTTACAATTGATAAATTGCTTCCGTTTGTCGTACAAATAGTACGTTCCATCGTCGATTATTAATGAAATCAAATGTTAAATAATTGATCAAAGATAAAACGAAATAAAATATCGCGTCGTGAAAAGAACGACGCAGAGGCAAAGTTTTCTAAATTGTATATTTTAAATGGAATTGTAATTTTGATAAACGCATTTTGTTTAGCGAGATATCGTGTAATAATGTACGATAAATGATATTAAAACGAAGATCAAAGATGAACGTTCTTGACATTTAACAAACGTTGATACTCTAAAGTGTAACAAGATCTGGAAACGATATGAAAAACTGTTCGAAAGTATAGAAAGTATATTGGAATTAAAAGAAACTGTTTTGCCGAAGGGGTAGAATTTTATAAAGAACATCTAATTAGGATAGCAGAGTGAATCGTCGTCGTAAAATGTAACGGATATTACGTTACTACTTAATGATGATAGTAACGATTAACGAAGACGCTCCAAACGACTTCGGATAATCTTTCAGTAAATTGTTCTTTTATCGTGTTTATTATCGATATTCTTTATTCTCTGATATTAAATGTAAATTATAAATAAACGAAATGAGAAGATCAACGAGAAGAACTCCTATGTACTTATACGTTGTCTCTACTAATTTATAATAAACTTGTCGTTATTCTATTGGAGATTATAAAAAGGAATACGGCGTTCTTCGATCGATGAGAAAAGTGTATTGGGAACCAGCTGGTACACGAGCTGTACCTAGAAAATTTTTTTTGTTTTATTATTTAATTTGTACTTTACAATTTGTCCAGCTGGACATTTGGTAAATTTTTCTAGCTTAATTGCTAAATAACATGTGGATGGCTACCCCCAGAGGGATACCATCTTCGAGTTTGACTATTTTATATCTTCAGTTTTTTTGTTTTTTTGTTTTTTTTTATTATTTAATTTATACTTTACAATTTGTCCAGCTGGACGTTCGATAAATTTTTCTAGCTCAATTGCTAAATAACATGTGGATGGTTACCCCCAGAGGGATACCATCCCCGAGTTTGACTATTTTATTTCTCACCTACAAAATTGAACATAAAAAATTTCTTTTTTTTTTATTATTTAATTTGTACTTTACAATTTGTCCAGCTGGACATTTGGTAAATTTTACTAGCTTAATTGCTAAATAACATGTGGATGGCTACTCCCAGAGGGATACCATCTTCGAGTTTGACTATTTTATTTCTGATTTAGAAAATTGAACATAAGAAAATATCTATTTTTTTTATTATTCAATTTGTACTTTACAATTTGTCCAGCTGGATGTTCGATAAATTTTTCTAGCTCAATTGCTAAATAACATGTGGATGGCTACCCCCAGTGGGATACCATCTTCGAGTTTGACTATTTTATTTCTCATCTAGAAAATTGAACATAAGAAAATTTCTATTTTTTTTATTATTCAATTTGTACTTTACAATTTGTCCAGCTGGATGTTCGATAAATTTTTCTAGCTCAATTGCTAAATAACACGTGGATGGCTACCCCCAGCGGGGTAATACCATCTTCGAGTTTGACTATTTTATTTCTGATTTAGAAAATTGAACATAAGAAAATTTCTATTTTTTTTATTATTTAATTTGCACTTTACAATTTGTCCAGCTGGACGTTCGATAAATTTTTCTAGCTTAATTGCTAAATAACATGTGGATGGCTACCCCCAGTGGTATACCATCTTCGAGTTTGACTATTTTATTTCTCACCTACAAAATTGAACGTAACAAAATTTCTATTTTTTTTATTATTTAATTTGTACTGCACAATTTGTCCAGCTAGGTATTTGGCAAATTCTTCTAACTTAATTGCTAAATAACATGTGGATGGCTACCCCCAGTGGGATACCATCTTCGAGTTTGACTATTTTATTTCTCACCTACAAAATTGAACATAAAAAAATTTCTATTTTTTTTATTATTTAATTTGTACTTTACAATTTGTCCAGCTAGGTATTTGGTAAATTTTTCTAACTTAATATAAGAAAATGACCCAGTATTATACGCCTACTATATCGACAGATAAGACAATGCTCGAATATTTCAATAGTATATCAAGATGCAAACTAATCTTTCACTTTTATTTCACTTTTCACGAATTGATAATCCTAACAGCGCGGTAAATCAAACTCTTATATTCTCTACTTTCCACTGATTAAAAAACCTTCTATCCTGCGATATCTGAATTTAAAGAATTTCCAATACCATTTCTTCCACCTCGTGTACGAATAATGCGAAATGGTTTGTCATTCCGTTAGTCCATCAAAAATCCATCATCAATCTTCGATCCTCCTCCGATCTTTTCAATCCAAAAAATTCGCAATACCACGGTTCTGACTTGTAACGAGTAACCCCAAATCATTTTCCCATTACGTGGATCAACCAGCAATCACAGCAACAGAAGCAAAATTCCAATCGAACTTTAACTCCCACTTTTGCATCGACAGTATAGTGTAATAAAAATGTCGAGGTAACTCACGATTGGTTTGTGTATCTTTTTGTTGCTCGTTTGCGGGACATCTTTGTGAACGGGGACCATCGAAAAGGAAGAAGAAGCAAGTGCTGGTGGGAGGGAAAACTCTCTCTCTCGAGCACAGCTGATCATTAAAGCTGCCGCTGGCCAGTCAAACTTTCACGCTCGGTGATATCCAAGCTTCGTGCGTCGAAACGCGTCGAGTCTCAAGGTCTGCGAAAATCGATCGACCGATTTTTTTCGCTCGAGCCCCTGCACCTGGGCCTATTAACCTCGTTTTCGCTAAATCGAAATTTAACGGAAGATAAAAACGAGATAAATTTTTGAAATACGAAAGCAGTGAATGTGATTCGATCGACTCGCTAAACAATAAGAATCTTCGCTATAAAGCGACGTTGAAAAATCTGCCAACTTTCGTCGAATCGAAATTCAGCCGAGTTCGTACAATACGAACATAACGAACGACAAGATCGACCTACGCATTTACGTACGAAACATTGAGAGTTTTTAACCTAATGCAAACTAAAAAGGTGTTTATCTCCTTCTTTCATTGCATCGATATTTAACCAGAAATATGACCGAATGAAATAAATTTCTGATCGAATCGATACGTCCAAGGGTAAGGAATGTTCGCTGTAAAGTGACACTGAAAGGCGTAGGTATCGGATTATAGCGAGGAGAATCGTGAGCGAGGATATCCGAATGGAATTAATGGAAAAGTTGCATGGTGAAACTGAATCGACGAAACATTGATTTAGAAGAACGATTTCAATTTGGCAGAAGAAACTTTTTTCGTAGAAATGGTAAAGAAAACGTGGAGGAACGAGCGCACGAGAAAGGAAGGAAACACTGTCCGCGCGTAAATCGCAAAAAAGAAGTCGAGGACCAGCGTCACGAGGTAAGGAAAAGTGTTACGGATCGCGTCCCACGAACGATTCTCGACGACTCGATCGAAGAGCTTCGTCGACGACCAGATATACCGTCGAGCTGTAGCAAACATTTATGAAATAACGTCATAAATATGTTCGTCATACGTCGGTCAATTCGTGAAGATTTAATCGTTAAAATTTGCTAGTGAAAAGAACGAGACTTTGATCCTCGAAAAAATCTTTGCTCCTTAATTTCCTCTGTGTACCACCGTTCGAAAATAAGTCTCCTGTGAAATATGATAACTAAACTAGACTTTCAACGAGTCGACTGATTTTGTATTTGGTATTCTGTATCTATTGGAAATTACGATTTAGTATAACAAGGGAAGAATTTGTCGAAACTATTTGCAAGAGTCATAGAAATATAAATTAGCTCTATATAAAGAGTCATAGAAATAAAATAGAAACGAAAAAAGAAAACCGCCATTGGTCGAGCTATCTAGCTATCGTCGCGTGTTCCAAAGATCGTAGAAATTTGAAAAAAGGACGACTTGTCGTTAGAGTTCCTCAGTATCGATCCTTTTAATCAAAAATCCATCGAAATCATTTTCAAATCGAGTTACGCGTATCTAATTATTAGTCGAGACGAATGTTGCCAATTAATTAGAAAAACGTAAAAGTATTTAGGCACCGTTCGATTTCCTATTAATATAGATAATATTTATACAAATTTTCTACATTTACCAAATGTTCAGCTGGACAAATTGTAAAGTACAAATTAAATAATAAAAAAATTTTCTTCGACAAATGTTTCGATACTTTCAAATACATACAAATGTTCAATTCGTCGACAAATCTTCGCTCCTCGTGTCTGTGCGATTGAACTTTCGATCCTTGAAACTCCCTAAAACGTACATCTCGCTGTTTGAAAAGGTTGCTCGTCCATTTGAGATTCACGAGAAGAATTTAACGTCTCGTCTAATCCCGTTAAACGTCCCGTGGCACGTACGGATAGCGACCTATCCGTTTTTCGCGAAGGAAAGAGAATCGTCAAAGGAAGAGCCAGAGAAAGGAAGAGGAGAGAAGGAGAGTCAAGATCAGGATTTCAATCTCGAGAGATCGCATTGTCGGTCTCGAACGAGCGGTGCACTTGAAACTTGCATTATTTAGTGAAAGTTTCAGGCGTCGTTTGAATATCGTTGGAGGTTAAATTTGCGAATTCTCACGAACGAACAAGGATTAATTAAAGATGATCGGCTGATGAATCGAATGATCTTTACTGCGAGTTTCGCGTACTGTGCTTCAAACAGTGTCGTTTGTCGATCGAACCACTGTCGCGTAAGAAAGAAAATTGCCGGGACAAGCGAATGTTTCCTTTTTGCATATCAGAAACGAGAATAGGTAGTTTCCCTTTCTTTAGATAACAAATATTTAGGCTTAACGTTATACAGTGGATTTATTCCTATGGTTTTATTATGTTTCAATAGCTTGTTTAAAGTACCGATTAATTTATAAAGCGTTGCTCGATGAAAGGCAAAATGAACGTAAAAATGTTCCGTTTCAAGATCTGTTTCTTTACTTTTGAGTAGTAAAATTGTAATCGTACAGGCCATTGCGAAATACATTGAGTATCGTGCACCGAATGACGTAGAAAGGTAAAGATGACACAAAGAAAATGATAAAACTTGGATGTCCTTCGCATTTAAAACGGTAGACAGAACATTTGAACTAAGGAGAGCTTCTATGTAGCCGTGCTACACGAACAAACAAATCATTTTGTGGTTTTCTGTGTTTCAGTTCCAGAGCTCTAAGCCGGAATAAAAAATCACGGAAACGAACGTGATCGGTCATGCTCGGCGGCTTCGTGTAAAAATGACGAGGAAATAACCGTCTCGAGGTTTCATGGACGGGTTTGTCCGAAGAAAAGCCGTCTCCTCTCCCGTCCACTCGTCTCTCTTAGAACTATCGTCCATCGTACGATCGATGGCCGTTTCTTTTTTCTCTCGTCAACCTATCATTACAATGATAATGGAGCTGTTTTCCCAATCCTTCGGGCTTTGACGGGTCAGCGTATATAGACGCGGTTCCACCGACGAAAACCAGACGTTCGTGTCACCCGAGCTACATCGTAATACGCTGCTTGGAAACAGAAGTTGGAGAATTTGAGAAATTCAGTGGAAGAAAAGATAGAAATATACATCGGAGTAATATAAAGTAGAGAACGTTGGAACGTCGAGGTTACAAGTGAGAAACTGTCATAGAAGCTCAGGCAGAACTTGGAGGAATTTATCAAACTATACGAAAGAGGAGATAGAGACGTACAGCTGAAGTAACGCGAAGCAGAGGACGTTGGAATGTTAAGATCGCGAACGAGCAGCTTACGTATAAAAAGAAGCTTAGGCAAAACTTTGGAGAACTTAAGGAGTTAGATTCAAGAGAACAAGGCATATGGTAAGAAGATATTTGAATGTTAAGATCGCAAGTGAGAAACTCTCTGTTCGATCAGAAGATAAAGCAACGTCGAGTGGAAAATAGGAATCGACGTAGAACAAAGAATATCGAAGAATACTAACAGCGCAAACGAGGAATGTTCACGGAAGAAAGTTGCAACGTTTAAGGGTGCTGCTTCGACGATTATATAGTTTCCGATGTCAAAAGCTTCTTCTTCCAGTGTAAACTTCATTGGATAGACGTAGGACACACTGGTTGAGTTGTCGCGGAGGACCAAAAGAGCTGAAACGCGAAGAGAAGGAAATCAACGGTGAAAACTTAAAGATGACCAATTCGATGGCTCCAACGATCATTTTCTTCGTTATCTCGTTAGTCTGTAATTCCACGATGGCTTACAATATCCTGCTAGCCACTATGGGTGGCACGAAGTCGCACACCGTGCCATTTGTGGCACTGGGTAGCAGTTTGAAGGCACGTGGACACAACGTGACCCTGTTGAGCGCGTTTCCGGGACCAGCTGCGAACAGCGGATTGCAAGAGTTCGTTCCGCCTATCTTCGAGGTAGACATTTCCAATCTTTACGAATAAAATATTTCACAAAAAAGAAAAAAAAAGAAGAAATTGTATTACGAAGATCGACAAGTGGCGGAAATTGAGAATTCTCGAATTCGGTGCTTTCCTGCTATCTAATTATGGAAGATAAGCTGATCAGAAGTAGCTTTTAGAGAGTAACGGAAGACATTTTCGAGCGCGTATTATTCCGTCTAGACGCAATTTCACTTATAGTATCGGTTAGTTGGATTATTTAATTACGAGAGTGCCGGAAGTAGCACAGGGACGTACAAAAGAGACGGTATACGAATTGACTGGAGTTTGTAGCGTGAGCAAACAACCGCTGGTAAATTATAGAAACCCGGGTCGAGAAGCTTGGGGAATTCGATGGTTGTAGGCTATGTACACACAGAACATCTTGGTTTCAATGAACGCTGTTCGTTCCACTGGGTGGAAATAAAACAAATAACTTGATACTGGAATTTTGATAATTGAAAAAGAGGAGATTATTATCGAGAACGGCGTATAAAAGGTTTAAGAAAGGGAAGAATACAAAATAATACGAACTAAAACGTATTTGTCGAATTGAATAAGACAATTGAGCTTCGTTCAAATTAATCGAGTCAGCTGACTCGGATGCGCACTGGTGAAATGGTTTCAAATTGCTTGAGTCCGCGCTTTGCTTGACACGAAACGTACGAACTTCGAGTGATGTCGAGGTTCTTTAATTACTCACAAAAATGTCAAATCACGTAATTACGCGCAAGTTCCAAGCAAACGCTTGGATTTTGACTCGACTGATTTGTACGAATCTCCTAAACTTGAATTTTACAAGCCCATTTTAATTCCAAATAATCTGATTAATCTACAGAAGGATTTGGTAAAGAAAACTCGAAAACCTAACTGTGTCTAAATTCGTCGCTTTGCATATCAGTAACGTTAATGACTTTGTACGAATCGCGTACGTATTTAAGCTTCGTATCGCTTGACTCCTCGATCTTCTAGTTTCGTCTCGCTAAAATGCTCGCGTTCCGTGGTTATTCGAAATAACACGTTTCCATCGAGTGGATACACAGTAGAAAAAATTTATTAAAGAAAAACGCGATAGTAGGATTGCTTTATGAGAGAGCTGGCATTTAGACTGTGTTTTATTATCGATAGGCTTATGTCGGGAATTACACGTCAGAATGGGACTTGGTTGGCGCAAGATTTCGAGATGAAATGCCTATCTCTCCGTGGGACGCAATGCGATATGCCTGGGAGGCATGCGAGGCGCTTCTTCGCGACGAAATCTCCGTATCTTGGCTGAGAAGACCCGAAGGCAATACTCAGACGCGATGGGACGTCGCGGTCGTCGACGGAGCCTTCCCCGAGTGCCTTCTAGGAGTTCTTCATGGCGAGGATGTGCCCACTATCATGCTAAATACCGTAACTATTTTAAATACGTTGTAAAGACAGATATTCGCTAGCAAACATATTTGCCAATAGCGTTCGCGAATAACAAGTCCGTAATTGCCGAGATCTAAAAAAAGTATTTCATTATGTACATGATCTTTAGTCTGGATTAAAATTTTGAATAATTTTTATATCGATAAATTAATTTTGAATAAAAGCGTAATAATGGGTGCAGGATCTGACATTTAAAAGAATATTTTAAAGCAAATAAATAATAGGAAAGTAGATAAAGGAGTTTCGAGAAAACTAGCTTACCGCACCTTTCTCAATGTCTCGATTACTCGCAGCGAAACGACTGAAGAAAAATGTCGATATAGGTGGCACTATACAGCGGATCCATAAGTCGCCAAGGAAACCCATCGCCATGGTCCGTTACACCTTACTTTGGCAAATCCCTGACCCAGGACATGAACTTCTTTCAAAGGGTTCTAAACGTTGCCTGTCTCGTCACCTTGAGAATAATGCACTGGATTATGGTCAGCGGGTACCTTCAACCGGTTCTGAGAAAGTATCTAGGTACGTATATCTTTTATTCGCGATCGGTTTCATCGACGACGATCTGCTTTTTCTCGAACAATCTCGTTTCATCTTCGCTGCTTCAGGAAACCAGTTGCCAGACGTGCGAGATCTGACCACGGAGATTCCTCTGACGTTGCAGAACAGTCATTATAGCGTGGCAGAGTCGGTGCCGTATTTAGCGAACGTGGTGAACGTCGCGTGTCTGCATTGCAAGCCGGCGACAAAGCTTAGTCCCGACTTGGAGAGCTTCTTGCAACGCGGTGAGTCGATACCCTCAGTCAACTCGCGTCGTTAACGGGAAATTACGTTCGCCTGTTGGGCTAAGGTTTGTCGATTGGTCGGAGAAAGTGGAGATGATGGAGCTGCGTCAAAGGATATTGAACATTTCTCTCGTAGCGTGGGAAAGATGCAAACTCGCGCGATGTAGAGTTTACATGTTCGCTGTAGCGAAGATCGAATCGCCGTAGGAATGTAACGCTATAGAACCACCGACCAGATTAAAATACACGATTTGTGCCAAAGAAATAGAAAAGGAAGATACGGAGAACAAATTGTTGTCCCGTATTTTACGAAGAATCATTCGAAATCGCAAAATTGCACCGTCGTAAATCTGTAACATTATTATAAAAATTCACATATTGATCGTTTTAATGGATCTGCTAACTTTAACGTTAAAGTATCCTTGATACGACAAAAATGTCTAATCTGTCTTTCTGCCATAACGATCCATTACGTTTTTGTACCAGCTTATCGACGACCAATCTATCATACAATGGACCATTTTCAGGCCAAGTCGAAAGACTGAAAGTAGTTCGTCACGATAACCGTGATACATGGCCGTAGGTTTCATATTCGTATCTATGGGTTCGTCGGTTCGAGCATCAGGCATGCCAGAGGCACTTCGTCAAATTTTCGTGGCAGCCTTCGCCACGCTTCCGTACAACGTCGTGTGGAAATGGGAAGGTATGAAGATCAAAGATCTGCCGTCGAACGTCAGAACGGCGGCATGGTGGCCTCAGCAAGAGCTGTTAGGCCATCCGAAGCTACAAGCGTTCGTCTCACACGGAGGACTTTTGTCTTTGCACGAGGCTGCTTATCACGCTGCCCCAACCCTCGTTTTGCCTGTTTTCTGCGATCACGATGGAAACGCGGCTCAAGCTGGTAAAATATCGCCTTTTATCTTATTGTTTCGCTAACTCTTTGCACTTGGAATATCGATCAAAGAGCACGTAACAAATGTGACTCTCTGTCTATGCTTGTGTTTCTCTAAACGAACAAAGAATATACTCTGGCATCTTTGATCTCTGTTTAATATATATATATTTTAGAAATATATAAAACTGAAGGAATTGGATGACTTGGAAAAACTTTGTCTAAGCATACGATCTTCAAAGGAATATTTTCAATCCTTTTGCATTACAGAAAAACTGGGTTACGTTCTGGTGATGGACTTGGCTAGGATATCCATCGGAAGCTTTCGCGATGGGATTCTCAAAGTGGCTGCCGTACACAACAATTCGTACCGAATAGCAGCGAAGAAGAGAAGCTCGTTGCTACGGGAGTTGCCAATTAACCCCAGAAAATTGGCTACTTGGTGGGTAGAACACGTTGCCAAATACAAAGGGGCTGAGCATTTAAAAAGTTCTACAAGGTATGTCGAAGCCTTTGTAAGAATTTCTTTTTTGGGTCTTAATCCCTAAGAAATTGTTTAATGGAATTAATTTGTTTTAGATATATGAATGTTATTCACTATTATTCCATCGATGTGGCAATGTTTTACGCGATAGCGTTATTACTATCGGTATACGGACTGAAGAAATTGTGTTGGAGAACTATTTCCAAACAAATTGTTAGGAAAAAAATCGACTAGACTGTGAATAGTATCAATTTCGTTTTCTGCGAAATTATCATGTATTTATTTAATACGTTTAGTACCTTCTAATATCGTCTATGGATACTTTAGCGATTTTTGATATTGCCTATATAAATATCTTGCAATTAGATTAAAAATATTTTCGTAAAAATTTAAACATTTCCATCTTCTTTACCGTGCTTGAATTAATATGTAATATAGCAAAATAAGCTCCGTTTAGATGAAAGAAGAAATAATTAAAAGTAAAAATTAGTGATTATTCAGAAAATGATAATATCGACGTATAACAGGTTTCTACATTAACTACTATTGATGTAGCGGGTCGAAAGTATCTTTGAAATCTCACGGAACGATGCAATGTAATTTACATTGCACATGTAAACAATTTGCAAAGTTTGTGGTTTAAACTAGGAGCGCGAAAATATATTGAAACAATCTTTTTGAGACTGTATGCAATTCATAAAACTATAAACATCCGGTTGTTCGGCAATTGTATAAACGCGAACTTGTTTACAAACATTCGAATCAAAAGCTATCCTGACATGTTATATGTATATTACCTGCATAACCACTCTCCGATGTAAATAAGAGAAACCAGATATATATCATGAACATTGATATAAATCACTTCTAGTAAGATGTTTTTGCTTATGCAACCTTCAACAAGATAAATGAAAAACAGTATTCCTCGCTTCAAAACAAAGACTCGACGATAAAAAGTCTTTTTTACGTAGATATCTTCTCTTATGCAACCTTCAACGAGATAAATAAAAAACAGTATTCATTGCTTCGGAACAAAGACTCAATTAATAAATATTCTTGAAAACAAGTTTCTACTGATACTTGCGCAACCATATATGTAAACTGGCTGAACACATTCCCATTTTCCCTCTACATGGAAGAATTCCTGTATGCTTTACCCGTATATACCTCGAAACAACTCGTCGTAACTTAACCTATGGCGTCTGGCCTCCATTATTGGGCGTTTTGACAACGCTTCCAATCATTCGGACGAGTATCGTTTCTCATCGAGAACGACAGTTCCGGAAATGGTTAAAATCTACGTCGCACTTTTAAACACTTTAGACTTGGTGCGGATACATCTACATGCTATTCGATTCTGTAGGTTTGTACATAAACGATACAATGCACATGAGTGCGAGATCTCATTCTTAAAAGTATAAAGATATCGAATTGCGTAGCGTCACTGGTGATAAATCACAACGACGTCATATCGTACACTTGCTGTGTCAAGCCTTACGTCCCAAATGTTTGTGAATATATAAACGTCTACAGATATTGACGGAAGCAAGATAGCAAGACGGGGAAGGGGGCATGCACGTGGCGAGTGGTGGAGTACGGTACTGACGTTAGTTAAGGAGTCTTTACGAACGGCGGCGCACGAGTCGGATTCCCGCCGCGACACGAGCAGAGTACTCGTGTTTTCACGACGCTTCTACGTCCGTGACCCGTGGCGAAGTCGGCGCTCGATCGCGATTGGATCAGTACCAGCTGATTCGTTCGTCAGAATGTTGGTGTACGTTTTGTTATTACATTTCTGAGGGCTGCCTCTAACCGAGTATTCTCTCGTCAATCGCGAATCGGTCCGTGTGTGCGGAGACGATACGAGAGTGTCGGGCCAGAGTGCAAATTCCGGGGCACGCGAGTAAAACCAAAAGGTAAATGCCATATACGGGATAGAATGTAACGTGTGTGTATGCGCGTGATGGTAGTGAGGATCATGGTGTTTTGAAAGGACACGTCTAACCACGTGGAACGCGGTACCAGTTTGTAGCGTGACTCGACAATTTGTTCGTGAGACGAAAAATATATTAAACGTGCATGCTTGAGAAAAGTGAGGAGGTAACAGTCTATGAGAGGAGGCGAGAAACAAAAGAGGGCACTTGAGACGATGTCGCGAAAGAAGAGAGAACAGAGACGGAGAGAAAAGAAAGAGAGAGGCAGAGAGGGAGAGAGAGAGAGAGAGAAACAGGCGGGGCAAAGATAGAATAAAGACACGAAGAAGAGAGTCGAGGCAGAGAGTTGACTGTTGTTCGATCGGCGAAAACACGTGGGGAGCGAGCGGGAGTTTCGCCGTGATCGGCGAACGTTGTTGTTTCATAGCCCCGTAAATGCGAATTCTTCTCGTTAAACGGATGAATCCCTCGTGTCGTATCTTGACGATCGATCGTTCCTCGGCACTTGGCGAAGGTGCACGAGAAACGGTGGAAAACGGCATCCTGTCAGACGAATATGCGCGAACGGTAAACGATGCTGCGCATACGAGCATGTAGAGTGTTCACATGGTGGCGGTAGGTGGGTAGCTGGATATCTGGTTTCTCACTCGCGGCTTCTGGGGCCTGTTGGTCACCGGAAAACAAACGACCGAGGTCGGGGCCGAAGTCCTCCATGCAAAATGCCGCATATCGAATACGCGCAACAACCGATGCAACAAACAAATGCTCTATACAGTATGGGCATCATCGTGTGTGTTGTGTGTTTGTTGCGACGCTTTTACCCTCTTGCGCTTGCCTCTGGCGCGTGACGTAATCCATTCAAGCGCTTACTACGCAATACGGGACGCGGGCAGCAGCAGTCGCCTCTCTCTCTATCTCTCTCTCTCTCTCTCTCTCTCTCTTCAATATAGTATACCTTTCTCTTTCTCTAGTCTAGAGGAAGACCATGCTTTCCATGTTTCCTTCCTTGTCGCACCCCCCTCCCACTTTGTCGGAACAACCCTTCTTTTTCTTATCATTCGATAATGGCGACGAGAAAGAAAACGGTCTCACGTCGTGCGTCGCAATTATAGTTTCCTCCCGACCGGTTTTTCCTTTCGTCCGTCAGTCGTGCAGCTCTGTCTGTGTCTGCCTGCTTTTTGTGGCACGTGTTTTTATATATTCTCTGTTTTTCCCCGTCTCGAGTTTGTTAAGCGATCGTGCGTGCATAGACGTATATCCTGTCGTCCAAAGGAAATTCAACGATCGAAGGATTTCCGAATACACGAGAGCAGAATTTCGCAGTCGTGACCACTCGTGACCACCCTTTCTCCCTACCCCCACTCTTCTGACATTCCCCTACCGTCGCGGCGAGTTTTCTTAGCGTCGCATGTGAATTACGCGGTTCTTAGCGCAATCGAACGTGCCGTGCCGCGTTTTGTTTCGTCGCGTGTAGTGTGTACGCGTGTGTCGAACGCGTCGCGCGTGAGTACCGCGGGGAGTTAACGGTATCATGTTTAAAAAAGCAATCCGAGGCGCGCCAGTGACGATAACATGGTCGCCTTGAACGGTGTTTGGTGTACTTGTTCGTTTGGTGATGTCTGTTCATCATCCATGTGAATTCGTACTTCCGTTGTACTATTTAAATCTTTATAGTCGCATAAGAAACGATATTCCAATTGTGCTGGTAAATACAAAAGAAGCAAACTAGATTGAACTGTTTAACGAAGTTCAATGCCGTGAATTATGAATTCTTCTGGTACGTAAATATGATTCCATCGAGTATCAACAACCTGTTCGAAGGTGGGATAAAGTAAACAAGCGGTGCGTAGATGGTTAAGAGCAGAGGCTAGTTGCAGTGGTGGCGTCTCGGCGCTTTAACCTTCGGGGAGTGGTTCTTTGTGTTTCTTCTTTCTCTTTATGTTTTATGTTTTATTTTATTTTACCGGAGTCCGCGAAGCCAACTACGCATTAGAAGTGGCTACGAATCATCGCGCGTCAGTCGAAGGAACGAGCACGCGCGCGCACGTACGCATCAACTCACGCACGCAGTCTTTGTCCTAAATAGTCCGTGGAGCGAAGTATTGGAAGAAAAAAGATGGAATTTCGTGGTGTATAGAGCAAACTCGTGTCTCTTGTGAAATCTTCTACGGACGAAGCCTTGAAAAAGTTCCGGCTAGGCGACGACGCAGAAAAAGAGAATTAGCCTGTAGTCGTGTGTTTTGTAATCGGTCGCGTTACCGTACACATCGATCCAGCTCCTTTTCCACGTGCACTTGTACCTACGTATATACCCCTATACTTGTACGATTAATCACAAATGTCTACGTGTATCCCTCGAGCTGGAAACGTTTTTTAAAACGGATAAAGACATTAGCTCTCGGCAATTGTTTTGCGGTCAATTTTCTTTGAACGTATTTCCACACCTATGTGAAATCATAGAACAGGTATGCTTAACCGTCTTCTGTTCTCGTTAAACGTCAAAGAGAATCGAAGAGAAAAGTTTCTGATCGAAAAGGTTTAGTCTCAGTCCTTAGCCCTAAGTTTCCTGTACGAAATAAAACATCTTATTTCTTGTTGTTGTTGGCACGTGTGATCTGTTTCACTTTTACGCGAAACATTTTCTTAAAACACCAAAAGTTCTCCTCGAAGTCGAAACAAGATTGACTCACATATGAAAAAATTCATATATGCAAATGTCCATATTATATATATATATATATATTATATAATGTATGTATATATAATGTAATATCATATATAATACACGTACGAAGAAGTTCTCCATAGACGTCGCTAAGAACCTTCGTAGAACCGATCAAATCAAAACGTTAAACGTTTCGTAATTTCTGATAAAGTTTCGTTCTAAAAGTCCTTCCTAAGTCTTCCTCCAAATACCTTAATATACCGAGTAAATTTACCTTTTCACTTTGCACTGATGTATAACTGATAGTGTTGCCTTTTGGTTTCTATTGATAAAAGCATACGCACACATACACACAGAAAACTTGAAGCGTGTAAACAGACCGTCGTGAACGACTGCATGCGTACATTTACACGTCTATGTACGTGCAAAAATTGTTCTACTTGGCCTTTTTACTTCATATCTATTTTCGTTATTTACGCAGTGATTTCGGACTATCGGCATGCCGAGTAATGTGGGACACACGGCAGTGGTGCTTCGGTAGTGATTGTGTTATCGACGTGTCATCATCGAGGACGAACGACACGGATCCACTTCGCGGCCAGGAATGTATGTATGTATCTATGACACGCGTAAGTATTGGCGCGTAAAAAGTTTCGGCACGTTTCTTAGCCGGCAATTCGAACGGTTTCCGCGATAATAACGCGCAACAAGCGATCGTGTCCCATAGCCGTTCGAATTGCGTGTCGGCCAAAGTATGTCGAAGAGAATGTTATTTGTTCGCCGGCGTCTAGACGCATGATTTTTTTCGATAAAAGGTGCTTCGATAATAGTGTGGCGATTAAGCATGTGGATTAGAATAGTTGGTTTGCTACGAAGATAATGTCAATATTAGACGATACATGCGTTTGCTGGAAACATTGATTACTACATAAGTACAGTTTACAGTGAGTCACGAAACTGTTTGATTACTCTCTGTACATCTATTAATATTGTACGTGTTGTACAAAACTTTTTGAACTTTCATTCTATAACGATCATTGTATATCTGAATTCTGATCGTGGTTATACATTGGTAAAATTTAAATATCGTTGAACGTTTGGTTCAACGCTATGAAAAGACTTAATAATTAGCCGTTGCGTTACGATAGAACTTTGGTTAAAATTGAAAACCATTCTGGATGTCTTTTTTCCAACTCGTGAACCATTGTTTGGCTCAGCACGAGATATACGTATCTGTCACGTGCTCGCGAAACAGCGTTCAACTTTGACTTTGCGACACTTGTTCCGCGCTCAGGGTATCGCGTGAACAATGTTTTTTTTTTTGTCTCTGCTTCTCCGTGCCGACGTGTTTTTGCACGCGTGGAAGAAGCTCGAGCGCGCACACGCTGTCTTCTGTACCACGTGCGCGTAGAAAACACGTTACAACACGACATTCGATTAATCGGAAGCGATTAAACGGAAGTAAATAAAAACGCGCTCGAACGAAAAACCGCAATGGTCGTTTCGAGTCGGTTTCGAAGTACGTTCATAAATCGTGGAAAATGCTAATTACGCGTAAACATGTTGCGGACAATTAATTGGCTAGCCAACGAAACGGTTTTTACGGCGTTAGTAAACAAAATTCAATTAATTAATCAATTATGCAACCAAGTTATTGCGGACGAGCGTGCATACTGATATCGATGATCGTTAAATTTTAAACGAAAGATACAGAGCGCACGGAAACGTTAAATTTAACGGTTCTGCGATAAATTACGTTTAGTAGCCGTTTAATTTGACCGATTGCTAGAATAAGAGAAGACTGTCAATTTACGTGCGCGAGCTTAAATCGCGCTAAATTATTTATAGTAGGTTGTATCGTATACGTAAAAAATCGAAAGTCACGTAACCGCGTATCAGAACGAAGACACGATTTAAAGAGGATCGTAACTCGACAAGAAAGAGCCGTGACGCAACCATGTTTTGTGTTATTGCGATTATCTTGAAATTATAACCTTCAACAGCGAGAGAGAGAGAGAGAGAGAGAGAGAGAGAGAGAGAGAGAGAGAGAGAGAGAGAGAGAGAGAGAGAGAGAGAGAGAGAAAGGGCATGTTACCTCGTAAACAAAATTTTTATCGTAGTTCGTTCTATCCATCCTCACCTGGCTGTCAGAATTTCGTTCGGGTGTGAAATAAACATGGTCGGTCCATCGTCACGCGAATGCAGGGGGCCGTGACGAAGATCGGAAAACGAGAGAAATACTGGCCGTAGGATATAACAAAATGGTTACGTAAGCCAGCGACAGAAGGCTGGTTGATCCGAGGAAAATCATTGTCACGTCTCTCGTTTGGTTAAATTTTCTCTCGTATAAATTTCCCCGTAGAAATAACCATCCAGCTAGCGTGTAACCATTTTTACGTATGCAAAGTAAACAAACGTATCAGATAGCCGTATTTCATTTACGCTCGATGGAAAAACGAGATAAGAAGATTTCATTAAAAGTACACCATCCTCGATAACTGACAGAATAAAATACGTGATCGGTTAACGAAACGACGAAAGTTACTGTATTCTCGACTATGAACACGAAACGGCAGCTCGCGTCGTTACGACCGATCGCCACCCCCGTTATCTCGACTCTTCCGTAATCAGCTTCTGTTCTAAAAATAACGACAACGTGTCGCGACCGGTGGAAAAGGAACGCAGACACATGAATTCGAGAGCGTCACGGAACACGATAACGATCGCGAGAAATCACCGTCGGGATCGTGGAACGGAAACACCGACGACTTATAGTTTAAAAGAGGTCTGTGCCGTTTAACGACGTCGAGATCATCTCCCTAGTATCGCGGTCCGGTGCGTTTGAGGAGGGACGTTTCTGCAACGGTTTTAATATAGAACGACTCCGTCGACGAAACGATCGGACTACGAGCGAAGACAATGAACGTGTACGGCTAATATTTAATGAGACGCGCAGCAAGCATTTACCTACGTAACGCGAATCGATTCAACGAGTTTGACGCAACGGTTGTGACACACATGACGTATACCTTGCAGTGATAACGCGTTATCGCGACCACCGTGATGCAATTTCTTCGGTTTCCATTAATCTTAATCGATTTTTTTTCTTTCGTGAATGAAAATCGTAGAATAAGCATTCTATTTCCTGCCCATGTTTCTATTACGTTACTACGTTTATCGAGTACTATTATACAACTTGGGCGTAGATAACACAGCGTTTCGTTAAAACTTTATTTACTTGTCTTAATTATTTGGAAAAGGAAAGTGCTAGTTCATCGTAGTGATATACATTTTTGTATTTAACGCTTCGGGTAAGTAGTAACGAAAATAATATTCAGCGAATTCTTGCGACTGTTTTTCAGCATCGCGTAAATTCAACGAATTTAACAGAGTTGAATAACGTGAATCGATCAAGAGGGAATGAAACGAAACGCTGCGTCAACGTAAGTTCTAGCCGCGATGAGTTAAGATTAGCGAGAATTTGCGTTCTGACAGAAAGTTGAACGTCCGACTCGATCGAAAGTTAAGTAGCCGTGCTTCCACGTTTTCGCGATTTTCATTCCGGTGTGTAATACGCACGGTATTTGCGCTATTACAGCGACCACCACTAGCAACGAACTAACCGGCACGAAAACGAAAGTTACGCAGTGGAAATATCCATTCGTTGGCTGTTACGTGCTCGTCCAGTGGAAAAGTGGAAATTTCCTTGCACTGAAGGTCGTGGCTGTAATACGGCCGTTTCAGGAGATCGAGATTTCCATGGAAAAGGAAAATGTGACGGTCAAGGACGATAAAAATGTCGGTCAATTAGCGCGGTATCGCGCTTCGTATGCTCGCCTCGGGGAACTCAGTTTCCAAGTAACGAGTAATTCTTGTCACACGAAACGCGCCTATCTATTTGTCGTGTAACAAATGATCGAAATCGATGAAATCATTAAGACGATATGTTAGCTTTTTCTGTGTCTCCCAATATACACCGAATTAAGGACAAATAACTGTACGTAGGTCAGAAGTAATCGAGAGAGTAGTTTGGAATTTCGTGACGAATTGATACAGGTGGAGAAATTAAGGTCACTTCAAGATTTCAAGTGATGGAACTTCTTTGCAACTGTGTTCTCATGGACTTTTTTCCCTTCAAACTTACGGTAGTATAGTATCATCAATTTGAACATGCTTTACATCAGTTACACAAGCGTATGTCTTCTCCAGGTTATCGTTTAATTTTTACGCAGTCGCATAGAAGTGTTCTTTTTATATAAAATTTTGATCTGAAGTTATACTTTAAACAAATTTTTATTATCGGCGTGAAAATGCGCCGAAAATAATTCGTTTGTTCGTAAAAGCTGTTTGTAAGAGTCAGAAGAGGAACATAATGAATTATGACGAATTATACGTGTTAGCCTCAAACCGAAATTCGACGATCGTTCATGGAATACATCGCACGATTTTTAAATATCATTTAAATTCTGCGTAATCGAGCTTCGCGCTTATCCGTACACCATAGATCCCAAAGTTCCAACGAATCAGTCTGTATATTGTGACTACGTTAAATCGATGGGAAGGGACACACGTGGCCATATAAGCCAAAGAGGCATCTATTTCCTCGTAAACGGCTCGAAATGTCCTCGAAGCGTTCGTCTGTCGGTGAGCAAGTAGTATAAACCGAAGGGGGTGGGAGAGGCCAAAAGAGGCCGTGATCTCTTGACACACGTAATTTGGGACGACGCAAAAGCAATGCGTGGGCCGTTGTTGTCGAAGCTTCCTGGAAGCGTTTTCTCACGGTGTTTGTATGTTCTTGTTTCTACGCCTTCGATCGATTCCACAACACACTGAAAATAGATCGTCCATCGAATCACGCGATCCCACGAAATAAAATATGCAAAGTAGATCTTTTCGTTAATTTAACCTTGTTGCGATGCTCGAGTTCTTATATTTCCATCTTTCGCCAATAACGGTGCTCCGGTTTATTTTACCGAAACTCGTGATATATTTTTTAACGTTAGAAGGATACAAATTGAATCGAAAATAAACCGTAAGATTAATCGTCGGCTAAGTATAAATGTCCAACGGTATAATTTTGCGTTGCAACGGTTTGATTCTATGGCGAATAATAGCAATTTCCGGAGGCCATTAACCCCTGATACAAGAGCGGTTAACTGGCCCCTTATTGTACGGAGTCTGATCCTGATGATCATTCAAATCGATAGTCCGGTTATGTAGATACATCGTGTGGATTAGAACCGATGCAGTGCAGACGAGAGACGCGATGCTGCACCCCGTTCCGATTTCGTATTAATCGCCGTTACTCGATACACGACCTATCTTCAATGTGCGATTCGTCAGATTTGTGTGTATTTCTAATCGTACAATGCGCATACGGCACGTCGTAAAATATGTCAGTGGTTATAATGGAATCGAAAAAAAGAAGAAAATTTGCAAGTGAAGCTGTTCCGCAGAGAAGGAACGATGAAATTCTCAAATCACAGAAATAGAAATTACCATTGCACACTAAGAAGAGATTCCACCGCTTTGTTGTGTTATCTTGAAGTAGTTGCGCCACTCTGGCAATTTATAGCACTTTGCGAAGAAAATAACCGGAGAATGCAACTTGAAATGAAAATGCGACGAAATAAAAATTTACGTTTGTACTATTCTCTTTGTCTAATCTACCGAGATAGTGTAACTAACATTTGAAATTATCTGCATAACTAAAGTACACATGAATTTGCATAAAAATTCTCGGTTTAGTCGTCGCTGTAAACAATCGCAGAGTAAAGAAGCACCGTACAATATGTACGTAATAAATATTACGTGATTTTGCTACGTCTTGATTCGTATTGTACGATCTACTACTGCAATCCGATACGTATTTCGTATATTAAATGTTACGTGCTAAAGCTGCCAAGTCTCACAGCTTCGCTTGTATGTACAAAGCCGCAACTACATGACATCGTTTATCTACATCGGGCCTTACTCGAAGTCTTTTCTACAGAAATGTGTCTGTACACTTTTGAATGTCGCCTGTTGCTCTTCTATCTGGCTCCAGACTTTATATCGTCGATGCGAAGGGAAACTCGAGGGACTCGGTGGAAAATTGCTGGAGATTCGGAAGGAAGATGAGACAAATCTAGGAAATATCGTACAGAATTTTTAGACCTTCGTAAGCTGCCTTAGCAGTGTTCAGAAGCATACACGTTCTCCAACTAAAAGTTTAGCTGCATTTTTATCTGTATTTGATTTCTTCGATGTAAAGATTTGGTCGTTTTTACTATCTTTCTAGCGGGCTTCTCCGCTTTGGTGGAAATTTCTATTCTGAGAATTTTCATTCTATACTTAAACAATAGGAAAAAGATTGTTATTTAGTTTTATTTTATTCCGTCGTTCTTCTTACGACCTGCTTGATTGGCAACTAAGTGATCGCCAAGCCAATAAATGGATAGAATTCCTGTTACATGGTATCTTGACTAGGAAGAAAATATGATTTTCCAGCAGCTCGGCAAAGTTAATCTTGTTTCTCGGTATTCTTTAGTGTGTCGTAATTTTGTTTCGTTTCGTTTTCCTAGGTGTTCATAGATCGTACAATCTGGCATTATTTGAATATCGAAAATTGGTGCAGATAGAAGCGGTGAAAGTCGATGAAATTGGTGGCGATAGATGTTAAGGACGAGGATAGTAATTTAATGGTTGACTAACTTCGATAAAAGCATTTCTCTGTCGATGCGTCTCTTCTTCCGCGTGTTCTTTTTTTTTTTTTTCTTTTTTTTCGTCGCGATCAGACGCTATGGTCTTTTTACACTGTCCGGCGATGAACGAACTTGTGTCTACGTATAAACCAGGAAACATTTATCATCAGAAGCTCCGTACCGATGCGTAGACTCGGGATTACGGTGGAATGTAAAAGATCCATAGAGAAGTGTTTGACTTTTACGAGCGAGCATGAAAATCGATCGTAAACGTCCCTCCCTCTTTTTCATAATTTACCATTTTACGTACTGTCATATCCTGTATATTACCTTGCGGTGAAAGCACGTCGTTGTATTAAAACTGACGTTTGAATCATTCTTCCAAGTCACGTGATACGCTAGCGTCATTTCGAACAGTATATTAAACGAAGCTGCCACGATTGGAGGGGATCAAACGCGCGCCATTTTAGTTGATCGATCGTCGCGTGTTACTCGACGACCGAATATCGCCCGTTTTCTGCGTCGTTCCTCCTTAATTTTCGTGCGCCCTTCGCATGGAACCTTGCAGGAAACGAGGAGTAAGTCACGTGGCTCGAACGACCAAAGTAACGACGCAATGATGCAATTTTTCGTCCTGTCATTCCCGTTTCCCTTCGTCCAATCTCGTTTGCCCGATGATCCGGCCCGTAATCACGCAAATGAGATTTCTCTATCGCCATCGTCTCGTTTGCCGCAACGGTGAACGTTGTTTACGCGCGTGAATATAATTCACGTTTCTAGAAATAATCCGCTATTATCTCTCGGTTGCACCCGTCTTGCTTTCGCATCTCGCTAAACCGATCGTGTCCTCGTTTCGAGATAAACTCGAAAGAATTTCCTTCCTGCAAACAATTCTCCTAGGCATTATTATTAGTCGCTTGTGATTTTTCTTTCCATGAAACTGATAATCGAGATGACCTTTCGTGATTTATCTTTCGTTTCGAGAAAACACGTTGGAGGAAATGGAAAATAGAAGATATTGCGTAGCAGTGATGTAGGAAAGTCGATACCAGCGTGTAAATGTTGACGTCTCTGATGTTGATATATTAACGTGTTGAAAAATGTTAATGCTCCTCGACTCGACCGATGTTTTTCGATATCAATACGTATCGTCATTTAATTACTGTCAACGTACAGATAGTCTGTAGAAACGATAGTCTTATAATAAGTCAAAATGAAACCACTAAGGAAGTTAAAGTGCAAGTTTGAAGAACGACATAAAATATTTCGCAATAATTTAAACACCGATACTCGAGGACTAATAACATAGTAAGGTATTAGCAAGCATACGTATGGTTTTCATGATCGTTATCATTAAGACGTTAACGAGCCTCGCAGTCCATCCTCAATGTACAAATACGTAATTTCACACAATCTTGCGGTAGTAAAATGCCGTGCGTATCGTCTTGTTACAAGCTGTAATTACGACTAATCTAATTGTATCTTTACCAGTCGAGCATTTTGCATCGCTGATTTCGTTGCCTGTTACACCAAGAGTTATTTCTTTCTTTTTTTCTTTTTTCTGCTCGTGAAACACCATTTGCACGTTAATTATCAGCAGTCGGACATTCTTCCCAATTTCATCGGAGAATTTTAATTGTATCGATATTACGCTCGTTCGCGATGATACGGTCAACATCATTGCTTAATCAATCCGTATTATGTCCATTCAATTAATTGGCGAATATTTCAGGTTTGGTATGCACGGCTTTTGCGATTTACCGATCCGAATGATTATTACCGGTGTTTGTCATCGTTATCGTTATGATGTTATTATCGGAGGAAATATAAAATATAATAATTTGCAGATATAATTTGCCAATCACCGATATGGATTTATCTCGAATGTTTTTCATTTAGTTGAAATTTCAACTTTAGTTAACGAATTTCTGATAATGCAACGAAAATATTAATTATACTTTGCTTCGGTTTCTTTCGATTAAAAATAAAGAATATGTTAACGTTAAGAATATTTTGTTACGTCGATCTTTATTTTGATTCGATAATAAAATTCAAATATTCAAACAGTTAGCTGTTGCGACCTCTGAATAGCGTGTACCTAAAACGTGTCGGAAAAAGTAAACTACGACGAGTATACTCGTCAAACACAGAGCATACGTGGTTGTCATTACACGGAATTAAATTATACCGAAACGACTGTTTTATTTTTCAATTTTATTACCGATAGAACTCGTCGTAACGCAAAATATTGCCATCTCTTTATGACGAATATACTCGTCAAAAACAGCTAACTGGTATAAGATACATTCCCCGGGAATGTAAATCAATTCCGTGGCGTTATTGCATCATTATATTTTCCTTTCGTCGCAGCTGTGAGTTATACCTAATATCGCCGTACTTATATCTCCTACAGAACAATTCGAAATTCTTTCAAAAAAATTGCAAATGCTTCCAAATTTCCATTTATACGTAATCACGCGTAATTTATAAATGGAATTAATTAGCGTGTAACAATAACGAGGACCACGACTTAATAGCAAAATAAGCTTACAGAATATTCCGGACGAATTCTCGAGCTGGAAAGTTTCGGCACCAGGTTACAACGTCATGTCCATCTAATTATGGTCCGGTTAACATAACGCTTCGTTCGTGAGTCAGCTTGTTGACGTTCTTTCAAACGATTTTGCTCTACCGCTTCGTTTCTGTCTTTCTTACTATCTCGTCGGGTCTCGCTCGCTCGCGTCCATTCAAGACAATGGAAACTCGTCGGTTTTGCGCAAAGATGATAAAAAAAGCGTCAGCTCGGAAACATACGCATCTGCAGCTACCATTCATATGTGGACATTTGGTATAATTAGACCAAAAGATCGATATTTTTGATATATTCTCAAAGTTGTGATAGAAGAACGTGCCTTTACTGTTCATTTGTTTATAAATAGATTTAAGTTGATATCAGTTGTATGTACAGCTGTGTCACTCGAGAGAGGAACGTGTTTAATAATAAATAAAATAATAATAAACAGGTTCGTTCAAAGAGTATTTTACATATTTATAGGCGGTAGCGTATCTATATTTTTTTTCTTTTTCTTTTTTGTTTCTTTTTCTCTGTTATCGTGTGTTGCGTCAGCGTGAGGCGAGCAGAGAGACCGGAAATGGGTTGCGAGGGAAAACAATGTGCGTTATGGCGATGCTAGTCTTTTCGTTACGTGCCACGGAACAAGTCGCCTCTGAAGGGAGTACTCTTCTCCGCTTTTTCTTCTTTTTCTTTCGTTTCAGGGTTGATAAGATTGTTCGTGATAGAAGGGTTTATCGTGACTCATGGGATTCGCGAAATGAGCTATCTTGGGGTAAATTTTCTCCCGGTCTTCTTTTCCTTCATACATAATTGAGTGAAATCGTGGCTAATACGAGTAACACAGGTTTCAACAAAATTAAACTCCAGTTACTAGGAAGCTAAACTGAACAACTTAATTTTCATTCACTTGGAAAGAAATTTTTGTTCTATATTTTCATTTTAATGTCGGAATACAACGTTAGTCGACGAATTTGTTTTTCACGTGACTCGATCGTCTGCTGGTAAAGTTAAAATCCGAGGACTTGGAGAATTTGCGACGGCTTGGAAGTTGAATGAAAATTCCAATTAAACAAAAGCTGAACGCTCTTGGAAACTAAATACAAATCTTAACTAAACGAAAACCAAAATACAATGGAAAGCTAAACGATGGTCAAATGCGAAAAGGAATGGCACAAGACCGTTCGTGTTTATGTTACAATTTCACAAGCGAGACTGCATCCTGCAAACAAGAACTTGGGACATTTTTTTTACCAAACTACGAACCATTTGTACGGAATTTGTACCAAGGTATACCGTAGAATTCCAAATTAATTAACCTTATCACGAATAATATTTCAAACTAAGTACACCGAACCGTTGTTAGTTATTAGTTAAAATCTGGAAAATTAAGTACACAGAGGGTTCGAGTTTAATCGTTTAATCTTCGTTTATGGTCCGCAGGAAGAAATTAATATGTATGCGTATATCCCTGGAATTACGTGATTCGTTCCTGAATCGCGGATATCCTATCAAGTAGCAACTACAAGGAAAACGTGAGATCGCTAACGAAACATCGTTAACATCCTCGAAGGTTCACGATCACATCAACCTTTAACTAATTCTCGGTCGATCGTATCCAGTCGATCGTACATCACGATACATAGAACGAAAGAATTTAAAATTCTATCAGGTACGTCGAAAAGTTGTATCGTTTCTGTTTTTCGAAAGGATGGGAACCAATTACTCGCACTGGAATTTCTACTAATTAGTCTTCGATATAGCGTTTTCATTAAATTTCTTATTTTTCTTATTAAAATATTCTTCCAGCCACTACACTATGACCTGATTCTCATATTTTTCCTGATTTTTCCTATCGGGGAGTTTCATAAAGACCCGAAGAAATTGCCAATTTATATTTAAGAAGGGCTGAGAGAACTACCTTCATCGTATATTTTTTTTTTTTTTTAGAAGCTTGAACAAAATGCCAGATTTCTGGTGCGTTTCGTCTTGGAACAATCGATCGATCGAATTTTCAACAAGTAATTTGTTCAGCAAACATATTACGGACTGTTATATACTAAGTATAGCAATAAATAGACCGCGCATGTTTATGTATTTATTGTTTATATATGAGAAATTTAAACATCCAGAGCGAAGCACATACTTCTTGTCGCGTTTACTAGGTAAAGCAAATTTTTACCCGGATTCTACTTCCGTTACACTTGTAAATAAAAATATGAAATTGTACGAACGTCTGGACGTACACGATCTACTCGTAAATATACAAAGAAAACCTGACGATAAAATTTCTCGGTCGACCTAACACAATAGAACATCAAAATTCGTGTCGGGCGAAGGTCGTAAGAGACCAAGTGTGAACTGTTGAAATCTGTATTAGGCTGTGTACGGACGTTTCACGATATCTACATTCGTAGGAAGAAAAGATCGCAACAAGCTGAAATTCTTCACTGCCGAAATTTCGTCGTAAGTAGCACGATTTTAACGCGTGACGAGTATATGAAAGATGCAAGTTCCTTAGACCGAGAGGCGTAAAAGTTGCTAATAAATAGCGCGATGAGTTGTTCGACTGAAAATTCGTGCACGTGCGTCTGTCGCTATGACGAAATAACACAGCCGCGCAACTATGCCGGCCCTGGGCTGCGGCTGGCATACTTTTCGTGCTAGGAACCAAACGCGAGCGTGCCAAGCTACTTCGATGCGTTAATTAATTTTGCAACTTGTCGTCGAACATCGATGAAAGTCGAATCTTGTCATTTCGAGGACACGCGACCGTATACACAATCGATTTCCTTTCGAGTTCGTAGCATTCCTCGCGAACTTGAAATTCGTCGAAATTTTACGCAAAATCGTCACTGTAAATTCGTTTTCTCAAATTCTTGATGGCGAATATTATAATAACGCGTTCACCGTCACTTCCATTTATTTCAACACTTAGTTGAATGTAGTTTGGGCAGTTGCTGTAAATATACCGCGTGCGTCACGCAAAAGATTTTTTACGATACAATTGGCACGATCACGTTGGTAAAGTTTGAAACAGAAATCCGGAAATGCGTATAGAAGGTGAAAAATATTTATTGCAGAAACATATACTTTGGAAAAATCCAATCCGTAACTCGTAAATGTATTCTGAGATCGGTTTCAAACTTTACCACTGGTATTGAGTCAGCTATACTCGCAAACAGTTAACGTTTAGACTTAGAACAGTTAACATTGTACAGCTAGAAAAAGAAGAAAAGAGAATATGCTTTTCTCTACTGTACTATATCTTGGGCTTAATTTTAAACGTATGATCATTTTTGTTTTATCGTTGTACGATCATTTTGCCAATAATTCAAAATGCTTTCAGCCTGTTTGTTTTGGATCGGTTCAAATGTGAACAGAATAGATACTATGATTTATTTCTGATATACGCGAGTTGCTCGAAATAATTTGAGGGTCGTTCGCAAATAGATTATCCAACACTCTCGATACTATGCCATGCAAATGCTGTATAAAGTGCATACAAACTAAAATATATGTAGCCTGGTTTTTCTCTATGAACTTTATAGTAAACCTTATTTTCCATTCCTTGTTGAAAGCTCACGAAACAACGCGAATTAGACGTTTTACGTCGATCATGTATCCCTGTTTCAAAGGTCTGTCCTTTATTGTTTATAATAAACTTTAAAGGGATCTATTTTGAGCGGACGTATTTCTCTAACGAAATTCGACGACGCACTTCTCTGCGTTACGAATTATTCATGTCGTCTAGATCACGTATCGTCACGAATTCCTTGGCAGAGTGGCTGATAAGAAACGAGGGCTCAGACACGAGCCAATCCGCTGTTTATCAGCTCGTTATCAGGGCCGCGTCAACTTATGAATGGGCGGAATGATGCCTGTTCGTACGATTTCGGGCTCTTTAATGACCATTCGAGTTTTTCGTAAGATTTAATTACTAGCACGAGAAACGTATGGACCATTCACTTCGTCGAATTTCTTATAAACTGTTTTTCAAGTGTATGGATTATCTCGGAAATTTGGAATGGCTTGATATCAGGGCAAATCAAATACTCGAAAATGTCAAGTACTCGTAGCAAGATCAAAACAAATCTGTTTACTTCGGCATTACTTTCTTAATATAAACAGGAAGAAGAAGGAACCAAGGAGGAAGTTAAAAAGGTAGAACTTAAATTGCATGCTAAATTATTTGTATTCGCGAGAGAAATCGATAAGTATACGATTTACTTGAAGATGAACATTTTTAGTCGAACTTAAAAGCAACCCGAATGTTTCCATCACCGTTTGATAAGTTCGTTCGCTTTAGTTTCGTTTTTACTTTCGTAGAATCTTTGTATCTTTGCTGTTTTATCTAGGCTCGTCGAAAAGAGAAATAATTTGAATACCGCGTCTTCCACTTTGTAACGAACGAAACGTGTTTAAGAAAATTAGAAAATCGTTAATGAAAATAAGGGATTAGAGATATTTTACAGGAAACGATACCCAAACAAGGATAACAATCGTGGAATATTTTTTAGTGGTCGAAACAAAACCTCCTTAATATCTTGAACAAGAGTTGACGATCTGTAATTTTTCTTAGTATGATTTACAATTTGTAATTACTTTACCGAATAGTTATGTATTTGCATATTATGTATTTCTACGTATTTGTAAAATTTTCCATCGTATTTGTAATAAGTTAATAAATGTTTTGTTTAGATATTTGCATAAACGAGGTCAAACAAATTTAACACAATTCCAGAGTTGAAAAGTCGGTCGATATAGTGAGGAATATATATAGTTATATATATATATAAATATATATAGTTACCACTTGCAATTATCGCAATTTGTTTCCAAATGAATATCAGCCAATCCTCTCAATTAATCGTCTCGAGTTTATCGAAGTTCTCCGATAGGATGAATTATTGGGTTCCAACAAAGAGAATGAAGTGGATAAATTAAGTACCATGAGAATAATTCGATAACGAACTCTGTTTCTTCTTGCGACCGAGTTCTAGTATTTTTATCGTTGTTTTATCTGTAGTTAATTTTCAGTTACTATACTACTTCCTTTGAGACTTCCTTTTCCTCTATGTAATTACGCTACCATGAAATTTACCGGTCGAAGCTACTATCAAGCTATTTTCTTTTCTGCTTGTTACTTTTTTTTTTTTTTTTTATCCTTATGGATGGCATTTAAAATTGTTGCAGAGCAAATGCCATCGCGTTGTTTTCAAATTTCGTTGGAAGGAACGTTGCATAAAACAAACGACTTTTCCAACTTTTCTTATTTAACGAAAACAGGCTTCTGTTTTCGAACGAATACGTTAATTACGAGACTCTATCGTTCGATTTCTTTCTTCTTTTGTTTTTCGAATTTTTATTCAAGGATATTTCAAGAATTTTTCTTACGATTACCTGCAATGACGAAAGGAAGATGTTTTTGAATTCTCCTGTTTATGAAACTTGTAATTTTCTCTGTTTGTTTCTACGAAATGATAGGAAATGATAGAAAACGGAATAATCTAATCAGCGTGACTCGATAGCAAATTATCCAATAATTCTACTGTCCATTAAGTCTAGCTTAATTCAGTGAAATGACGCTTTACAAATTTATGAACCTTATCAAACAAGATTTCACCCAAATTCCAATTTGTTCGTTAAATTACAACAACTTGGATATTCATCGTTAGTTATGTCAAAGTATCAGGCTAATTACAATTCGAAGCAGCCTGAATATTCCTAATAACCATATTAAGATGATCAATTTCTCTTCGCGATAACCAACCTCTAATTTTCATCTGTCCACAAAAAAGAAGTGTAAAAAAAAAAAAAAAAAAGAAAAAATAGAAGGAGAAATGGAAACTTCAAAATGAGGCATCAACGTGTCGACCATTCCTCGTACAAACTTGACAAGATATAAATTCCAATTTCTGTGCTGGAAAGGAGTGGATATCTGATGAATATAGAAGCGGATCCTTGGTTTCACCGCAGAAAACTTGTTCCCAGACCTGACAGTGGAGCATAATTATACTCGTCACGTAAATAAAAATAAACCGTGCAATTACCGTGCAAAGCACACGAACTATGTTGTATATAGGAAAAAATCTCCTTTGGAAATATTTGCATACGAAATACTGGAGTAACAAAAATGCTAAGCGCAGGTTAAAAGTTAATGTCCAGTATATACCATTCAGTTAAGTACCACGTTATTATCACGCGCAAGTCGGTCTTTTACGTAATGTTGAGCAACTTGAAATCTTTTTACCAAAAAGCGCCGCTTACAACAATTACGTTGTCGGTAAATTTATGCGAGTAGGAAGGTATCGAAGTCCACGTGTGTAACATTACGTTCGATATATTGCGCGAAGCGATTTCTTTCCGCATAATTTCCGAAGATACAGAGAGCTCTCTAGAGGTTAGCGATCTCGCGAGTAAAAACGCGTTTGGCCATTCCAATCTTATTTTTTTTTATCTTTTCTTCACCGGTGAGATGAGAATTCCACGAAACCCCCACGAAACTAGTCTGGTTTCACGAAATTCTTTATTTTCTTGCTCCTTCCTTTTTCCTTCTTTTTTTTTTTTTCTTTTTTTACATATTTTTCTTCCATTTCGTTCGGAAGTCAAGTTCAAAAGGTCCTTCATCAATGTGTCTGTTAGCTCGTGAGTCACTCAGCTTGCGAGTGAATCGGTACACCCATGTGGTTGCAATTTTTGGAGGGCAGCTCTGCTGTTAAATCGAACACCGTCCGTGATTTATGCTCGTAACTTTGTAAAGAACGTTATGCGATACGTTTATGGATATAACAACCTGCGCGGATCGTGAGATCTTTCGGGCGTCTTATCGAGGATGGAGGTCGTGGCTAAAAAATACAAAAGAACAGAAAGTGGACGGCGAAGATTACGAGATGCTTTCACTGCTTATCGAGTTAAAATTTCGTGAATCCTGCAACTCGCGTGACAAAACGGCACTCGCACGGTTATAAGCAGCGTCATGAATATGCAAGTCATTTTTCTTTTTCTCTTTCTTCTCTTTCCGTTTCTTTTTACGCTGGTAACTCGTGAAAGCTGTTTATTGAAACAGCTGTGGCTTGTCCAGGTGTTCGCCACCTTTTTCTGCAACTTTGTTAGATTAAGTGCACCGGTATAAAACACTTCATGATCACCGGTCATTTTATCTGCTCTCCTTAATTATTTCCTAATTTAATGATTTACGTTTCCGTAACCAAAGCACCAAATATGTACGATCTTGACGTTCGTAAATTTGCCGATGTCACGCGATTTCCTTTTTTAATTTCCGACTTTAATTATTTTAATTATCGCGTTCCATCACTGTTACCGCAGTTACCACATTCTACAATTTAATGCCCCGTAAGCGGACTGACTTGTTCACGTTTTAAGTTTATACAAAATTTAACAAATTTATTTGACATTTATTTTAGTAAGAATAACGATTAACATCGAGAAACTTGAGAGATAAAATTTGAAAGTTTTTTAAAGTTCTAGTAAACTTTATGATACTCATAGTCGGAATTCTAATTCTAATTCGCACGAATTCTCCCGACTATACGAATATTAAAATGTAAAACCGAGCCATACGATAATAAGAAAATATAAGAAATCCGAAATTCTGAATCTAGAGAAACTTTTCTAGCGATGCGTAAACGCGCCACAGTGCTACGAATAAAAGTTGTATGAAACTTCTTAAAGGATTGTGTGGTCGGTTAGTCTCGCGTCTCTGCCGACGATTACCGCGACAATCCGCTAAACGACGTTTGAATAATCATCAGGAATTGCCTGAATCGGACATGAATCCGACTAGTCACATTTGTGCCGTTCGATTGCTTACAGGCGTCGCACTGGTACAGCTATGAGGGGCGGAAAATTCTTCATCTTCAATAAGAAGCTTCTTTGAGCATCGCTTTGTTCAGGATTTACACACTGGTTCTGGAGAAAGGCTTCGAAAACAAGAAAGGGAAAAGAACAAGAAGAAACTAAACCATTCGATCGACTATATCCGAGTCCTAACTATCTGCATCGAGTCGATCTTCTTTCTCAAAAATTCGCTTTTCTAATTGGAACTTGCCAGAAGAGCCCTAAGATCGATCTATAAGATCGTAGATCGAGGATCGCGATTTACTATCGATCAGGAACGGAGTATGAAGCCGGAAGATCCGCAAACCAGGTCGTTGAGCAGTCATTAAACCAGCTGTGACCGCAGTTCATCGTGCTTGTTAATCGTTTGCACAAGGTAGAAAGTGGAAATCGTCACGGAACTATAATATATTACATAGCTGGAAACCTGAGTCACGATTCTTGGTAGAATGATATTTGCAAGTTTCGCGCGATCCTAACGATTCGTCCGAGAACGAGCAGAGGTGGAAAAAAGGTTTAACGAGAGAGCAACTAGCGATTCTGCTCGAGGCAAACGATCGTTCGAGTTCCTTGGATCTGGAAAAGAAGAAGCGAAACCGCGTTGTCTGTTGTTCGATCTTGTTCGAGGTCCATCGGCTGAGATCAAACTGTTTAGAATCGCTTGACACACAGAGAGGGCCTTTGTTCGACGATCGATCGATCTGGTGGAGGTGGGGAGGCGAAACACGTTAAAGGGTGGGGTAATTTGGGAAGATTTGACGATCGCTTTCTCGATAGTACAGTCTTCGCTGAGACAGGAAGATGAAGATGAGGTGGTTACTGGTGGTCGTGCTCCTTTCCACCACAACGCTGCTGTCCTGCTGCCAACCAAATAGTGTTCAGGACAGGACAAGCCTCGACGATGACAACGACGAGATTAGGAGCAGATACGAAGCGAATTACGCATATACAAACACCGAGAAGGCTACCCCTAGGAACGGACGTCGTGAGAGGTACCTGGACGATTCTGACGATCCGTTTTACGAGCAGATCGTTTCCTACAGAAGCAACAGGGCCATCGATGCTTCCAGGTATATACTCTTGAAAAGAGCTGATTGCTTGTTTGATCAAGGACTTTTCGTTGTTAATCGATCACGCCATTACTAGTGGGTCCTTAACCCACCTTTGGTTGAAGGGAATTGTTTTTGGATATCTGAGTTATATAAAGCGTAATAATAATTCCTTGCAAAAAATTGAGAAGATAACGTGGAAGGAGCTTTCTCGTAGGGTTGCCCGTTTGCAGAGAAATCGGAATTGAAATATATGGAGACCTGCGTGCAGAAGGCGTAGATACCATAATTTCAGAGCCGATTTGCGTGCCAACGAAGAATCCCAGAACAAAACTTTTTGCACGTTTTCTGTGCACTTTTTTGCGCTGAATAATCTCCCGTATCCCAAATCCCAATCCTATTTGTCTGTAATTTACGTTAACATTAATCTGTGTCTGTTGCGTCTAATCTATGTCTGTAATTTATACTGTAATTAATTTCTTCTATCGCCTATTTGAAAACGCAATGTTTTAAAACATCTAATCAAGCATAATTGAATCAAATTAATCCCCCTTGTCTCTTCAAAAAATTATCATTCTCTAAGACGTATCGTTATTTGTCCAAAGCAGCAATACAATTTCCTAAGAAGAAGAATTTCTTCCCATATATAAAGAAACAAAATTTAAAGTATTGCACGTACATGGAAGGAAAAGAGAACTCGGACCTTCTTCGACTAACCCAAACACAGAACCTTCAATCCTGATTCGAACAAATCGCACCTCGCCGTACATTTTACGATACTCTCGAGCGATCCCGGCTAAATTCGTTGCCTAATGACGACAGGTCGACGGAAGCCAACGCAAAATTGACCCAGCAACCGGGCCAACTACCGAACCTCCCTAAATCGAACGCAAAACCAATCGACGTGGTTCACGAGAAGGGTCGACGAAGGGTCACAAACAAAAACGTGACGATTGGCGATGGAATTTGCCAAAGCATCGATATACGGAACAGCGCGTCTGGTTTCGGCATTATGAAGGATTGTCGCGTGATAGAGGGCTTTCTGCAGATCGTCCTCATCGAGAATAACTCCGAGACGGACTTTCAACCGATCACTTTTCCCAAACTTCGGGAAATCACTGGCTACCTGCTTCTCTATCGCGTGAATGGATTGAAGACCCTCAGCAATCTGTTCCCAAATCTCGAGGTGATCAGAGGCAACATTTTGCTGACCGATTACGCGTTCATGGTGTACGAGATGCAGAATCTACAGGAGGTAAGCATTACGTAGGTACGATTTATAATTCTGCGCTGCGAAGTTTTTACTTCTGGTATTCGCGGTGTGAAAAAGTAAACGAGCGACGATCGAATAATAGCTCTGTTTGCGAAGCAAATATTGTCCAGCCATATTGGTGAGAGAAAGAGAAAAAGAGAAAGAGAGAGAGAGAGAGGGAGAGAAAGTTGGTTGACTCTGGAAAAAAGAGATGGTGCTAATAATTCGCGTGTTGTTTCTGAAAATAAATCAATATTCACACCGCTGGCAAATATTTGCACAGAGAAATATCATTTTTCCGCAGTTCGTTCTGTATTCTCTGTTTTGTATTCGATCGGTTGTATTCTCCTTGTTCGAAAGCAACAGATAGATAATTAAAAAAAATTTAAAGATATTTGATTAGTATTTAGTTGAATTTAATTTTAGCCTGTTAGTTTAAATTTTAGTTTCGTTTCAACATAAACTATGTATCTGTGTTAGACATGGAATCAACTTCAGTATGTACTTATAATATGAATATATGTAAATGTACAATAATTTTGGGCTTCACGATCGTATGATAGTTTAATTATTTTAAAGTTTTGTTTTAAAGATTGTTTCTTTTCTTAGAATGACATTTTTTTTTTGCAGATACTATGGCATTGTATCCTTAAAACCTTCGGAATTTAATCATGTCCTAACTTATTTTCTTTATTCTGCAGTTCATTTCTAATTATCTCGGCGTTACGAGCAATTGCGCATGCTTTACAGAAATAAAATTTCCATTAAACAGACCAAGATATGTCTTGTCAATCGAGTAAAGTAAAGAATTTGAAACGCGAACCAGTTTGCAAATACAAGCCACTTTACAAACGTAAACTATTTCTTTTTTTTTTTTCTTTTTACATAATAAATTAAGTACTTATCGGTAGTATATCAAAATCAGCGAAAAAAATTAGTAATTATGTTGTAGTGGAACCGGTTAGAAGATCAATACGATAACACGAGTAGATCGACATGCTCGAATCATTTCCCACGTTCCTGACAGAGAGACTTCTCTCCAATTTGCTTTCTGGACGTAGCTAGTTGACTCGGCGGGTCAAGTGACGTTAATTAGTCAATCGAATTAACCAGTCGTTCGACCTCTGGCTAGCAGTTAGCTTTATCGGGGCTAAATCGACGCCTTGTGGCGGAATTCTTTCTTGCAGATCGGTTTGAAGAAACTTACCGAGATCTCCAGGGGCAGCGTTCGGATCGAGAAGAATCCGGCGTTGTGTTACACCAACCTCGACTGGGACCTCATCGTTTCTGCGGGGGAGAACGTTATCAAGGACAACGGGGAGGAAGCCTCTTGCCCTGGTATTTATCGACTTATTAGTCGGTTAATATTATTATTCTTTCAATTGATGAAAAACTCTTTGAGTAGAATATCATGTTACGAACATGCTGTGTTAATAATTAAAGAGCTTATGATAAAAATGATTCGCGTTCACGTTTTCTTTTATTTCGAAAGAATGGAAGAACGTTCTAATATATTTAATTGTTGTTTAATACATTGACATTTTTTTTTAACGAAATATCCGTATAATCTGTATGTAATCACAATGTGGCAGTGTATCTGAATATTGGATTGGCAATTAAGTGATTGCGGATTATGCCAATACCATATAATGACAAAATCCGCAATCACTTAGTTGCCAACCGATTACGAAGCTGTAGAATTATTTTTGTAGAATCGACTAACTTTCATTCGATAACTCAAAATGTAGATTATTTTCTATAATATCAGTTTCATCGCGAGCCTTGATTTCGATTGCCAGAACGAGATATTATTTAAAGAATCGCAAGATTGAACGAGGATGCTTTTGTTTTTAAGCTCGTTGATTTACAACATATCGTGTCAAGCATACTGTTTCAATCGTGTTTTGTTCTTTTTTTCTTTAATACGATTTTATTGAAATTACAAATCTGTATGCTTTTTTATGCATGTGATTAATGCCGACATAAAGATCTTTGCTTTTTGCGCTTGGTGTGCTTTTGCTTTGGAAAGGCAATTCACTGATCTTTCATTTTTTATTCTTTCTATTCTTTGTGATCTTAATGAACTTCCTTTCCTTTGTTTGGTCGATTCCATAATTAAAAGATTTTGTTTGAATTAAAGACTTCGTAGGATTACGTCCAGATTCAAAATACTCTTTAACCGTGTATATAACTCGTTAAAGTATAAAATTCCACTGCTTTTGCACTAATTGGCTGTTCGTTCTTTTTTTTTTTTTGCATTTCTGTTGCAGGCGAACAAGAACAGTTCGGTAGTATATTAAATCCAATCTACATATAACATAGTATATAAGCATGAGAGGTATAAGAATAGGGAGGAGTAGTACTAAGTCATTAACCATTATTTTAGATGCGTATGTGTAAAGAAAAAGTGTGGAAAATCCATACTACTGACAATACATAGATATGAAAAAATCTTATGTTTTTCTTGTGGATTTGAACCGTAAGTTAAAAGTTTTCAATTGGATTATTTAAAAATATGAAAAACAGGCGGAAAAATTTTGCGGCTTTTTTTTTTTGGTCAAGATTAGATTTGAAATGTTTATAAAATCATGGTTTCTGTAAGAACATAGAAAGAACTAAATATAAACTTCGGAATAGAAACAAATTCAGTTTTTGTTCTCGAATAATTTGGTTCGATCTATTTGACGAATGATTTACTTTAAAACGAGAAAAACAAAACGAAAAGAAGAATTACTTGGAAAATGAACAAAGCAGTTTATACGATTTACTTTTTATAGAAAATATTTAAGAAATCACGATCGTACGATACGTATAATTTCATTGTCATGAATGCTTTTTATTTAATCGTCACAAGTTAAAGCAATACATTTGCCCAAGGGAGAATCGTGTATGTACCTAACGCACGTATTGTAGCAATTGAACTCGTGACGAGACTTCAAGTATGTTTAAGAGCTTCTACAATGCGACATTACCAGTATACGATCTTCCCAACGTCGTGCTCGCATGTTAAAGATACATTAGCTCAGGTACGAGCAAGATTACCACGCAGCCATAGTTTTAATCGACTTTTCACCGCTACAGGATGTTCCCACTGTCCCGGGGGTTACTGCTGGACTTCGCAGCACTGTCAGAGAACAGAGAGGCTGGATTGTCATGATCAGTGTCTGGGCGAGTGTCACGGTCCAACGGAAAGCGAATGTTACGTATGCAAGCATTATCGGCACGAGGGAAAATGCGTGGAAACCTGCCCTAGTGATCTGTGAGTTATATTCTGCAAGCTTACTTTTGTTTCTCCTGTTATATGCTATATTTTTAAAAATATTTTTATCGTTAATTTCACATAGCATAAATTTGTTCTTTTAAAAATATTTTTATCGTTAATTTCACATAGCATAAATTTGTTCTCTTGTAATCCGTAATTGTGTATTCGTTAATTTTATTCGTAAATGTAATGTTAAATATTGGTGGAAAATTGGTCGAGCGATTTAAAATAATGCTGCGGAAGCTATATTGATTTTTTTTTACTGATACAGAAATTCTTTCTAAAATTAATTCAACTGATTTTCAGAAAATACATTTTTCGTTCGGTAACCGGTATTATCATTTATTTTATTTGTAAATATATTACTACAGTCTCTCTTGTGTAATGTTAATCAACGATTTCAAATAACTATATCTGAAAATTACTCCCGTTTTTTGTCTTTCCTTAAATCTTCCTTATTTTCACTTCTTTTTAATCGTTGATTTCTCGCAAAAGTCTTATATTTATTATTTAGCGATACCTTGCACGATTGGTCCTTTCGAACTTTGAAGGGTTCTGGTGATTCCATCCTCGCGTATATCTTACTTTTCTCCGATCGATGATAAATCTTGCCAAATTCCTGTGAAACTGACTTACAGAAAGCACAAAATTCCAACTGATTTAATTATTTCTCCGACAATCTGTATGAGTTATCGGATATCGTGCAGGAACAACGTAACACTTACGGATAGGTGTTGGAGTAGCTGGAAAAAGTCTTTTCCACTGCAAAGGTGCTGCGTATTTCCATAGTTATGGAAAAAGTTTCTCTTGAAACTCTGAAGTATCCTTCTTTTGGAAAGGAGAACGGAAGTCGCCGGTCATGCTTTCTATTCTTTCACGAACGCTATGAACATGTATAGTGGGGGGATTGTATCGCAGTGACCTTGAGCTGCTAACTGTTTCCAGGCAAGCTATAGCAGCCGGATAAACGCGACACGATCTGTTCCACAGATACTCCTATCTCTCGAGACGCTGCGTCACGAAGGATGAGTGTGTACGAATGAATCGTCTAAGACGAGTATATTATGTCCTGGAAGATGGTCAGGCGTGGAGACCGTTCAATGGATCCTGCGTGACTCATTGCCCTGACGGTTACGAGGATGCACTCGACGAGAACAATGTACGTAAAATATTCTCCTTTGTGTTCTCGTCCTTTACTTCGATCCCACCGTACGATTAATTATTGTGTACCAACATTGCGATCAGATTGCGAGATCAAGGAAGGAAAATGGGAAGGTAAGGTGTAGACCGGTCGCGTTGAACATTCGCTTCATATTTAATTCAACGCACGATGAGAAGAGAGAACGTTCGTTATTGTAGAACGCGCGCGGGTGTTAAAATACTAAATCGCCGATAGAATTATAAAACGATGAGATCTCTTGTTCTACTTGAAGAGATCAAGGGTGATGGTAATTGACAATTGTGGGCTGGCCAAAGATGATAGAGATACCAACAAACTACGGTGTGATAACGTTCTACTATCTGATCGAAGATGTGGCTTATGAGATTGTTCGAGTGTGAGTTTTTTTTTTTTTTTTATTTATTTATTGTGTTAATCGTTCTCTGAACAGCTACAACGCGGAAATAGAGGCAAATTTTAATTTGCAAAGAAAATGTCGGTAGGTCTTTACGAGTTTCGGTCAGCTCGTAGATCGTTGTTAACTTAAGTTAATAGTAATTAAAATAATAAATCAGTTTGATTCCTATAGCAAGTGTCTTCTACGAATGGTAGCGACGTGCTCTGTATTTCTCGTAACACATACCATTCATAACACTTCGTTTTAATTACAGATGACCACGTGTCGCGCTTGCGTGAACAGCTGCCGGAAGGTCGGCCACGGCGCTCTGATCCGCCACATCTCCGACGCCCAGAGCTTCCGTGGTATAACCGTGGTGAAAGGCGCGCTAGAGTTCCAAATTCGAAATGGAAATCCGAACATAATGAACGAACTAAGCGACGCATTCGGCCGAGTCGAAGAAATTACCGAGTACGTCAAGATCACTCACTCGTTCCCCATCACCTCGTTGAATTTCTTCAAAAAGCTCAAGGTTATCAAGGGTGAGAAACTGGACATTAACAACGCCAGCCTATCCGTCTTGGACAATCCCAATCTGTCCAGCCTGTTTCCACCTGGGCAAGAAATTAAAATCGAAAATGGCCGACTATTTTTCCATTACAATCCAAAGCTCTGCTTGTCCAAAATTATACAGTTCAGTCAAATGGTGAACATCACGAACTACACCGATCTGGAAATACAGCCGCAGTCGAATGGCGAGAAAGTGGCTTGCGATATAGTGAATATAAATATCACGGTTAAAAATCTGGGACCCGATTACGCGGATTTGATGTGGGATAGTTACAAGCCACCGGAAGGGCAGCAGTTGCTCAGTTACCTGTTGAATTATATCGAGACGGAAAATCAGAACATCACGTACGAGATGAACGCTTGCGGGTGGAACAACACCTGGCAGATAGTCGACGTAGATATTCCTAAATGGAATACAACGGTTACGAAGCATATCAGCAACCTGAAGCCCTACACTATGTACGCGGTATACGTAAAGACGTTCAACGCCAGGACCACCAAGTTCGTAGGACCAGTGGGTCAGTCGAGAATCATCTTCTTCAGGACGAAGAGCACCATTCCATCGCCTCCGATGAACGCAGTATCCACTGCCTTGAGCGAGACTGAGATTCTAGTCAAGTGGGAACCGCCACTGTTCCCTAATGGGCCAATAGGATACTACATGGTCTCTAGCGTCATGATCTACGAAAACGAGAATCTAATCTCGTCCAGGGATTACTGCAACGATACGCTAGACAATGAACTGGAATCTGAAGAAGTGGTGCCGGACGTAACCGTGAAGACGCCAGTGGTAAATCGGGTTTCGTGTTGCTCGAAGAACACAAACAGGAATATCATCACGTCGAAGAAGTTCGAGATTTTCTGCCACGAGAACACGACTATCAGCTACATATCACCCGGCTGGAAGGACTACTGCGTGTACAACCCCTACAACACCGTGGACGATCAGTTCTACGAGCTTGCGAACAATCTGTCCACCCCTCGATCGGAAGAATCCAGCAAATTCGATGCATCAAAGTCCACGGGGAACGTGTTAGACAAGCACGCGGTCACGTACAACGTTAGCGGTCGAAACAATTCGTTCGTGATCAAGAATCTGCGCCATTACTCGCGCTACATCATCAGTATAGCCGCGTGCGGCGTCAAAGTCAACGAGTCGAATATGTGCTCATCGATTCAGTACACGAACACCCGAACGAGGAAGCGGAATCATGCGGATGACGTGAAGAACGTGAAGGTGCAGGTGACCAACAACACCATCGTTGAGGTGTTTTGGGACCTGGTTAAAGATCCTAACGCCCTCACCGTTTCATACACCATCGAATACACCAACTTGGACGTGAAAGACGCGAAGAAGAGCACCGAGTGTATTCCACGAACTGGTCAAAGAGATACCATGAACAGTTACTTGATCAAGAACCTGAGCCCTGGAAAATATAGTTTACGGATGAAGTCCACGTCGTTGGCCGGTGATGGTAACTTCTCGAACGTGGTGTATTTTTCCATAGGTCTGATCAACAACACACCCATCACGTTACTAGTGTTGCTCACGTTTGGTGTTTTGTCTATGATATTGGTCGTTCTACTCGTCGTTTTGAGACATTGTCAGAAGAAGAAGAAACAGGAAAGACTGATCGCCAGCGTAAACCCTGATTACATAGAAACCAAGTACGTGATCGACGAGTGGGAGGTACCGAGGGAAAGCGTGGAGATCTTGGAGGAACTTGGTTTGGGCAATTTTGGTATGGTGTATAGAGGAGTGTACGACAAGACTACGTCGGTGGCCATCAAAACGATTTCGAAGACGGCTAGTCAGAGAGAGAAGAACGAGTTCCTGAACGAAGCCTCGGTAATGAAGAACTTCTCGACTTTTCACATAATTAAACTCATCGGCGTGGTATCCATCGAGAACCCCCCGTTCGTTATCATGGAACTAATGGAGAATGGAGATTTGAAGACCTATCTGCGTCGGATTCGCGACACCCATCTCGTGCCAGATGCCTGCAGAATTATGAGGATGGCGGCTGAGATAGCCGATGGCATGGCATATTTGGAATCGAAGAAGTACGTCCATCGGGACTTAGCTGCGCGAAATTGCATGGTGTCGAAGAACTTGGTGTGCAAGATCGGTGACTTTGGCATGGCCAGAGACGTCTATGAAACGGACTACTACAAAATCGGTAGGAAAGGTCTTCTTCCGATCAGATGGATGGCACCGGAGAATCTGTCAGACGGTGTGTTTACGTCAGATTCTGACGTCTGGTCGTTCGGTGTGGTTCTCTATGAGATTTTAACTCTCGCAGAGATTCCTTACCAAGGTTTCTCTAACGAGGAAGTGCTCAGTCATGTGTTGCACAAAGGGACTCTAAATATTCCACGTAATTGTCCCGAAAATATCCAGAAGATCATGGAGAAGTGTTTCAAGTGGCGACCAAACGATCGTCCCACGTTCATGGAGATCGTGTCAGAGCTGGAGCCGTTTCTTGGCCAAGATTTCTACGAGAAATCGTTCTACCACTCGATGGAAGGTGTGGAGAGCCGAAACTCGGGTATGAAGAAACCCTATCATCACGCAGCTCCTATCAGATTTCATTGGGGCAACGAGACGGCCAGGTGGGTAAAGGAGTTCGAGGACAACGTGACGCTGTTGGATCAGACGAAAGCTGGCACCAGCAGGGGACGCATTTTTAAGAACGGCTTCCAGCATTTCGGTAACGTAGCCAACATGGAGGACGTACCCCTCGATCGATGAAGTTCTACGGTCAGTCTATAATAGCGAATTTTGCAATGGCGTAAGTGTATTCGTCCGGGACAAGTCCCCGGCAAGTCACAAACTCGTTTAGGTACGATGTACAAAGGATACTCAGGGCAATGAATCGTAAACGAGAGCCCAACGAGTTCGGCAGACGGGAATGGGCAAGGATTTTTTTTCTGTCTCTTGCCAGCCTGACAAGTTCAGGACGACGCTTGAAAAGATTCGTCTGTCGGTGCTCGTTGATTTCCAATTAGGACCTTAATGGCAACGAGCGACTAAGAATATCTTCACAACTTTTCGTGCATACGTTCTCCGCTCTACCCGAGCGCTAGTAGTATGTATAATCTTTAACTTAACCAAAAGCGTTTGAAGGCAGAATCCAGTCAGACGCGATGTTTTTCTTTGATTTCTTTTGTTTTTCTTCTTAGAAAGCGTAACCAAAAGCTCTTAGCTCCTCGGCCATGCAAGCCTATGAACTTTGTTCATTCCTTGAAAGGATTATATTTCGTTTCGTCCTTTCACATGGATATTTCTTTCTGTTTTTCTTCTACCTTTTCTCTCTAGATTAGTAGATAATGTTTTAGGGACACGCGTTTTTTTGTTAACTTGCAGTCTCCTGCCGCTCAAAGAACTGACTAATTATATGTGCTAGATACGAAGTTGCGTAGAGTTCGTAAACCCAGGTACAATGAATTCTTTGTTTGTTGATACTCGTTGCATTTTCAACTCATTCTTCAGAACTGCCCTGTCTAAACTTGCCAAGTTTGGTGCTCGTCCAAGATCAAATTTTTGATTGTGTACATTTTTATAAAGGGAACATTACTGACTGTTAGTTATTAGATCCAGAAAAATAGACGGAAATAAAAGAGACTCAAGAGACTCCGAAGGAAAACATTTTACTACAGATAACAGTAATTTGATTGTGCTCCGATGCATAAACGACTGGAAATGCTGAGTAACAATGAATTCACTGTATTCACGCGCAGTTTTTGCGAGGAAGAAAGTGAAAGAAGACACATTCGTGTCGTAGGTACTTTCTTCGTCGACCGTTTCAAAACGACGCGACGACCGATCGAAAGTTCAAAGCTCATCGAATCGCATTGTCGTGCTCCATTTGCCAAGTGGGACTCGATGTGTCAAGATTTATGGATGCGTATACATATCTACCAACGTTCTATCAAGAGAGGAAGACTTAGCAATACCATGAATTAAAAAAAAAAAACCCCTTTTTCACACTGTTGCAATACTCTAAGATTCCAAAATTAAGCAGAGTTCGTTTCCATTTTCATACGAACGACGTCAGACAGGTTTTCTGAAAAGCAAAAAAAAAAAGAAAAAAAAACAAAAAAAAAAGTGGACTAAAAATGATGAAACGATCTCTGTATCATCAAGAGAATCTGGCGGTGCAGCCAAACGGTAAAATAATTTGATTAGAAATTACATCACCGCGACATATCGAATCTATTGATTTACTTTCTTTCTGACAGCAGAATCGTTGAAAAAATTACAAAATTTTGAAACAAGATACCATTCAAACTCGTGATACTGATCTCTTCTATTACAGAAACGAATTTATTTTCACTAAAATCTTATACAATTTAGGCGAATGTATACACTGATCAATCACTTACACGTTTGCTAAATTCTATACTTGCAATCTGACAACAGAATCCTTTCAGAATTTAAGAAACTCTTACATTTTCCCTTTATTCGATCTATAAAATCAACCGATAAAAATGCTCGAGCAATTCCCCTTTCCAGTTTTATATTTATTCTATGATCTTTTTCTAAATCCTATTCCCTTCCAGAAACTTCCGATTCATTCTGCGATTCGTTCTATCATGAAAGAACGATCGAAAAGAGAGAGGCAAAGAAGCAGCTGCACGGCGATGCACCGCCACCCCATTTCGTCCACGAATCGATCCCAGACTGTGTTCATAGGACAGAGTCGACCGGAAGCCGACAGAAAGAGAGAGAAGATAGAGATAGAGATTGAATAAGGGGGCGGGGAGGGGTAGGAGGGGAGGGGGGTAATTTAGGCGATCGTCGAGCGCTCGAGAATCCATAGACAGACAGACAGACACACTGATCCCCCTCCGCACGTACATAGTAGACATATACATACCAGAGTTCCTTGTTCAGACATACGTATATAGTTTACGCGAGGAGTGCCCGTGTGCGCGTGTACACATATTTTATTCGCGGAGGAAGATAATGGTTACACTTCCGGGGGCACATGCGCGCTAAGCCGCGTTTCCATCGTGCAACGTATACGTTGTTCTACGTAAAAAAGAAAAGAAAGAAAAAAAAAAAAAGAAAACACTTGCAATAAGCATGCCAACAATCTTCTTGCAATAAGTACTGAATATAATTAAACGTATAAAGAATAGTTAAGCGTTGTAAGCGTGTATAGCGGCTTAGGTAAATGCAAAGGGAATCTAAGAGACAGAAAAAGAGTATATCTCTATTTTATTGTAATGATATATATATACATATATATTATATATATATATATATGTATGTATACATGTACACATAATAGGCACACGTTCGTATAAGTATTTTTCGGCTGCAGTATATATATATATATATTCACTCTTCGACCGATCGACATAGACACTCGCAGGGGGAATGAAAGAAAAAGGGGACAGAAAGGTGTACGCGTATCATGGCGCACGAATACATTGGCGCAGGTACAGACAGAAGTTCCAGAGAGGCTTTTATCGACGGGACGTTGCGAAAAGTCGTCCACCAGAAAGATTATGTCCTTTCCGGTTATTGAACGATAACAGCCTCCGTTTCCGATTCCTCGCTCTTTCATTATTTTGAATGGAGACACGAATCGAGTCGGCCCGAGCTATTAAATTTCGAGTCTATTTCGTGAAAGAGAATTTATGATATGGTTATGTACTGGGTGTTCTTTCTTGTTGAGTTTGAACGTTTTGAATGCTTTGTAGTAGTATTAAATTTGTTTAGTACGTCAAAATGATAGTAGTTTCGTACCTATTTCTTTCTTTTTCTTTTTTTTTTTTCGGACGTCGTTTGATTTCCTTTTCTACTTTTCTGTAGAGGTTTTAGACGCTCGTGAGACGTAAGTAATCGATGCAAAATCTCTGACAAAGCGTACACGTTCTCGCGCACAGTATTAACGTACACTTACATCGTTGCATCGATTAAGAATAGAGTAATCACGATTTTATCAACATCGCATAGATTGTTATAACGCTTAAAGCAAAAGAAAGAAACCATATTTTTTCGTTTCTTGAATATTTTCACTTTATAATAATATTCATAATAAAATTCTCTCGTATATTTATGATAAAATTGTATTATAGTGGCGTGAATAATTTTTTAAACATTTATATGAATCGATAAAAATTGAACACCTTGTACACGCCGTATCATGCGTTGCAACCTTTCGTTTACCTGGATCAACTTCACACGGAGATAAAAGAGTATATATATTATAAATATATCGTATGTTATTCTTACTATTATTACTATTATTATAATTTCTATGTTTATACATATATGTAAATATTTAACTTATTTTTATTTTATATTTGATTCGCGAGCGTAGCTCGTGTCCCGTTATTACTAATTCTAATCGTTTGCTAGCGCACGCATAGAAGTTCCTTTAATTTAGCAATATTTCAGCGGTATATTGTTCGATTTCGTCAAATATTTGCCGTAATTTATCCATGCTAGCTTTAACATTAACGATAGTGATTTGAAAAACGGGAGAATAAGGATGCACATAGTCGGAAGTCTGACCTGCGCGAATACCATGTACCTTCTCGTTCTTTTTCATTTTCTATTTTAACCCTTAACGACTGTCGTACACGGACGTTCGTTCACCGCAGCACATCTTTCTTTAACTAAAAAGTTCACGAAGTCAAACAAACTGGACTAAACGTATTATTATCGTTCAACGTTAGACGAACAGTTCGCAGCAGTTAGTTCAGAAGTATTATGTATTGCAGCACGATGATATTAAGATAAAGAGGGGGAGGGTGAAATTTCACTCGTCATAGCCTTCAAAAAGGATAGATAGACTTTTAAACCGACGAAGCGGTTTTAAACGGGGAAAATATTTGACAAACGAAAGTGTGTGGTAAATTAATTTTACCATAAACTACGCTACGATTAGCAGTCAGGCAGGTATTACATAGGATAAAACGTTACTAAAAGAATAATAACGATATGAGATAGTCGTGTTTTATTGTTGAGATATCCGATCTCCGCGGTCTAATATCTTCGGCAACACAGATATACGAGATTCTAAAAGCATAGAACTTTCTTCGTTTTAAGGTTAAACCGTGCAACCGTGTGAATAATCTCTTGAAGAAATAGAGAACAGTGGAATGGAACCAAGCAATCTTACTTACGATTAGATACGAAGCATCGCGAACACGTTATGTACCGTGATGGTCGATCACAATGAGTTTTCCCCGTTGTTGCAACCATTTCTAAACTATTCCGTCTTTATCTTCTCGACCTACGTGCATACGGTTCTATCGATACGCTGTTATTTACTGAAAGCCGTTCTAATTTACTTGGAAACATTTCAATCAACTAGTCGCGAATTGATTCAGTTGCTTAAATCAAACTAAATCTTCCTTGCGCCAATGTTTGATAAGATTAAGCGTCGGACGTTATTAAAACCGCTGACAACTATAATTGACAATTAGAAAAATATAATTGGATAAAAGAACGAGTTACAGAGCGTTAAGATGTGTTTGTTAATGAACAAATTTATTTAATTACAGAGATACCGTTGTTCAAATAAGGCAATATTCAGTAAATAACGCGTACAGGAGAATCCTTGAAATCGAGTCCTGAGATGTTCACCATCGCACACGTTGTATATATTATTGTGTAACAAATAGTGATAATAATGTTAACATAACGATTCGTATCCGGATAGAACGATGTAGGTGAAACGTTGGCTCGATATTCCATAAAATTTCGATAATTAGACGAATGATAAACCAATAAAAAATAGAGGATAAGTGTATAAATTCGCGGCACTGTATATATACTAGGGTGTCCTAAAATATTTGGTCAAATGAAATGGAATTTGAACGAACGACGACGCGTAACGAAAGAATTGATTTGGAAGTTTCGATCGCGTGTGATATTGACAAATATTTTTCATATTATAAAAAACTTTTTTTCATATCTCCGGGGGATTTTTATCTTTTATTTACTAGAAATTTTCACATTTTCTTAAGAACTAGTAAGGCAGCGAGATTTCAGTTTAAAGATTCTAAAAGTAAATTGGAATACTCTAAGCTTGTCGAACGTTGTCTACGTTGATAAAAAAAAAATAGAGATTAATACGATCGAAATGATAGAAACAATATTTTATTCCTCGTCGTTGATCCTCGAATCCATTTTTTCTCATATTTGACTGGATATTTGTCGATGCTACGTTCGTTTAAAACGTTAATCGTTAACATACTAATTGTACTAAATTCTCCAGGAAGGGTCTTTTTCTCTCTTTCTCTCTTTTTCATTGTGTTCCATGATATCGACAATGTGTATAACGATATTACAAGCGACGAAGAAGAAACTAAAGAAGTGAAAAAAATGTGTAAAAACGAAATTTAAATTTTGCCGATAAAATATGCTAATGAGAAAGAGAGACTGGAAACTGTATAATAATATTCTCGAAAATCAAAATATTCTAATGGGCATTAATCGTGTGTATTTATCGTGAGCCTCGTGTTTGAATAATACACGACTATTTTTTACGCGTTGCAATAAGTAGAAATTTAAAAATCGTGTAAATAAAAGAGAATAAACATTTCGAATAACTAGAAGAGGAAGAGAGAGAGAGAGAGAGAGAGAGAGAGAGAGGAAGAGAAAGAGAGAAAAAATTGTATCGAACCAACGTTTGTGGAAAATAAGTAAATAAACGAATAAGAGAAAAATATAGAACCCTTAGGGTGTATATGAACTAAAATTAAAAAATTAATTAAAAGGGAAAGGGAATATCGAAAATCGAATACCGGGCCAACGCATAAAAGACTAAAAAAAAAAAGCAGCGAGCTACGTTCTATGTGGGTGATCGATTTTATTAAAGTATTTATTATTGCCGCCTAGTGCCTGAAGGCAGGAAATCGTTTCGCGTGCATTTCCGGATACGTGGAAGCACGTGTTTCTATAAGGAAACGCGCGAGGGAGAGAGTTTTTCGTTGATGCAGGTGGTCAGTGCCGTAACTAGAACTAACTTCCTTAATAAGTCATTAACTGTACTATTACTGGATTGTTGAATCGTTAAACGAAGAATCTACGATCTTGATCTGTTAAACGTTAGGCAGTGGAACGATTTATAAAAATTGCATGGACGGGACTTTAACGAAGGTAAACTAAACTGTATAATAATAATAAATACTTCGCAAGTGTTTGCTATGCGATTCAGAGATACGGAAAGTATTTCTATGATGTTCTTCTATCGATTAATCGTATGGTATTTTTATTGGAACACGAGCGAGGAATTTATACGAACGAGACAGTTCGTATAAATCGATTAATAATGCCATTTATATCTGACAATCCTCTTTCAATTTCTTCAGATTTCATTCTTTCAAACGTCGACGAAAAACATATTAGTCAAATTCTTGGGATGTTCTTTCCATAATTACGTCGTTAAGGAAGTGTTAGATTTAAATAGCGTAAACTGTCTGCCATCTCTCGATAGGTTAATCCCAGTCCTTTTCGTTTCGATGTAGTACACACGACACTTTCTATCTGTCAGATATTAGATCACATTCTTTGAAATAGACTGCAGAAACAATCAGGTACGAAGTAAAGTAGCGAAAGGTAATAAGACTAAATAAAAAAGAAGGAAAAAAGGTGGTAGGTAGAGGTTCACAGTGCGGCCCAGTGTCACTGATTGCTTTCACACGACCTATAGAACTTTCGATGTACATATTTGATTGGCAACTAAGCGATCGCGCATTTTGTCAGTATCACCTAATGACAAAATCCGCAATCACTTAGTTGTCAACCCAATATGTCGTGTTTTCTCGCGTTAATTTATCGAATGTTAGAGTATATGTGGTCCAATCGCGCGTTACGTTTGCGATACTCATCTGTATCGGTTCTCGTGTACATAAATAGATTTTCTGGATCTAGATTTAGTAACTATGAACAGGGTGAGCACAAGCCTAGTTTGTAGAGTCTGTCGACGAACGATCAGTCAAGTAAAAGAAACCCTTAATTCGTTTCGCAGGCAAATATCCTAATTTAGCGTAATCGACGGTAAAGTCAGCAGCACTGAAACGTAGACACACACACACACACACACACACACACACACGCTACGAAGCGTGTGCAGCACCTTAGTTGCCTGTACTAAGTAATTATAGACGGTTAATTAGCGTGAGGATGAATTTCCGTGGAGTGTCCCACGGTGAACCAGGTTCAGAAGGCTTTCGAACCATCGTTCCACGCTTTAAATCGATAAATTAATCGTAAAAGAGGCGAAGCAACGTCGGGCGTGAATCGTGCTGGTTGCTTTGATGACTTTCGTTTAAATTTCACCGACTGGACTGCTTCCTGAATGTACAGGGTGTTTAGGAGAAAAGCTCCAAGATTTTTCTCACTCGCATTATTCGTTCGGATGAATAATTTGCTAAATTATCTTTGATACAACTTGTTCCTTTACGACAAATGTTTATTTTTTTATAGGCAATTGTATACTTTGACAAAATACTCATACGTGTACTATAAATCCACCAAATCCGATCACTGGATATTTATGAACAGTAGCGTTAACTCGTTCATCGATCGTGCGAATGTTTCATCGAAATTCGAGAAGGAAACGCGAAATATTACTTGGCAAAGAGAAAAGAAAGTTCCTTGCTTTTCTATGATTTTTTCTGATATTAACGATAATCTATAATTACGATACCACGTTGTTTCCTCTTACGTACAATATCTGCCGTCTCTTTGTTCCATATACTCGTATTCTCGGATCGTTTCTTTCCTTCTTTGAGTATTATACCGATCAGACGTGTTCTATTCTTCTCAGTGAGTAAAATATTTCGTTGAATTAATTTCATTAATAACGTTAACGTCTTGGATCCTTATTTTTGTTTTCAACACCCTATAGCAACCTATATGGTCTTGTTGATTCAGTATTTTCCTTTTTGCTACTCTGTTTTATAGGGTTGTTTTTCTTTTTCTCTGAACGTGGTGCTTGGGCGTTGTTTATCGAACGAAACTAATTAACCCATTTGCATCGTGGCTCTACTTAAGAGGATTGGTCCCTATCACCACGCGTAAATGACATCCGAATTCTTCATGGTGTTGATCGAAAATTTACTGTTCAAAACGATTGGTAGACGATGTTACTTCGCAAATATCGCATCTTACGTTCTTTATGACAGAGGAAAGAAGTAAAAATTATTTAGATTAAAATGGAAATAAAAAAAGCAGTCGCAGCGCGCGTAATAATCCGCGCTTGGTGATAGAAGACAGTCGCAGCGCGCGGATTAATCCGCGCTTGGATGCAAATGGGTTAAACGACAGGCCACTTCGGAATTTGTGATAGTTCTAGTTACGGTACTAGTTGTAAGCGTTCATATAGTATGTATAGGGTGCGCGAATGTACGCACAAGATAAAATGCGCGCTGCGTCTAGTAGAATTTCAATGGACTGACACCGAAGATTTAGTTTTTAAATTGTATAGGTATATCGCGCCTCAAATATTCCTTCGTTCGAACGACTGGCCTTCGATAGAGAAATATTCGCGGTAATTACGAGTATCGTAAGAACCTTTGCAACTGCCTGTACATAGTTCTCGCGGTCTTCATTTTCGATGTCTTTTTTTTTTCTAAAATTGAAGCGCCACTTCTTCTGAAACAAGCGTGATCTGGGAATCGAAAGAGGAAATTACGAACGATAGTGACAAAGTTTCAGTTCCGAGTGTCGAATAACATTATTTATAGATATAAATCGTTCGATGTTCTTTGGTTTCTTCGAGATTAAGAGCATAATCGTTAGTTATTACTATCGCAAGTTTGGATCGAATCCAAAAGCTTTGATCAGTTTCTCATTTTCTTGATATCCGTTAAAATGTTAAATGTAAAATAAATTATTGTACGTATATTGTTGTTTAACGCGCAAAACGGCTAGGGTTATTCAATTAGTCGATTTATGTTTAACCGTAAAAGTAATTTTTTCTTAAGGTTCGTTCTAACGCCTTCTTCAGGTTTCGTTAGGTTCTTTTTCAAACATCTTCTTATAAATAGATTTCTAATAAAAATTACGTAAAACGAATACTGCCTAAGCACGATCAAACTATATAAATATACAAACAAGAAACCATAGAAAATAATTTCTATCGTCTCAAGGTACTAGGAGCAATAAAAAAAGGTACAACGTAAAAATTAACTTAGACAAGTTTAACGAGATAAGATTCGAAATCCAAGATTCCTGGATCGCGAATAGCCTGCAAGACTAAGCTTATTATAATACAGCTTGAACTCAGAACTCAGAAAAAGAAAAGGATAATTGAGAGGCTGTGAGAAGAAAAGTATTATGAGCGGTACTATGGAAACTATACTATCTATGTACCGTTTCTCATAAACGTTTAAACATCAATACGTTACAAATAAGTAAGAAAATTCACACTGATAAACGTCGTACAATCGTTTGAACATAAACAATTTGATTAGTCTGATCTGAGACTTTTTTTTTTCATTAGCTTATATTTCTTTCCGATAAAATTCACGTTTTTCCATCATCGAATCCCTCAATTATCCTTATGGAAATAATCGATCGTAGGAAAGTGTTAACGTTAATTTCCGATCGATTTCCGGCGTATTTTTATCCAGACTGCTCGGATATTTAAGATTCTTCTACTCATCTACCACACGTAACCAAAAGTAACAGGAAACTTCAATTTTCTCGATATACAGAAAAGAAAAAGGGGAAAAAGGAACTCGAGGTGCATTAGTCCTATATTTTATACAGACCTTGTTACCTTAAGTATATAATATCGATAATAAACAGCATGTATACGTGTATAACAATTCATCGAACTATACTATATCGTATAACGATAAAAACGATAAAAAGTTATAGATATAACGATCTAACGAATACCGATATACGTAATTTCCTTTTCTTCATCTTTTCCTTCTTTCTTTCCTTTTAAGGAACGTGTACAATCGGAGCACGGATGTTCGTGTTCGTTCTTTTTTTTTTTTTTTTTTTTTAATTAATTATCCGATATACGTTTTTTTATTTATGATCGTTAAACATAGAAGTTAAGAAGCTATTCCTTTAGCAACGAATTATTTTGCTCGCTTAGTGGATTATCGAGTTTATTACTCGTTAAATAGGGAATAAGAGCGACATTGTGAAAAGTAAAATATTGCTATGATACAGCATGATATATGCGATTTCGTCGCGCGTGATTTTTCCTTCACACATTTCTCGAAGCAATAGAAAGCAACGATGGTTGCAAAAATAGTTTCGTATGGAATGCAAGGGATGTTTCTGTTTTCTGCGAAAAAGAGGAATTTGTTTTTCTTTTGGTTTGAAAGTGCGCGTCGAAGCGTGTGCCGTGTTCAGGCAGAAGAATCTCACGAATTGAACAACCCGTTATCAACTTCGTAGCACTTTTGTTAACTCGTAAGAATTGTCACATATCCGCCACAACGTCAGCCGCCAATTTATCGTCAATAGTCATCCGAGACATTGACCAGATCGCCCGTGTTAAACTGCATTTAAAAAAGAATATACGTAAATATAAATATATATATTGTTCGTGAAATCCATTCGGAAGATTTTAAATTATTAGTAACTTTGTGCTTCATACATTTTCACATTGTATAGAACACAGTCAGAAGAGTAACTAAATCGATAAGTCTAATGTTTCCGTTCTCTTTTTTTTAATCTAATTTAAAAGAAATTGTTTTAATTAATTTTATTTATTTAAAAAATCACGTTATACGAAATTGAGTTAGAAATATGTCGAATGATATTTGAACATTATTCGTGAACGATAAAAGCTTTGCCCGAGGGCGCTTGATCCTTAATTAATAGATAATCATAATTTATTATTTATCCCGTATGGGTGAATTCTCCCAAACGTTCCCCCTCGGTTTTTCGAAAGGTTTCGCGATTCCAGCGTAACCCATTATCCGTCAGAATTGTTGGAAATGTATATTTACGACATGAGATATCGCCTAACTGTGTTGCAATTTTCTCAATGGGAAAAAATAAAATAGAATCGAACGATCGATAGAGGAAAAGTTATATAGAACTGACGGATAATGGGCGAAGATTTATTGAAATTCTGAGGATAATATCGAAGAGATGAGCCGGAGAACGCGAGGAGAAACCAAAATCCAGACCTTTCCATAAGAAACTTTATTCCTAATCAAAAAATCCTGCCATACCGTGTCTTCCAAGACAGAGACTATTGAATAGCGAATTAGTTTAGTATTTATACACGGTTTTACGCCGCTATCTGTGTTGCGAACTCGCCCAAATCGACTAATTATTATCGATGAATGGATATTATAGAAACTGATCACATTCCGATATACGGGAATAACATTGGAATTATTATTCTAATTTTGATAATATCGTTGTACCGAATTTATAACAAAATATTTCATGTCCCGATGCTCAAACTTTTACATATATTTCGATCTTCCTCTCGTTTTAATAGAAGATGGGATTTATAACGTTTTAGAAAGATGAAAATTAAAATGATAAACCGTGCATAACGATAAGAGAATCTCTTTCATATTTTACTAGAAATTGATTTTTTCCTTCGAGTCAAATTGTAACGGTCACATTGTCGATAATCGATCTCGCAAAACTATTTTCTCGCGCGTACATCATTTGAATGATGAGTTTCTTGGACACGAGGAACGTTGTAGGGAAGAAATAACGAATAATAATAATAATAATAATAATACTTATGGGCTAGCAATATTCGATAACGATGAAAAACCGTACCCCTGTAACCCGAAATAAGTTAAGTTGTCGTTTTATCCTGTTGAAGAAAAAGTAGCGAACGTGCGAGCATTGAGATGAATGAAAGAAATAAGTCTGATTGCCTGTGAAGTGAAAAAAGTAACGCGCGAATATTTTACGACGCGGAAAGAAAGAATCGGCAAACGTCGTTGTCAACTTTCTTACGGCGAAAACGATGATGCACGCGCACGCGTAAAAAGAACATGTTTTTACACTGTGTAAGATACGAGTTTTAACGATTGTATAAGAAAAAAAAAAAAAAAAAGGTTCTATCCGGGAAAAAATTGGCGGTGGTGTGAAAAAAAAAACCAGAGACATCGAAGATAAAATTGTTCTGAAATAATTACGATACGATTAATGAGAACACTGCACCACGATTACTTGCGACACTCGATGTGTATTTGAAAAAAAAAAATCTTTCTTTTCACGAGTTGTATCGGCTGAGAATCTAATTTGGTACAGAAAAATCAAACACTATATCGTTTGTTGCTATATGTGTTCGAAAGACGGTTATTATTGTTCTTGTGGTCGAGAAACGAGAATCTGATATAAAATTGTTTTAAAATGAAAAAAAAAAAAAAAAATGTATAAGAAATCCGAACGTTTCGTATGATATATCGAATGATATTCCCTAAAATGCATCACATACATACAAGATCGTGAAATTTCTAATTTTATCAGCAATCTGCCCTTTACTAACTTATTTGCATACTTTCATTTCGAGTTTCAACGTGAAACTCGTTCGATTTCTTCGATATCTCCTGTTAATACCCCTTGCCGGACCCGCCACACCTAATCACACAAATGTACATACTTATATTGCACTAATTTTAGTATTGCCGCTGAGTATTATAACTAGTCACATAAGCCAAAAGTTTGTTACTCTCGCAAAGTTTTCTTTTTTCTCAGTTTTGTAATAAAGGAGGATGAGTAAAGTCCTTAAATTGAACTTACGCGTTATTCACAATCCCACCCCTATGTTTCCTATTTCTCAAATTTTTGTATATTAAAAAGTACAAAATTTAAGTAGACAGAGTGAAAAATTAACGGTGAGAAGCAAATAGAAAAATCGAGTAAATGTCGGTTTTAAATCGTACAGATTTATTTTTAAATATAATTTCAAATAAGTAATTATTTAATAGTTAAACGAATAATTTCAAATAAAAAATATCATTAGTTTTACTTTATTTGTTTAACTTTGGATATATCGTGTCATTACGTGTTATACGTTAACGGCTAAATTTAACGAAAAATAAAGTTACAAGTGGCATTCAGCCAAATAGGATCTTCAAATTTCCCGCCTATGTTCGACGAGCAAACATGGAAGATAACCATTAAAATCGGTTAAATATCTTAATGTATTTCATTCAAATAGATTCTTATCGCTATTTCATAACTTTATATAAGTACTCTTCCATTTACTCAACTTTATTGTCCTTAAATGTTATAAATTTCGAAACAGTCACTTACCATTTGATGAATAACCTTGATCGTAAATAATTCGAAGTCTGTACTTGATCGTCGACCGCGATTTGACAAGCATTGATATCTCGTAGAATCGTAGAAATATATCACGTTACTTTTAGAGTTTAATACAAGATGCAACCACAAATGCGTTAAGGGAAGAACACTAACAAAATTTATGGAACGATTGAAATATTTAACATAAATTTAAAAGGTATATTGGAAATTAGAATCGACGAACACACTACTACAAGCTTCGATCGCGAACCGCGTTTGCAACAATAATCGTTCGAAGGCAGTTCGAATTGTTTCCACCGAAGTCAATTGCATATCGTTAAAAAAAAAAATCAATTTAATTATTATAAAATGTAATACAGTATTGTGTTAAATTATTTTTAATAATTATAAAGCTTGAATTACACCACAAAGATTAATAAAGAATCCAGTTAAAATTAGTCAGTGTAAATATTTTATCTGTGATATTATCGACTTGCGTAGATTTATCGACGGCTGATACAAACTGGTCATACACGAGAACTCAAATGAACGACGATAGATAAATATAACCACCGAATTATTTAATCCACCTGTGTTATCACAGGTACTATCCTGATCACAGCCATACATATTGAAATATTACAACGAGTTTAACATTTTAATCGGTTTTCTTCGATAATACAGCTTGTAGAATATCAATATCCATCGAATAATAAAGAAAGATTATAATATCTGTATCTCCTCGTTTTCAATACTAGAGAATATCATATTTAACGCTATGATTCACACATTTCCAACGCTAATATCAGAATATCAAGAACCTTTTAGTACAATTCTCTAAAGCAAATGGCAACTAAAATTCTTCTCGCGTCTGAATCGGGTTAAAACAACGCTTTAGTGACCTAAAGGCGAAGGTCGTTTCTCATGCAGTTACGCTCGACGTAATTACCTCTTAGGAAACAACACTACGAGCAAAATATTATTACGAAAGGTAAGATTGACGTCTTTGTACAAGCAGCGGGTCTTAAACTGGTAGGTGAGAGAGTTTTCCTTATCATTCTTTTTTCCTTTAAATATCAAAAATATTATAACATACGATACAAACTTACATTGTTATTTCAATGCAGATTTAATTAACTTTTTTTATACAGACAATGCAATCGAAAATATTTTAAATAAACGTAGTCGACACATTCATTGAAAAAGAACGAAGGATTCGTTGCAAAATCGCATTGCATGGCTTAAAGATCATAGTACCACGCGTTCTTCTTCGTCTTTTTCTCTCCTTTCCAGCTCGTCCGCCTATTTCTTCTTCATTCTACTTCCAATTATCGCGTACCTAATTAACCGACTGGTAATTCGTTCGAACGATCTCTAAATTAAATAGACTTTATTAGAATAGAAAAGAAACGTAGAAAGGCGCAGTAAGATGCTAATATTTTGTCGTAAACTTTGGCTTTTTACGTAAAGAGTCAATGAATGTTTTGCGTTTAGATTAGATAAGACCGCGTGTTTAGTCTTGCATTTCTAATCTGTCGCAATTATAATTGTCGTATAACGAAAGGGCTCAACAATATCTAATCAGATTTAAATGACGCGTACTCATCAGTAATCAGTTCGTGTCTGCTGACCACGGTTTGTGTCGCGTGCAACGCTCGTTTTACTAATTCAGTTTTAAAGTCGAATTTTTCTAGGTACGTATCGCATCAAACAGATTACTAACAGTTACTCTTTATCATCAATAGACTATGCATATGTATGGAAATTAATATTTCCGAGCATATTATAACGAATATATTCTATTTTGAATACTTAACGTAGTTTTGTATATATTACATACATTTTATGCATCTTTGTACTTTTATGCATCTTTTAAACGCATAAAAATCTGCGATTCAGTCGTAAGTAAACAGTTTTAAATAATTTCTGTTCATTTTTAAACAATATTTCCTAAGATTTATACATGTTCGATCAATTTCCAATAATTATTTTTAAACGAAACAAAGAACTACGGCTATCACTGTAGTATCAACTTTCTGCAATTACAAAAAGGTAATGGCGCAGTATACGACAAGAATATTATTCGCTCTCTTATTGGTGATAATTAACGAGACATCGTTTGCCAGAGTTTGCAATTCATCCGGGGAAAATTGTAAGTATATTTCTTTTATAACTTCGAAACTGTTCTTTGAAGCTTAACTGTTCCGATCATTTAGGGCAATCCCGGATTGGTTTACTCGTTTCGCCGATAATTTCGAAATCAAAGATTCGAGAGATAGAGATTTATTGGAATAACGTTAATATCGAGCCCGGAGACAAAATCTCGCTATTCGAGGAAAGCTCTTCAGGAGATCAACGTGAAATTTACACCGTTGTTCCGAATAGTCTTAGTGGTGTCGAGAAAACCGGAGTATTGGCTGAATTCATACCTAGCTCGAACCTTTCTTTCGTGAAAAGATGTACAAGTTAGTGGCCATAGAATTTTTCAATCAACCTAATCTCACAAACGGATCGCCATTTAATCAGAAATTTCTATCGTTCGTCTGTAATTCATTTCTCATATTCTTCTATAATTATAAATTACCTTGAATTATTCTGTACTTGGAAAAAGGTCTCGCTCTAATTCTGGCGGTATTTTCTTTTTCAGGCTACAGTGTAAGATGGTGGGCAGATAAAGGAATAAAAGATACAAAGTGTCTGGGAACTCAGCCGACCTGGATGAAAGAAAGGAAAGATATTCTGGGCCCTTTAAAAATGAAACAGATATTTCTGCCTGGAACTCACGATTCCGCGTCGTACAATGAGAATGACGACAGAGCAAGCATCGTTTCAGACTTTGCTGTGACTCAGGTATAAATGTAATACGGCAGATAGAGAATTGAAATTTGCAGTATTTTCAACGTAGTTGCCAGCAGAATAAAGTAACAAATTCGTAGGATTTAGATATCCTCGGGCAATTAATACACGGTGTACGGTACTTAGATATCAGAGTGGGACGTTATCGCGAGACCAACGAGATTTGGTGGACCAATCATGGACCATTTTATCGATCAGTCTCGTTAAAAACTGTTATAGACCAAGTGAAAAAGTTCCTCGACAATACCGAAGAAATCGTGATAATAGATATCCGTGAATTTCCTGTTGGTAATGCGTTCAATTTTAATCTACTGTTATAAACGATAATCTTATTTAGTCTAGTTGCATTTAAATGCATTTGAATTTCCCATTGATAGTACTTTAAATCATTGATCCATCGTGACGAAGAATAATTTTATTTTTCATTCTAATCGCCTGTTTGTGGTAAATTCACAGGTTTCGATAGCATATCAGATCACCACGCATTGGCCACGTATCTGGAAGATGAATTTCGGGATTATTATTTGCCCAATAATCATGGATGGGGTACCACGTTGAACGAGATCTGGTCTTCTGGAAAACGATTGATAATCGGTTATGAAAACATGAAAATCGTGAAAAGTCACTCTAGCATGTGGCCTTACGTGTTGCACCAATGGGGAAACGTTCAGAGTACCGAGCAATTGTTCCGATATTTGGATAAAATTGAGACCAGTGATGGGTAAACTATTTAGAAAATAAAACTAAAACGCAATGGATCTATTTTACATATTACAAAAGATATTGACAGAAAATTAACTTGGTAACAATTTGATTGCAGGGATAGCGCGGCAAGACCTCGATCGGCTATGGCAGAAATGACCGCGGATCTTACGTATATTCTTTTCAATGGATTGACGAGTCTGCGAGATATGGCGCACAAAGTTAATTTAAATGTAACTAATTGGTATAGCACCATTTGGCAATACTCTGCCAATATCGTAGCAGTGGATTTTGTAAGAAGCACAGATATTGTCGAAATTGCCATTGAGTCTAATGAAAATCGTCATTTACATTGTAAATATTAGTCATTCTTTGTATAAGTCTGATTCAATCGTTAATCCTAACTTGTACAATACGTTACCGTTTGGAAAGTATTATGCAGGATCAGACAAAATTGTTCTTTAATAGGTTCGCTATTATAGTGGGATGGAGCACAAAATGTCCATCACGTACTTTTCTACGATATTTAATAATATTTTTCTTATAAATAATAAATCTGAGATTTATTTTTGTTTTAATCAGGCACGTCGGTTATACGAATTTCATTTATCTGGCAACTTGTAATTAAATGTAAATTAATTTTAAGCGTCGCACGTGCACGTGCTGGTAGCGAACATATTAAATTCATTCCAATTAAGCAATACTCATCCAGAATATAAACATATTTGTAAATGTTATCCGAGTAATAAAATATACTTTCGAATAAGGTTTTCAGATGGAATATTTTCTAATAGAAATCGTATTTTCCGAGTTATATAATGTTAAAAATGCTAGTGTCTGCACGCGTATGCGTGTATGTGTTTAACACGCTTTAGAAACTTTCTGCACGAGCATTTGCGCACCGTTTTCTGCATGACAATGAGACTTCCGCCGGAAGAACGAATAATACTTTGAACGTAATAAAATCTGTGTCACATTGCGTGTTACGAAATAGGATCTGCCAAACAGGACAGTCTGAAATATGTTTCAAACGGTGCCGGTTGATCAAAGAAAAGATGTTCCTTTCGTCAGTTTTCATTGTACTTGTTTCTTCTATCTGTACATTAAGTTTCACCGATCAGACGCAACACCTTTTCAGCCAAATGTATTCGATTAATTTGATTAATTGTCCGAACGATAAAAGGTGTACATTTGTCGAGCATTGTCCCCCTATTTTGAATTTAATGAATCACAATTTACTTCCAATTCATAGGTAAATCGGTGTAACGCTGCTTTATAGGAAATTGAAATATAAACGAATCAATAAGAGAAATGATCTAAGCTTTTATTTTAAAAATTAACGTAGATTTCGTCAAGCGATTTGTGGTTACGAGAGCATGAAACCAAAAGTGTGCTGCGACGTGGATAGCAATATGGTGAACTCATTTTTTACTCAAAAGGATGGTACCTCTTTCACGAGATCGAATCTAATTCCAGAATGTGGCAGAAGCTTCGTTCATGGTGATGTTAACTCTATAGGAATGTACCCTTTTGTTGCGAGAATTGGATTTAAAAGTAAGTCAAAAATGAAATATTTATTTATACAAACAGTACATTTATTAATTAATAATAGGTAATTGATCTTTCACAATTTTGTCATAGGTAACACAGGGCAAATAAAGTATCCCTGTAACGGTGTAATTTTGAATCAGCGCACGATATTAACCACTGCCAGTTGCGCACTTGCAAAGTCTAGTATTTATCAATTGTGAGTACTCTCATCTTTTAAGGTAAAACTTCGAACAGATTTTTCGATATTTTAATAGGGATTCTGTGCTTGTTGGTGAGTTTAATACTGATACTGATCCTGATTGCAATACACAGAAAATTAATGTATCGTACGTGATAAAACATCCCAACTATCGATCTGATACTTTTGCGAATAATATAGCGATGTTACGGTTAAAAGAATCGATACAATATACTGGTAATTATTAAAAGATTCTTCGATTCTTTATATGAAAAATATATCGATGAATGTGAGTAAGATTTTTACCTTTATTTCAATACTAAATAATTAGTAACGGCGCAACCTGTGTGTCTTTTACCAAGAGATGGATATGTAAATGTAGGAATGAATCCTATTCTTGTTGGATGGGGTAAGCTGGCAAGCCAGAAAGGTAAAAAGATTACGTACAACTCAATTAAACAGTGTATTTGTAAGAAAGTTAGAAATATTGAAATTTTATCAAAGTGAACATTTGTAAGCAACAATTGCTGAAAATGAGGATTGTATCAACCGAAGAATGCATGAATTATTATAACCAAGGATCAACTGTCCAATTGTGCGCAATAGGGGATGAAGACCCATGTTCAGGATACAACGGAAGTCCACTTTTATTTAAATACGGCGATACGTATTTTTTGGTAAAATTTTATATACTTAATATTTCATGGAATTTTACATTTGATTATTTACAATGAAATACATTTATAAAACTACAGTTATATTTATAACATTTTTAGTTAGGCATTTTATCGTACGGTTCTGACTGCAGCATGATCACCAACTTCCCCTCAGTCTTCGTGAATATACAAAAATACACAAGATGGATTCAAGAAAATTGTTGATTGTACATCAGGAGGTTAGTAGCTTATTTGATATTGTATAATTTAATAAAACACGCATTACCATTTTCTTACATATAATTTCTTTGGTCAAAATTCTGTTATTTATGCTTGAAGATGTTTAAATATTTTCCACGGGTCATCTCCTTCGCCTCTTCCAATCCCAATTGATATGCCATATCATGTAACTTTTTTACTTCGGATATTAAACCACCCATTGATAAATTTCCGAGTTCTAAAATAAAGATAATCAAATTTTCAGCGTAACAAAAGATATTTTGTATGAAATTGTGTTTTCGGATATAAACTTACGATGTAATTGATTTATATCATCAGGTGTGAGACCAGCAGCCCAAGATGACGGTTCTGTTTGAGGTGAATTTTGGGCTACAAATTCATTTACACCTGGAACTTCATTAATTGTTAATATATATATATATATGATATATCGTAATTCTTGTCCAGAGTAGGCTATAAAATTGTATAGAATATACTTACTTTGCTCAGGCCATAGATCAGGCGATGCTCTATCTAGTTTCTCTAAACTCATAAGGCTTTCTTCTACACAAATTAGGTCTATAAATGAAAAATATGTGAAGATGTAAGAAATTTGTTTTTATTTTATTTAAGGATATGTTAAATATATATACCTGATTGGTCCGTTGGATCTTCTGTAGTCATTATGTTCATTGGATCTGTGTTACCTAACCTTCGTTCAAATTTAAAAAACAAATATTTATACAGACACAGATGTAATTAATACAAAATATATGAAAATTAGACAGTTTTCGTTGCAATTATTATGAAATAAATATAACATGTACAATATATTATACAATATTTACACGTTATGTAGTTTGAAGAATTGGTCCCTGTTTTGCCGTTTCTAATAATGGATCCACCAATTGCGTTTCTTGCTGTTTTTTTCTTAATTTGTTGCGTTCTTGGCGCTCAATATCGCGTTCTACACCTAGTCGAAGCTGTCGTCTGTAAAAGTTATGGAAATATACATTATAAAATATTATTGCAGAGGTTAACGTGCCGCGAGATACAACTTTATCGTGTAACATGGATCGTACGCTCTAATCAAATTAATTTACATTTATGGTATATGGATTAAATATATTTAAGTTGTACTTTTAATTTAGAAAAGAAATAATTAGTTGAAACTTTTCATAACTTTTCATATTTGCTGTTAATATTTTTACGATGAGTGCATGTTACACGATGGTAATTATTTACATAGAAAACGTTGTTTACGCATAACCTAACAATATAAGAATACTTTGATTTACCTTTCAATTTCTTGTTGATAATGCACATAACCTATCATATATGCTGTCGTTGCACAACATAATACAAAAGTAGTTTTCGCAGCAAGTGACATAATATCCTTCTCACTATTTTTTTTTAATATACCTGTGCTCTTTTACATCTATGAGCGATTATATCGAAAGTATATTTTTGTTCACATGCGAGAATGCGATATATCGAACGCAGGTAATGAGTCATCTATTTCGATTCTCGAAAGTACGAACGGTAGTTTCGTGAAAAGTGCATAGTGCAAATTCTCTGTGAAAAATTGTGATAATCAAGAATAACTTCGAAGCCGGATGCTGGAAAATGTAAGTAAGACGTTCTTTCAATATATTTTTTATTATTTTGTTATAATATTAGTTTTATAAGTTGTTATCGTTGCATAAATGATGACATAGATTTCGTTGCTTCTGAAATTGTATAATTTCGCCATTTTAATAAATTTCAAAGATACGAAACATTAAAAATTCCCTTTCGATTAATATCAATTGAAAGTAAAACGATTATTATATTTTTTTATGAAATATATAAAAAGATAATTTAATTTGAAGATTTATTATCGACGGGAAAGTCGATTGCCAGACAGATACCTAATCTTGCCGCGAGAGATCGCATCCAGTATGTCGTACGTTTCGAAACGATAAAATATTTGTATTTATATATAAAACTTATTGTTACAATAATTAATGATATAAAACGGTCATATTAAACAACAGGTGCTATAAATAATTCTTATCGATCGGTGACTTAATATTTTTAAATTTTTATTCAAATTCCATCAAATCGTCTAATTATACTTCTTCATAGAAAAGTCTTTTTAAACAAGAAAGTTATTTCAGACACTTATAACTATAACATCCATAATAGCATTTCAAAATGTTTCGCATATACATAATATACAAAAAATTCTCTATGATATGTATTTAAATACTATCAGGAATCGCTGTATTTCAAATGCCTATAAATTATAATACCCAAAACTATATCTGCTGTTTAGTTCAGATACTCGAATTTATCCAGAAAAAGTTATCAATAAATTTCTATCTATAAATTTGCATCAGAAATGGTTCAAGATCTGTGCAAGAGTACATATATTCCATCTTTCTTAGTACATACTCTCGTTACTTGAGAAGGGACGATAATCCTCTCGTGACCACGCAACCATATGAAACGTAATTGGGACCGGAAGGAATCTGATGATGCGGAAGGGTGGAGACGACGACGTAACCGAGATATAGGGTCCGTTCTTATCTACAGAATACAGGCCACGTTTCTCTACCTCTCGGCATTCCACATCTCGTAAGTTATATCACGAGTTCGGAAACACCGTAGGACACTATATGATGAATCGACCTCGTTGCCCTTTTGTCCGCCCTTCAGATAAATTCCTTACGTCCCTTACACTTTGCTATTTGCATATTCGAAAATTGAATTATACATCATTCTTGACGATGCAATTCTTTGAGAGTATTGATCATTGGTTATTGCTGCAGGATCGCTCTTATTTGATTCTTTTCGATCTGACATACTTTTCTATGGTTTTAAAGAATAATTTATATAAAAATAATTTGCCGAATAGAAATCCTAAGTGCTGTTACGAGTCTTTTACATTAACGCTGAATTAGGCTTGAAGCTAGTGCTCTTAGATGTTGTTGTTAGCGTGTTTAGACGTTTAGGGCTCTCAGCTCCTTAGACATAAAACGCAAAGCTCAAAATATTCGCTTAATTCCAATTGCAACTTCGGTATCAATTCTTATATTCGAAAACTCAAATTTATAGCCATTAAAAAAATGCCGAATCGCGAAACGAATATCAATTATCGAATATTGTATTACATCATACATAGAAATGTTATCGATGTTACTTCTCTCCCTCTCTCTTTCTCTTTCTCGTGTCCAAATTTTAAATATCAAACAAGATTTCAAAAAGAAGAGATCGCCTGGGTGCAGTTAGGTGCAGCGTTCGTAGACTTCCTAAGAAGTTCTTCACCTTAGGAAAGGACGCGTGAGAGAACGGTTTAGGATATAATTATCGAATTCCGTTGGATGGCTGCTGGACACAGGGGCCCCGTGTATCCTTAGTGTGAACTTTACTGAACTTATATAATGCATGCGTAAGGAGAATGGACCACCCATGTAGAGAGGTCTCTCTCGACGCGGCCTCGAGTACCCTTAGGAGTCGCGCGCGGACCAAGTACTCCATCGGACCGAGTAGTCGCTTGGACAGCATACCGGGTAGAATATGACACCAGGTATGAGAACCAGCTTTTTCTAGCAGTCGAATAATATGCGTCGTGCATGCTCGATGGATCCAGTGACGATTCGGTTTCCGAATGCCGGGTTTCAAGTCTTTTTTTGCTTTGGAATACCTAAACATACAGTCGAATATAATGAATTTGATGAACGATGATTTTGATTGATTGAAATTCGCTGAAAATTGCACTTTTCTTTAGTCTTCTTATCTGTTCTGATCGAACGCTCGTTTTATGTAACATTGGCTGGGTAGAATTTATTGCGATTTAAATTCATTTGCAAGGAAATGGCAATTGAACTTTTCTTATCAATATATTTGAAGCTTTTATTCTTTAGATTCTAGACTATCGAATTAGTCAGGTGCAGTGAATTTGACGACGATTCTGACCGCTTGGGATTCCTGGTAATTCTGCAATTTCCAAGTGCCAGTGTCCGAAGCTTTTCTTCTTTAGACTTCCTTTCAAAATGCATCAAATTACTCCGTTGGTTTATATTTTTGGATACTCGAGAGATTTACATAACGAAATGGAAATTTTAGTTTCAATCGAAAAGGATGAAAATTATTGTGAATTCATCTTACGCTACAAAGTGTTATCAAATTTAAAAAAATAACACTTTAACATATGAGCGACGTTGATCTTCGTTATTGGACACAAAGAATTTTGTTGTAAGAATTCTTGCAATAAATACTGACAAGAATCAACAGATACTTCAAGCGTCGACCTAAAGAAGATACTCAAAGTAGCTAGGAGCGGAACCTTGGTATTTTTATATTTAAATCAAATGAAAGAATTGTCAGCTAAATCGAAGAGTATCATTGGTTAGAAAAATCAGAAAGTTCATTTGGTAGTTGGACGTTTATTTTATACGCCCGGGACACATAGTATATCAGATAAATCCGTAGAAAGCGCAGCGGAATGACGAGTCGTGATGCTGTTCCTTCGTGAAGAGCAGTAGAGGCCGAAGATTTCAGGTCAGTCCGTCTCGAGAGCATAATGCATCACAGTACGGGAAAGAGTTGTGTAAACGAACTTTCATGAACTTCCGAAAGTAGTCGCTTTTTTTTCTCCTCCCTCCTTTCACCCCCTCCTGCTATACTCCTTTTGCTGTTGATGTTTTCGCTAAGCATTTCTGCACTCTTACCACGGTAGGCTCTGTCTGACCGAACATATTTTCAAAATTCTTCTCGTTCTTTAAGTCCGCCTATTATCCCTCATTCGCCAACTTCGATTCTTCGATAACTTACGATAAAGCTTCGTTGAAATTGGCGTCGAACTCTAATTCTACCTTTCGTAGTACTACTAGAAACAAATTTCAATTAGGTCGACCGAAAAGTTTCTTTCGTTTTATAAGGAAATAATGGATGTACAATATTTTCTGTTTTATATTATTTTATCGAATTACGTATGATCCACTTTGTTCTATCAAAATAAAGATCACAACGTTCGACAGATTCGGTTTGAAAGGACAGTTCTGTAAAACAAAGACACTTTTCGGACAACCTAATACAATCTCCAAATTTTGTGCTTCAATTTTTGTTTTAAGCAAGTTAGGAGTATCTATCTGTATGAAAATATTTTTCTGTCGCCAATTACATAATTTTGTAATTATTTTCTGCTACTGGCGTCCGGATAGTCTCGTCAGTGTTGGGCTCTTTGTAGTGAGAATAATAAAGAACAACGATCCTGTTGCAAGTCCGTTGTTATTACACGGTGTGCAGATTCGTGTGTCGATAAATAAAAATAGGACTGGAAATTCTTCAAATTTTGTTTTTCGTAAACAGATTAAAAGTATCTATCTGTATGAAAATATTTTTCTATCGCCAATTATACAATTTTGTAATTATTTTCTGCTACTGGCGTCCGGATAGTCTCGTCAGTGTTAGGCTCTTGGTAGTGAGAATAATAAAGAACAACGGTCCTGTTGCAAGTCCGTTGTTATTACACGGTGTGCAGATTCGTGTGTCGATAAATAAAAATAGAACTGGAAATTCTCCAAATTTTGTTTTTCGTAAACAGATTAAAAGTATCTATCTGTATGAAAATATTTTTCTATCGCCAATTATATAATTTTGTAATTATTTTCTGCTACTGGCGTCCGGATAGTCTCGTCAGTGTTGGGCTCTTGGTAGTGAGAATAATAAGGAACAACGATCCTGTTGCAAGTCCGTTGTTATTACACGGTGTGCAGATTCGTGTGTCGATAAATAAAAATAGGACTGGAAATTCTTCAAATTTTGTTTTTCGTAAACAAATTAAAAGTATCTATCTGTATGAAAATATTTTTCTGTCGCCAATTACATAATTTTGTAATTAGTTTCTGCTACTGGCGTCTGGATAGTCTCGTCAGTGTTAGGCTCTTTGTAGTGAGAATAATAAAGAACAACGATCCTGTTGCAAGTCCGTTGTTATTACACGGTGTGCAGATTCGTGTGTCGATAAATAAAAATAGAACTGGAAATTCTCCAAATTTTGTTTTTCGTAAACAGATTAAAAGTATCTATCTGTATGAAAATATTTTTCTATCGCAAATTATACAATTTTGTAATTATTTTCTGCTACTGGCGTCCGGATAGTCTCGTCAGTGTTAGGCTCTTGGTAGTGAGAATAATAAAGAACAACGGTCCTGTTGCAAGTCCGTTGTTATTACACGGTGTGCAGATTCGTGTGTCGATAAATAAAAATAGAACTGGAAATTCTCCAAATTTTGTTTTTCGTAAACAGATTAAAAGTATCTATCTGTATGAAAATATTTTTCTGTCGCCAATTATATAATTTTGTAATTATTTTCTGCTACTGGCGTCCGGATAGTCTCGTCAGTGTTGGGCTCTTTGTAGTGAGAATAATAAGGAACAACGATCCTGTTGAAAGTCCGTTCTTATTACAGAGCATGCAGATTCGAGCGTGTGTCGATAAATAAAAATAGAACTGGAAATTCTTTAAACTGAGGCTGTGTGTGGTCCGCAAGAGGTGTTAATCGAGAGACTCGCTACTGTCTTGCTTCTAACCGGCCCTTCAATTAGTATACATCTTGTGCCTTCTCTACACGTGGTACAGGAACTCTCGTGGCCCGGCCGAATTCACTCACCTCTCTGTCTCAAATGAAAGAAAATAAAAAGACGAGAAAGAAGAAGCTGCTGTTCTTGGAATTGCGTCGTTTCTTCGCACTTCCAATCGATTTTCTCCGTGGAAAGTGGTCAGCGTCGAACACTTTGATAGAAAGAATCGAATGTATAGAATAGAATTACACGTTTCTGGTGGAACTTTTGTGTTCTTTGGATTTCTCTTCAAGTTGCTAAGTATTCTAAAGGTAACAATATTAATTCGATAGTGTTACACTGACATAAAACGTAACGTTAGATTTCGTTCGGATTCACCGAGGATCAACAGTAAATAGAAACAAAAGTAATAATTTGGTAACGTTGAATGGTCAGCGTGAAACTGGATTTTATTTCAAGTCGAAAAAACTGAGTATTTTAAAGGTAAAAATAATTGTTGGATAGGATAGGATTTTTACGGGGTCGTGAAAAGAGCGTTCGAATCGTCGAAATGAATTCCCTTTCTCGATATATTTGACAAATTTCCTGTTCGATATGTGTTAGAGTATTGATTTCATAAATAGCGTCACTGTGCAAGGATTTTTATATTTCTCTGCATTTTTTTTTTTTTTTTTTTTTTTTCGTATTTAGGTGTCATCCAGAGTCGCATTCCAACAGCAACTTTGACATGAATATTCGATGAGCAATTTAAGTGAACACCGTTGACAATTGGCACTCATTGAACAAGTTGTACGCAGAAACGCGCGTACGTCGCTCATAAATATTAATTTACTGTCTTCTAGTCGATGCTCGTCGTATGGCCGGAGACACGAGCTCGATCTTCTGCGTCTCGAAATTTTTCTTGGTGGAAATGTTTAAAAGAGTTGGCGGAAAAGATCAAAGAATCGGACAAAATAATCCACAATTGCCTTGTGCTTGTTCCATTCCATTAGAAATGGATTATTGAACGGAACCGATACAGCGTCGATTATTAAAAATACGTATTTTTCGTATCTAAGATACAACCGATCGCGTTATATTCAAAATCGACTATTCCGAATTCTACGTTATTTTATCACATTGTTGCCAAACGGTACTCGCAAAAATCTGAAAAATCAATTCATCGATAACAACGATATTACGGCGGAATGAAAAAGTCGACGAATAAAGAAAAGTCGTAAAAATGTCGTTGGACGAAATCTCGTACACGCACTCGCGAAAACCATTGAGCCCGATCGTAGAGGCGAACCTCTAGGAAACACCGCGCCACTGAAACCGCTAAATTACCCAAATCTAACCCTTTCGGCCCCGAAACAATCGCCGTTTGATCCAGCCGCAACCGATCATCCCCTGGCAACTGAAACAGCCTCGAAAAGATCAGTGGAAAGAGCGTGCTCGAGTTGGTCTATCAACACGAATCCATGAGTCACAAAAGTCAGTCGCGGGCTAATATTTGACGGGGGTGTGCGGCTTTCCAAAGAAATTCCGAGGTGCAAAGCGAATCCAACGCAAACCGTTTGAATGAACTTGCCTTTTTGTTATACTTTACCACCTGTCGCGTGTGTGCGCAAGAGGGGCGGCGGCGCGAAGACGGGGATGCAAGAGAGAACGAACGCGAGAGACAGAGAATGACTGGAACGAGCAGAGGAAAGAGGGAAGAAGAGGAGGAGGAGGAGGAGGAGGAGGAGGAGGCAAGGGGGAGAGAAGAAAGAAAGAAAGAAAGAAAGAGACACACGGAAAGCTGAGGGCTGGGTGAAAGGGTGAAGGAGGGGGCGAAAGAGAATGGGTAGAGGGTGAACGGAGGAACATGTGGTTCTATTTGTAAAAACAAAGTTTGCGCGGGACAAACACGGGCAGACAGTGGCGGGCCTAGTCGGCTTCCAGGTAAAAGCGCAACAAAGACTCGATTGCGTTCCGTTTCACTCGCTCTGATTCCTTTTTGCCTACGGTTCACGGTTGTCGTTCGTCCCGGACCCCGTGTACCCATCCCCCTTGTCCAAGTACGACGGCTGTTGACCGATCTTTGCGGTTCCAACGAGCCTTCTTTAATTAACCCTTCGATCTTGGAGCTGTTTCGCGATAGAAACGTCATGACGTACGAATTGTATGACGGTCGCGCGACACAGTTACGACGAGTCTATTTTTATCGATCAGCTGACTTTTCTGTCATTCGATGGCTGAAAAATAGTACTTTAACGTGAAATAGCTGGGGAAGGGAATATAACGATAAACTCGGAGATGCGAGTGTTTCGAAGATAGATGGCAAATAGACGAGGGATTTCTACGCATTTATGGGAAATGTGAGAGCGCGAAATTGCGCAAAACGAGCGTGATATAAAAATATACAGAGTCAGTCGATAAATACTATGTAAGATAGCTCGTTTTATCTATTGGTTTTATCGAACAACGTCTCAAATGAATCGTTCGGAATTTCAAGGGATTATTCGAATTGATGCTATTTTATTTCCTAATGTCTTATATTCTTCTGCGTGTTAAGATGATCTTGAGTTTTTTAAATAGTATCGTATTAGGTTGTCCAAAAAGTTTCTTTCGTTTTATAAGGAAATAATAGACGCACGATGTTTTTTGTTTTATAATAGTTTATCGAATTATAATAATAGAAATAATAGAAATAGAAGGAAATGGATCATACCTAATTCAGTAAAATAATATAAAACAGAAATTGTTGTTCATCTATTATCACCTTATGAAACGAAAGAAACTTTTCGGACAACCTAATATATTTTCTGTACCATTAGTGGATTCAGCTGGACATTCCATACAACAAAATATTAGCCTATTTATACCAAAGAAACATTAGTTTGCCCGATACCCTAACTTCGATTTGCCAAAGTTAACGTATAATGGACGAGGAAAGAGGCTTGTGTTTGCGTTATCTCAAGGAGGCGACAAAAGCATATCCCAAAAGCGTATCCCATTTCGTTTAATCTCAAAATCGAACGAAAAGTATTTGTTGTCGTAGAAGTGGCCGACGATATGCTGAATTTTAAAATTGCTCTTCTGTAAAAGACGAGAAATGTAACTTAAAGTGTTCTTCACCCCTGACCTTCCTACTTATAGTATTGCGCCTACTGTGGACTTTTATGATGAATGTTTTATGACATTGACGGTAGATATGTTGATTGCAACCCGGGGGTTATTCCTGACTGGTGATGTTTGGGATTTATCGAGGTATTAAATTTTACGAATAAATAAAAAGTCAAAATATTTGCGAAATTTTTTATATTTTCATTGTGCTACGGTAAAAGGGTAAAATACTAAATGCATCGTAAGTCGCTTAATTATTTAATACATATATTTAATATAAATATATGTGCATAGATTGCTTTCAGTTTATTTTATGGATTATTTTAGCCGTCCATTTTTATAAATTCAGTATGTATAAAAGATATATTATACATATTTTTTAACAAGGTTGTTGTAAACTCTCCGATGTATCTATATACATGTTAAAATATTATCGTGTTGAAATAAGCGACAACTTTCTAGCGTTATGGGCGGAATGTACAAAATTCAACCAAATTGGTGTATTAAAAAATGGGGTGAAAAATTGAGCGAACTGTGCGATCTTTCAAGAATAAGAGGTAATTAATTACTTTTGGCTTAAAAAGAGGCCACCTTTTTTCATAATTTAATCTATTTTATTATTTTTCTGTTCTATTCGTTTAAATTGGATTAGACGATCAATGTTTCTTTTCGTAATACGATGTTCACTTATAAGTAAATAGCACTTCTTCTTTTCTATCTAGTCTTTATTTGTTCTTGCATTCATATCGAAGTATTTTAAAGATGAATATCGGTAAATTTATTAATATCGTACTTTACACATTACCGAAGTTAACAAAAGTATCGATTTATCGTTCTATATTCGCAGAAAGGCTGAACAAATAAGAAAAGAAATTCGTTTAAATTACGATTACCTAATAATGCTCCCTTGAATGAACGCAGCGAAGTTTCCTAACGGATTAGGGCTGCCAGTACAAAGATGACTAAGGAACAACGTTGTTTGATGTGGACGTGTTGTCGAATGGCTCGTCAACAGCGGTGCAACGCGCCAGCTTTGTTGGTTTATATTCTAGGAGCAATAGTTTAAGGAAAATATTTGTCAACAGTTCGCTGATTGTTAGCTTAAACACTGAATATTCGACAGTGTTTATGATTGGCTAAGAATAGTTCAGAATTTCCGGTTAAAGATACCTTTTGCGATCGTTAAATGCATATTAATGTCTTCTATATATGTACGTGTAACTTGTACGTACGTTAATACGTGTCTCACACGTCCTGTTCTTCATTTTCCTACATGAGCTTTGTATTACGCTCTGGCAAAGCAAACTTTTTAGGCTTCTCTCTATTCGTTCGACGTCGTTTTTAATCGGCGAAACCTCCTCTTTCTCTACGTTTCTTTTGATAAATTTCGTTTCCCGACTGGCTTCAGGAAAAAAGATTCTCAATACCGTAATTCTCGGGAGATACTTGAATTTTGACAAATTTATAAAATCTCAAATAACCCTTATGTCTCCGAATGAAGACGTCTGATCCGGAAGAGTAACGGAATCCGAACGAATCCTCGTTCGTCAACTTCTCAAACCGCGACTTCTTCCATCTTCGAAACCATCGAAGAACACAGCCGCTCCTACGAACCTAGGCTACCTGTTCAAGGACAGACAGGTTCATAGGCCGTTTTGACACGAGGACGAGAAAACGGAAGAGAAAAGAACGTGAACGAGAAGGGGTGCAGGCTCGGAGGATGCGAACGCGGAGATGGTGGTGGTGGCGGTTGACGGTGGTCGACGGTGGTTGACGGTGGTGGTGTATGCCGCGACAAATATTTACCTGTCAACACAGAGAGGCTCGCACTACCATCCCGTTCCATCCCTTCGCCGCAAACGACATGCATATCCAAGCGAACGTTTGATGGCTGGACCGGAGAGTTGGGGAGGAAGGGAGGAGATGAGAGAGACGGGACGTCGCGAACGGAGCCAAACGAATCATAAAAGAGGCCGATTGAGAGACAAAGTGGAATAGAGAGGAAAGGCAATGACACGCGATAAGAACCGAGAACTTGATTTTCACGCGAGCTTTACCATCGGTGGAACGCGAGTTTTCGGCCGATTATATGGTGTTTCAGGAAAGGCTTTAAACGAGGTACGCAACCACGAAGACCTATCCTGAAGGGTACATCTAACATTTTCTTTCGTCTACGAGTATTGAAGGCGAAGGATGAAGATTTTTATGGGGAACTTTAAGCCGTACCTTTACTCTGTGTTCGTCTCTTTCTATGACATAAAGTTAAAAAATGACGCGACCGTACAACATTATCCGATTGCATATCCAGGGAAACCTTATTCGCCTCATTAAACAGCAACAAATGTGACTAGAGCGTAGAAAGTAAAAAATTTGTGTGCGGACTTGAACAAAAATATTTACGACAGATCTAGGCTAAGAAGAATATTTATTAAGAGCTAATAATAAATTAATAAAATAATAATAATGTAAACGTTTTAGTCGGGCGTTGAATCAAATCAAAGGACTAATCGCATCTATCAGAGAATCGATTCTATTGTACATCCTGTTCTCAGGTCGAATAAAAAATTTACTTCAGTTTTATCAGCAAAGAAATGTTAAAACTTTCTAAAATTAGTCGATCTCCTGACCAGTTGGAAATGTTGGGAACTTGTGGAAATTGATTTAACTTGGCGATCATGGGTCACGCGAGAGGTTCAATTTTATTTCCAACTTAAATTCGAACATCTCGAATTCGGTTGCAAGAAACTCGTGCGGAATTTGCAATTACGAATTTTCCGGTTACGTGAATCCGGCAGTTTATTCAAAAATATTTCATAAGTGTATGTAGAAGCACAGCAGTTGCCGAGTTAACAGGAAGTTCGCGTTCTACGCTCTTTGTTCAACGAAAGACAGGCCAATGTTGTAGATTAATTTGGACAAGCCACCGAAAATGTAACCGCGTTTACGTACAAGGGGCTAATAAATTAAAAAGCTCGGTTCTTGGCTCCCTTCGCTGTAATTTTTGCCGTCGAGCACGTTCTGCAATTTTAACGCACCAAAGACGAGCAAAATTGGCAACTTAAAAATCAATACCGCCTTCGAAACTTCTTCGTGTAGTACAGCTTCACAGTCGATATCATTCGACGTTACACTTTATTAACGACCAAATTAATTAGGAACCGCTAACCAAAGATAAGCAGAAATTCTGTAAGAAACCTTCCTGTGCAACAAAATTAATTACATCTCCCTTTACACGCTCCATCCGATTATAAATACCAGAATTTTCCAATGTTCCTTTCTGGACAGATGCAAGTTTTGCAAGAAACTTTGCTCTACGCGCAATATTGTAATCGAATACAATATTCGACCACAAAGTCCAGAGTTTTCAAATTTTCAAGTACCCAAAATTGTTCGAACTCCAGATAAAATTATACCTTGCGTCTGAACTATAGAACAAACGAACAAATTTCTTCGACTCTTCCAAACTTTCAAACCTTCAAAATATCTTAAATCTCAATCCTACTGCAACCGCTTCATCAAATCCGCACTACAATCCTCAACATGCCCTCTATCCTTTATAAAAATATGAAAACATTCCACGAATCGATATAATCGAACGAACATCCCTCCCTCCATATCGTCGTTCATGAAACCAGCCAGTAACCGTGCGATGCTTGCTTAAAGGTCGCTTTCAGCCGGCTGTTAAGCGAACGAAGCCTAATCGAACAATTTTTCCGGCGAATTTCGAGTTTGTTGCGGATCGTGGGTACACAGAAGCAAAGCGGATCGCGGCCGAGATTCGGTTGCTCGAGAGCGATGCAAAAGGGGGTGGCAAGGGGATGGAGGAAACACGGTGGAGGAAACGATGGCCACCTACGATCCCTCGCTCGTTCGTTCATTCACTTATTCACTCTCCTCCCGTTTCTATTCTCTCCTCTCTGTGTGCTTTTAATTTACCGGGCGGCAGGCAAATGTTTGCGCCACTCCCCCTCGATCGTACGACCGTCTCTTTCTCTCTTTCCACCGTATTCCATCGCCGCCTCCTCCTCCTCCTCCTCCGCCGCCGCCGCCTCTTCGTCGATTTTCCTCCACCTTTTGCCTCCTACGCCGTTTCCTGTTCGCCCTGTCTCGCTTTCTCCGCGATCGTTCTCGTGTACAGCCCCTTGGCGAGCCACCCTCCGCTCGCTCCTCGAATATATTGACCGACTCTGACCATTCTGATGCTCGCGGGGGTGGTTCAACGTCGATGGTAATCTAGGTAATACGGCGAGGTCACTTATCGAGGAATCGCTCGCGGTGCCGCTTTGAAAAAAGCGCAAACCGATGGCGGGACGCGGCGAGGGGATTGGTCAGAGGTTTCGTTCGGTTCGTGCATCCTCTTGTAGCTATGAATATACGTGTATCGTGTAGTGGACAGTCGAATTCGCGTGCTTTCAAAAGCGCTTTGGTTTTCGTCCGTTTTTTATCCACTTTTCCCTTTTTTCGTTTCGTTCCCTCATGGAGGGAACTTTGGCAGAGCTTTAGTTCAGGGGTGGGAATCGGTTGGTAGGGTAAATTGATAGGGTTTTCGACATAGGTGATGGTACTAGGAGAGTACAATTTTCAAAGAGGAAGGTTTTCTTTCTTTTTTTATTTTGTTTATCCTTTTTCCGTTCTAATTCGCAAGCTTCCTGAAACTTCATTGGGAAACTTTTTAAATTTTTGAAATAAAGAAACGAAATAGTTAATGCTGCTAGAATAGCGCTTTCTCAAAAAGACGAGTTTTATCTCTTTTTTCATTCTTCTTTAACATCCTTCTCTGTCGAAAAGCTGTTTGGCAGTTAATTAGGTCTTTTATACGTTTTGCAATGGTTGAAGAAACAAGCGATGTTATTTAATTGTTTTTTAATCGCGGAACTGTCTCCATGCGTAATATCAATGATCGTTTATCGATTCGATCGTTTCGGAAGATCTTGCCAATCTTTTGGCAATAGAAACGTAGTAAGTTCTGATTAATTTGTCCTTCCCTTTTCGTAATCGGCAATTTTGTAATTCGAATCGCACAGGTTCTATACGACAATGTTTATTGCGGTTCTTTAAGGGCAGCAAGCGGCCGATCGGCGCGCCACTTAATGTATTTGAAGAGCACCGCATAAAGGTAGATTTGCAGAAGTTAGGCGAAATTTTATTGGGCCGGTAGCCGAGGAATAATATTGACAGGGGAGACGTAGAAACGAAATTGAGTCAACATCGGGTAATGGGAGAGTAATGCAATCTTGGAAATAAGAAAAAAAAATGAGACTGTATATTACACTAGAGTGGGGGTTATATAGATTATAAAATCGATTGCGAGTCAATAGATGGAATCCCGTAGGCGAAACGAAATTACTAATTTGTTAATATTACAAACGCTGGTATCCGATGGATTGATAACGAGATGACAAAAAAATTAACATGTTACCTACAACGCTCTGTTTCTCCATTAGAAGAAATTCTTTCGTTCTTAACGTAATATCGGGTGTTTCGTATCCTGCAGTTTTTCTTTCTGCAAGTACAGACATCGCCCTTTTTGAAATTCGTTTCTTGTAACAGTCGTAACACAGATAAATCATCGCTTACTGCTAAAGCCGCAAATTGGAAAGTTGCAGAAAATTTCCAATTTTAATACGAACATTGAAATCCTAATAAACAAAGTGTAACAATCGTCAGAAACAAATTAAAGCGATCGTTGAGTATTCGTAAAAGCTGGAACACGATCCTTATTTGCGAACATCCAATTCTCACCAGCCACTTTCCTCCAACAACCCCGTCGAACTTCCCTTGTCGACTACCAAGCATACCGACCAACCACCACCCTCCGGCGAGCTTACTTTCTTGTCCAATCTAAATTCCAATAATCGTCCACCTTTGGCCGGGAAGCCGTGTTTCGGCGCGCGATGAAACGACGATGGCCGTCGGAACGGAACGGTATCGGCGCGCGGCGGATTTCGGTTAAGGCGCGTGTGCGCGCGTTTCACTTGTGGCTTTTAATAAATGGTATAAAAACGAGATCAAATATTTAACCGGGAAATATTTGAGCGAGTGCCTATTATTACAGGGTAGTCGCGTAGCATAGATATCTGGCCGCAACCCCATGGTGCCCCGCGCCATTCCGTTTATGCCTGGCAAATATACCTAGTTGTTCGTTAGATATATGTAGGAAAGAGGAACAGAGGAGATACAGGGTATCTGTGTGTCGATTTAAAGCGACACCAGCAGAGTGCCTCTCCACTTTTCGCCCGCTCCCTGTTTTATTTCCTTCCTTTCTCTCTTTCCCCTCTCTTTTTTAATTTAAACATCCTTGCTCGATCGCTTGCCCGCTCACGTCCAAGTGTTCCGGCTAATTATCGCGATTCTCGGATATTACATTGAATAATATATGGAAAATTTCCGACTGTCTTCGACGTTTCCTCGGAATGTTCCCTGAAAAATTTGTTACGAATGTAGACTACGAGGATTTGTTTTGGAATTTTTATTCGTTCGTTAATTGGATGGAAGTAGGTACTTGTAAGTTAGGATAGTTGGTAAATAGTCTTTCTCGAGTGATTAGGTTTTCCTTCGTTATATTTTAGCATCGATAGAGAAGGAGGAGAAGTCAATTACTATGCTAGATGTGTATATATTATATTAGGTTTTCCGGAAAGTGTCCTTTCAAGAAAATTGTTTTTTAAAACAATGCACCTTCGTACAAACGTGAAAGCAAGTCTGTGAAATGTCGCGGTGTTTACCTCAACAGAACAAAGTGGATCGTACGCAATTCGACAAAATAATATGAAACAAAAAACCTTGTGCGTCTATTATTTCCACATAAAAGGAAAGAAACTTTTCGGACAACCTAATACTAGTAGAGATAGGAATGTGTCTTCTCACGATCTATGGTGGTATCTTTGTGTATGATAAAAATAAAATTGATCGTATAAAAATTGTCTTTACGATATTATAGAACTTTATGATTATTTCAATGGATTTCATCGAATTCCATTATCCAAAATTCATAATTTCTAAAAGCAAAGCCTGTTACTTTTACAAAACTATTTTTGGTAGATTTTTGGACGCATCCTATTTGTCTTCAACGCGTTCATTAATTATTCGTGGACAACGGTCGTTACACGTGGTCGGACGATCTTCGTGTTCCTCGCGTCGTGCTGTTTCCGGTCACGTGGCGACGCACTACAAAACGAGAGGGTCAAACGAGTGGCCAGCGTTTATCGAAGGTCGCCGCGTGCGGAAGACGCGTAATTACACGACACCTTACGTTCTACCGTACACTATTTGCATCAAATTTTCTTCGAACGTGCAAACATGTCCCTGGCCGATAATTACAGCCCATAGATGGACTGTTTATTCGATTGTGCGTGAGGTCCGCGATGGAATCTTTCCACTTTCCCACGAAATGGACGACGTGTTCGTCGCCTCCACTTCGTTCGATAAATTCGAGCAATAAGCAAAAACGGTAGATGTTCTTAGATTTAGAACAACACGTGTGAACCATTGATCTCTCGATGTAGCAATACAAAATGAATCAAACGAACCAAAACAGATATAATTTTTAGATCTGATTACGAAAAATAGTTAATTTTTCCTTACATTTATTTAAATAAAATTCGATGTTTAAATATGAAGCAACCAAGAGTACGTGGGAGTTATCAATTCGTCGTCAGATCCACGTAGGCCGCCATGGTTTCCCGAAACTCGACTAAGGCCACGCCATAAAGGCGCGTTATTCGTGGTGGGCGCGTCAGTGTGTAAATCACGTCTCTGAAAGTCGGGTTTATTAGCGACGAGGCGACGACCGGCGATGTTTGCCTGGCAATAGAACACGCCGGAAAGAAGAGAGGATCACGGAGATCCTCGAGATCCTCTGTCGAAACGCTCGTGCGTATCGCCCTCCAATAACTGTCGCCTTTGTGTGCACGCTGAAATTATGTTCCAATAAAGGTTTTACGGGGCCGGGTAATACACTGTGTCTCGTTAATTGCACCCGATACCGAGCAACATGGTGGTGACGGTCTTCGAGCCAAAGATGCTCGTTCTTATCGTTCAATTTCAATAATTCCATCCACTTCGTAAAAAACAATGAAACTTATTTATACGTAATATACCTAGATGCTGATTAAAAATTTGTTATTATTTGTTATTATTATCTTTCTAGTATTTTGCGCTGTCCTATGCACGCATGAACGTATTTGAGGATATGACAATTGCGGAATTAAGTATTTATTTTTCATATAATCGTTGTAATGGAATTGAACAATTTCTGCGACAGGAATTAAAAGACAGATGTGCACTAGTACACTGAAACAGGATAATTTCTCTTATCGTATACATATAACGGGACGGATTAACGTTACTTCATCCTGATCGAGATATCGTGGAGGATTTTTTGTTTCAACTGCAACCATCTTATAGCCCATTGTGCCCGGATTTCTATTTACTCGAAGAGAATCGCTATTTCTACGATATCCTGTGTACCGGCAAATATTTTTCTGTCAACATTAGCGCTCAAGAGAGCTCCCCGTTGTCATCGAGCGATATCTAAAGCTATTTCGATGTCCTTAAGACTTTCAATTTCCTTCAAGTACCTTCTTCCATCAAAAAGAAGAAATAATAATAATAATGATAAAATAGGACAAGAATTTTCGATTAAATGTTCCTGCATATCTATCATACGTACGACTGGTTAGGACCATAGTGATTTAAGTCAGCCCATCGCTGGGTTTCTTATATTAAGAATATCAGTACATCTCTTTCAAGTGATAAAAACGTATCGTGCTAATTACAGCTCGCTATTGTATAACTTTCACCAGTACGATCAATCCAACGATAAATTGTGCCAATCGCCGAATCGTTTAAAGGAAAAAGTACAAAGTAGAAACGGAAAGGAGGGGGATACTAATTCCACGTATCGCCACGAGGCGGAATTACTTTTTGACGAATTTAATTTCAAGCTTAATTAATCGTGACGACCGGACGGGCAGCGCGCGCACGGGGATCCCAAAGACGCTCCAATTAACTTTAAATTCCCGGCTTGCCTCGTAATTTCTCCGCCGTGTGGCTCGACACAACCCCACTCCTCTTTCGAACCCCTTCCCATCGCTTCTCGGATGGACGAACGTAGAAAACAGAGGCTCTTGAAAAACCCTGGAAAATTCTGCGATACTCCGTTCGAGGGGGAAAAACCAGCTCTGCGAGGAAGAAAGAAAGAGCCAGAGACTAAGGAACGAGAAGCGGAAGGAGAAGGAGGAAACGACGGAAGATCCGGTCTTTGAACTTCGTCTAGCGGAAGGCGGATGATTGTACGCTGTCTTTGAAGCTGGTTAAACTCTCTCTCTCTCTCTCTCTCTCTCTCGAGAAGGGCGGGACAGAGGAGGACAGAGAAACGGAGGATGGAACGAGAAAGGGGTGGAAAAGGGCCGCGAGTGAACGAACAGTAAAGCCACCCTTTGAGACGAACCGGTTAGAAGATGAATTCGAACGCTGGCTGAGAGAGGGTTCCAAGGGGCAGAGAGGGTGGTTACAAACACGGAGATGGTAAAAGTTTATTAATTAGCTAGAATTAAGCGTGGCCAAGGCTGGCGTTCCAGCCCGAAGTTCCTCGCAGGAAGTGGAAACTGAAGGAAGAAAACGGAAGGAGGAGGTGCGCAACTTTTATCCTGCTGGTTCTCGTTGTCCTGTCCTCGTTGGCGATTCGTATCCCCTTCGACCGGCTAATCGGCCATTCCACCGTAATTCGCCGTTATTTTTAAGGTGTAATTGAATATTACAGTAATAGAAGGCAGAAGGGTGATAAGATGGTTGATTCTTTATTAACGCTGATTCGATTTGGTCGAGGGTGAAGGTTTCAGTGGTTTATCGGTTTAATTGCGGGGAATTCGAGGGGATGAATTTTATGTTGAGAATAGAAACACTTGAAAGGTGTTGGGGATGGTTTGTAAGCAAAATCATTTTTATAGTGAAAGCGCCTTTACGATAAAATAAATTAGGGGGAAATTGAGTGCTAAATAATAATTGACGTCACTGAGCATTAGTCTTTTATTTTCGTTTGAACACTTTGTAAAACACTTTGTTTAGGTGAAGTTTCTAGTAACACAGAAAAATCAAGACTATCGTCCGATAGCAGATTTATGCTCGTTAATGGAATCATGCTTATCAAACGATTAAATTTTACTTTCATGGATTTTCATAGAGTGCATAGCTCTTCGATATAATGTTAACGAAGATATATCTAGGGATGTTATCGCAATGACATACGGCAAATTTAAAAGAATCCAATATTTTTCACTCCTCGTCATTCTTACGATCGACCAACAAGCTTCGAACTTTTCTTGAAACTAAAAATCCAAGAACAAATTTATTTCCAAAACTGGCCACGTCCGTTGTCTCCGTGTATTTCGTTCAACCCCCGTTTGATCGCATCCCCTGAGCCCGTAAGTGCGGCGTAATTTGTCGTACCAAATAGGCGAGGCATGAGAATCGTTTGGTCGCACGGAGGCACCGCTTATTCATATTTAATTCGCTCGACTCGTCAGTTGTACGTCAAGGGGTAGTCGCGAGCGTGAATCGTAGGGGTTGGTTCAGCCAGCGGGCAAACGTGACCCATTATGCCGCGTTTCCGGCCGACTTGCTCTCATTGCCCGCTCATCATCGTCGATAATTCTCGTAAACTGCGCGTACGGCCCCTCGTAATATTGTCCTACGCCGATATTTTAACGAGGTCGACCCATCAAGTCATAATTTCAGCCCAAGTGTCCGTGTTTATGATAGTAATTTTGTTAACGAAGTTATGCAACGATGCTACCTAATGATTCTCTAACGTTTTGGAAAAGGTGTCGTTGAAGGGTAATTTGGTATGTTTGAAGCTATTAGTGGGTAGATTGCACAAGGGTTAGGATAGGGTGCTAAATATTAATTATGTAGACAGTTTGGTATGTTCGTGATGAAGGTGTTTGAATTGATAATTTTGAGTTGGCGTTTCGAATGGATGTCTGGAAATGGAAAATCCAAATGTTGAGCGATTATTAGGGCTCTTCAGGTTCCCTCACTCCGGAAAATTTCTACAGATGGCGCCAGCGAAGTCGCTTCATAGGCGCCGAATGATAGCATGATCAATACAAGATGTACAATTTCGAAAGTACCAGATTCTTCGTGAAATCTGACCGCATCTTTAAAGAAACTAATACTCGAATATTGCTTTCGGTACGGTGCAGGCTAATCTTCAAATTTATCACTTCGTGAATTTCAGAAAGTCTTCTTTAAGGATCAATCTAGCCACTCCAGAAGAACAACAACTTCTGTCGCAATCTTCGCTTTATAAAAAAACCTTTCTCGCTACTTCATAGTATTCAACGCAAAAGTTCAGTTTCCTGCAAAAACTGTCAGATCATCCCTCGATCTTTCCGCAAACTTCAAGAGTCTCAGCCAGACGCGACCCAACCTCCGTCGCGATGTACGCAAACGGTGGTTTCGGCGTCACAGGGCAGTTACGGTCGACTTAAATTCATAAAACGCGCACACGCGCTTTCACTGTCCCGGCGCGTTATTCTCTTTCTCGGAACGGCTTGATGCCGCGAGGGTGAATAACGGGGGCTGTAGTCCTCCTCGTCGTGGCGTCGTCGTCTTTTCCAAACAAGAATTTGCACTCTCTTCGTTACCATGGCCAGGCGTCTCTGCAAACTACAGTGAGCGGGTACGGTAAAGTAACGTGGAGTAACGCAACGTATATACACGAAGAGAGAGGTGGGCGAGGGGGGAGTGGATGGTTGGGTGGCGGGTGTATACACCCTGTTGGAGCCCCGGAGAGTCTCGACCAACCCCGGAAGAGGCCAGAGTCCCGCGCGATAGACGAAGACGGAAGGACGCGGGAGCAGAGGGAGCGGCGGAGTGAGAGAAAGGGAGAAAGAGAGAGATTTGCAGGCCCGTGGGTTTGTTTGACTTTACTTGCAGCTATGTAATTGAATATTATACCAGGCCGCCTCGTTGGAAGGGTTGAAAACTCTTACGAAAAGGGAAGGGCTCCGGGGCCGAGGATCCGAATGGTGGACGAGAGATAGCCCAGAAAAGCTTCGGGGGAAGGGGGATGCTTGATGGAGTGGTCCATAAGAGGAACCAGAAAATTAACTGAAAATCTCACGAAATCGCAAAGGACCTACCGTGCCGCCGTGGGGTGTGTTTACCCTTTATTATACTCGCGCGCATCTACCCTTCTAACGCAGACCGCTTCTTCCACTCCCGCGTTTCGCGTCCGGAACGTCGAGCTTCTTTTGAGTCCCTCGAGCTGGCTTTTCCCTTCTACCGTTCAAAAATCTTATTGTAAATTTTGGATTTTACTTCTAGCATTTGGATTCCTTTGTACGTTGTGGTCGTAACTATGGAAGTCGATCCGCTGTTGTTTGATTTGATATTCTGTTCGGATGGAAAATTGTGTCGCGACGAGTCCTTCTGTAAAGCTTCTGATCCCCTAATATTGAAACTTTCCTTCGTTCGTCTATTATGCCGCTTGCACAAAATTCAGAAACCTTCGTTTTACCTAACGATTCAATTATCATCGCAAGCAAAGATCTCGAGTTTCGAACCTCACAGAAATTCGTCACGAAGATCACGTACCGAATATACTTGTTTACGCTTATGCTCACGCTCTTCAGTAACCGTCAACAAGTCCGAACCATCAACCACACTTCTCCGGTATCCCTCGTCAAACCAAACTACCTAAATACGAGTACATACATCTGCTACTCTAAACTATCTCCTTAGTAGTTCCACGAAAATACTCGGTACTTCGTTCTCCATGAGTACAACTGGTTTAACAAAAGGCATCTTCAACCAGCTTTTTCCGGCTACCATACGTCCACGCTAAAAACAAAAATACTCGGGGAAGTACGACTGGAGAGCATCGTAAGGAACAACAGGAACGAGACCCAGAGCCGCGGATTCTACCCCTCGGGAGAGACGAAGCTCGAGAAGAAGAGAAAGCGAAAGAGAACGAAAGAAAGAGACAGCGGACGGCAGAGGGGAAGAGGGAGAGGGAGAAGAGAACATGCCGCAGGATGGTTGGTATACAGTAGCGCGTACAATCCGCTGGTCGATGGTGCGGCCCGTAACGCCCAGCTACTGCGCAACCAATGCGCGAGTCCACCATGTTTAATGCTGCGAATTCGCTCACCCTCCGAGGCGGCTCGCCCTCGTCCCTTCTAGCCTCTCGCCCGGTATGCTGGTACCGACCCTAACCTCCGTCTGCTCGTCCTCCTATCCCCTCCGTGTCCTGCCCTTTCTGCCCTTCCCTCTCCGAACCCGGTCATCCTTCTTCAGGCTTTGCCTCCTCTGCAACTTCCCTTCTCCTCGTTGCGGCTCTTCTTCAACAGCGATCCGTGCACTCGCTCGCGTCCGCATGACGGACAACAAATTCTCGTGTACACGCGGCTGAAACCTCATCGGCTATACGACATCCCCTATTCTCTCTTTTGCCTAAGACGATTTTCCTCTGGATCGTTCATTTTTCAGCTGGTGCTTGGATCGCTGTTTGCGTTGCTTCGAACGCCTTCATCTTTTGACTGCATTGCATTAATTCGACAGTCGAGTCGTCGGTTAATCAGAAGCTTCGCTAGTCGTGGAATTATAAGTTAACGGAGGCATACAGCCGGAAGATAAATGGACAAAGACATTCACTGGCAGTGAAAGCAGGCATCGATCAAATTTAATCGAACTCTCTCTCTCTCTCTCTCTTTCTCTCTCTCTTCTTTGGTATTAGCGTTAGATACTTAAGTCTTCTTCATTACATAGTTGTAGATTCCCGGAGACGTTTGATAGAAAGCTTCAAAATCCTGCTATTCATCTTACATCACGATATTTTCTCATACATCTTGCATCTTGACTTTATTTCTTCATCTTCGTCTCATCTTTTCATTTCTTTGCTACAAATCCAATACGCTATTTTTAATGACACAAGTATAGTGCATCTTCGATGTATTTAACCCGTAAAATCCACTCGACGAACATACCCCGATACTAGAGCATCAAGATTCTTTTTCCAAATGAACCTTGCTAGCACCAAAAAAGAAGAAAGAGCAAACAGCCAGATGAGAAAGAGTCGCTCGGGCCATGGAACTGGATCCAGCCGATGTTGTAACGCTGCATAATGATTACCGATGTATTTAGGTATGGCTAGTTCGGGCTATTGACAGAAGGTACGTTGATGGTGCTGCGTTTGTCGGTTCGCGAGGAGGGTTGGCAAGGAAGAGGGGTGGATGGACGCGCAGAGAGATAGGCACGGGCCGTGGGCGCGTGGGTGACAAAGGGGGTGGCCGAGTCAGGGGGTTGGTAGCGGTGGATCGAGGCCGTAGGGTGGGCTAGTACGGAGAAGCACTAGTAACGAGTATTTGCAGGCCGGCTCGATGCATAGTTAATGATTTGTCAACCGAATCCCCTACTGGACCACGCCGAACCTGACTAGGCCATACATTATAACCAGCCAGATATACCGGGTGAGCCGCGGAAGCGCGTGACCTGTAGTGCACGCGCCACTTCCGCTTACAGCCAGCCTGATCAAAGTGTCGCGTTTGCTCTACCCTGTTTGCCACGGCTCTGCTCGTTTCCTATGAGCCAGGAACCATTTTCATCGAGATAAAAAGCCTTTCGATTCGTGATCGTTTGGTTATTCGTTGGACAGAGGCCGATGGTAGGTGCTGAGCGAAAGGAAAGTTGATTCGTTCGCGATCAAGGCTAGGAGATGGGATATCGATGAGACTGTGTAACATTCTAAGTGGTGGAAATTGGAAAGTGGGAATTTTGGAGCAGATCTGCTCTGTATGTCATTCCTAGAGCGATTAGGTATTTTAGAAAGACGGTTTGTTTGGGGTTAGGGGTGGAAATTATGTTGAGAAGTTTAGCGAGGCAAAGGGTGACTATAGGGATTAATTTGTGCAGTTTTTTCTTTTTGATTTAAAGAAGCTTTTAATTAAATTTGAGAAATTTTTGTTGGTTAAATTTGTTGAAGTAATTACTTCAAGAAAAACTCTACATCTTTACCTTTGTATATCCGTGACCTGGAAACCGCTATTACGAAGAGAATAGAATTCAGTGAAACAAAGAATTTGAAATAACGAGAGGTCCATATTAGTGTACCCTTGAATATAAATTATGTTTTGAGTTATAAGATGTATAAACAAAAGACCTATAAACAAAAATAGATTTCTATTGCTGTTTCTTGCAGCCTTCAGCTAGAGTTACAAGGTTAACTTTTTGATAATGTCCTTTGCTATAAATATATTAACGTGCTCCCTATCATAACTTCGTCTATTGTATTGTAACACTGTAAGAGTGAGGATCTGGATCAGCATACACTATAGCGTATACGCTATATCTATACTTATGCCTTTATTTATTTCAATATATTTTTCTATTACAAATTCATCCATTCGTTATTCCATCAATCAACCTCAAGAAAACTAAAGAGTTACGTTAGTTAAATACCGATGGGGTTGTAGAAGATTCAATATAACGATATGGAAATGATTGGGTGTCTATCTAATTTAGAATTTTGAAGCAGATTCGGTGGCCATAATTTTGTATAATAATTTTGGGAAAAGAGTTAGTTTCGATTGAAATCGTTGATAATTTAACGAGGCAAAAACTGGTAATTGAAATTTATTTATACGTTTATTTGCATTGTGTTGTTACGAGAAAACTTTCAATCAAATGGGAATGATGATTAAATTATGGAGTTATTAATAATAAGCCAGAGCCGAAAAAAAATAATTTTCTGCGTAACGAGTTGAAAAACTGAACAAAGTTACCAATGAAAACATTAAAACTCATTTAATATTCCGTTAAATTGATATCGGAACGGACGTCCGCGATTCAACGCGATACGCACGCACGGCCGGATGTATAATTTTTATTTAAATATATTTCATTGCGCGCTACGTTTTGGAATTTTTGATGCGCTAAAGTGTAATATAAACAGCCGGTTTAATTATTTCAGTAATATGCAATTTAATTTTCGGATTGTACTGCTTACGCGTCTTGAAATATTTACTCTCGTGGTTGCAGCTCTATTTCGAATTCGCGCTAATCTGTAATTTTCCCCGAAATTCAATGTACGATTCTTTCTTTTCCCATTGAAACGCGAATTGATATCTTTAGAGAAATAAATTTTATTTTTTACAAAATATCGTACAAATGGTTACGAACTATTGTTCCTAACGAAATTGATTATACTTCTTAGAGTGTTCTACAAATTTTTCAAGGATTCGAACCTCAAGCGTTTGAACGTCAAATTCAAATTTTCTTGAATTCAAATTTTTCATTTCTTACATCAAACTCTAATTCCAAAACTAAAATTCTTTGGAATTCAATTTTTATTTGTCAATGTATTCGAGTTTTAGAAGCGGATAATTTTGTGGCAACGCATGATAATTTTCTGCGTGCGACCATACAACGAGCGCGCATGAGGGCAAACTAAATAGCCTTAACAACCGGTTAATGGTCGACCACATTATTGAAAAGGACTTGCGGTTTCTTCTAAGGACAGCGACCACCCAGCCGTAATATTAGGGAGGGATTGTGGTTTATGATCGTGCTTCGTTCACACGAAACGCCATAAAAAGCTTTTACGCATCCTCTCTACATTGTCCACAATGAAAACCCTTCGTACTTTGCAAACAGAGCGTTAGGAACGTTTAAAGAAAAGAAAAAAGCACAGTAAAAAATTTTCTATTCTTTCGATTAGACCAATCTCTACTTTCTCGTAATATTTATTTTTTATAATTTGCAAGTAAATGTAATTTCTCAAATTAAGCCTTTCGTGTTCGATGTTGAATATGCGTAAAATTGTAACAACTTGTTAACTAACCGAACGATATACAAACCTATTTGTTTTCGTTAAACTGGCCCATGTTTTCATGCGTTGTATCTTCTTTTTTTTTTTTTTTGTACGAGAACACTAGCCAAAATGTTTCTATTGTTAACAAAATTGACGTCGAGAAGATTAAAAATTTTGCCAATTACACAATTTTCTTGTGATTTGTTTCGCTCGAGGTCACTAGTCCCGCAATACGATTCCTTAAATACGCAACAAGCTTTCTATCGAGCACACAAAGATTACGATGTTTCCCGATACACGCGTTACATCTTCCACGAGGCTTCGTTACTATTTACATGCTCGTTAACTATCATGAAAGTCGGTTTGCCGTTCGACGTTACAACGCAAATCCGACGTGCAATCGGTCGTTTACACGAAACGAAATAATCTCGTAATGTTAATAAAACCGTGGTGTACGTTTGTGTGCGCATTGGTCTCTGCTTGTACGTGTATGCGCGAGTGTGTACACCGGCAAGAATGCAAACGATAATCTTGAAGCGACGATTCCGTTAAGGTGCATCAACACCTCGAACGTTGGTATACGTCATTAATTAAATGGAAGAGTCGATGGAGTGGTGCGCAGTGGTTAGAGGCTGTAGACAATCTCCAAATATTTGCGAGGCCAAATATCTTACCTAAACATCGGAGTGACACGGTAGTTTCTAACCATCACTCTCATCTCCGCGTATAACTGCTTTCTGAAACGTCAAACCGAACGAGGGTAACACCGCTATAGTGTTTTACCCTCTTTAACAATGTGTAATCGTTACCTATTTTCCATACGGTTGTCTAATAAGTTCGTTTGCCTTTCGGCATTATTAGGCTGCGAACGTTTATGTACTTCTATTATATCTTTATGAACAGGATTTAAGGATTAAAATCCAAATAGAAATTTAGTTTTGTTTACTAGATATTATAACGAATTACTCTACTTTGGATACTTGAATCATTTTTCTTTCTTTACGCCAAGTTGAAATTTTATTTGATGGATTTGGAGAAACTTACAGTTGTTCTTTTTATTCGAAAGGTAGTTACGTATATGCGTAAAGTATGCGAAATTATTTGAAGATCTGAGTTGTCGAAATAGAGGGTTGAAAAGTAGATTGAAATTCAAATCAACGTTTTAATGTTTGAACTGTGTCCCATCGTCGAATTTACATATGTGTGTATGTTGCGTGATTAATGGTTCACGAATGTCGCTCATGTTCGACAGTCTCTATTTTTAATGCCACTCGTGACACGTTGAAAGTGTTGGTTCAGTTTGTTAATTCGTCGAGTACGTTTACTCGAAAATTGAACGTTACGTATGAGCGAGGATTAAACAACGCTCTTTTATGTACAAACTTTCGCAAATAAGAAGTTACACATTTTCACGTGCATGTAAGATGTTTCGATAGATTCAATATTGTCATTTCTGGAATTGATCATCTTCTATTTGCTTACCTTTTCACGTTAAAACATTCAAGATTATCCGCGTTAAGTCTATTTTAACATTTATTTAACAGGATCACATATATATATATATATATTAAATATTTACATCGATTTCTTATCAACTCCAAAATAAAATACAAACGATCTCTGAATATTTACGAGGAACGTATCTATGTAAAGTTGAAATTACGTGAAACCCACGTAATATTTATTTTTTTTAAATTCTTTATTTCCGACGATTTCGCCTTGAACGTAGAACAAAACAGTCTCCGCAATTAAATTAAATTTCTCAATTTCCAGTTTCGTTCGTCCAATAGTCGAACAGTTAAAGATGGTTTATCGTCGTTGAAAAGACATTTAATTAAAAAATTATTAAACCAAATATAACCAAATATATGAGCCGAGCCCCACAAAATTATCAGCAAAAAATAAAATTTAACAAAACACAGATAAAAATGTACGCATCGAAGCTTCCACCTTCTGCCAAAGGTAAAAGAGAAAATACGTTACGTCTTAGACTATAATTTATCGTAATCGATTATGGGGCTCTCGTGTCGACCGTAGGAACACCGTCGAGCCGGTGGTATGTTCTATCGTGTTATGTAATTGTTCGACTCGCAGCATGGGGTGGGCACGCCCCACCTGGCGCTTAGTTCCCCATTCGGAAGCGTGGCAAAAGGCAAGGACCATAACCTCGGCCGTAATTTGTCACGATTACCAGCAGATTACGGGTGTCGCTGACAGCATTTTAGGCTGCCGTTCGTAACAGTACGGCTGCTCCTCCCTCGAGAGATCTTCCTCGTCCTTTGCCTTTGATTAAGGATTTTTTCGTTTAAAATTTGCAGCGGAAGTGACGATTCTACGGATACTTGGTATGTCATCAATCGCTTCTTTACAAATGCAGGATATATTTTTTATTCAGCAAGCGTTATAAAGGTATACCTAACGCATCGTTCGTACGATATTTTATTCCTTTTCTTTATTTGAACACAAATGTTTAGCCTTTGATTTCGTTATCGAGTGGAAGAGACGGAGATTTATCGCCAAATATTATAATTAAGATTTCTCGTGCTGTTAGTTATTTGATGATATTGACTGTTAGAATTGGCGTATGATTTAGGGATAAGCGGAGGATTTAAATAAACTGTTGAAGATTTCGAATGAAGACAAAACCGTATACAATTACGAAACAAAGCTAACATCTAGTAATCATTTACCTTGTACAGTATATATAAATTAAATCTAAACTGCAAATGGTAATTGTCAATTTGTTGGCAATTAGCAAATATCCAGTGACTTGTGAATAAATATGTACCAATCTATACGTGATTATGATTGTTTACCTAATCGTTTGCCAAATTTATTTATCTTATATACACAAATTCATTTACTTTACAAATATAAATTATATATAGTATTCTTAAACGTTAGTTATAATTCTATGGAACATTTCCGATTCTCTGATAACGTGTGAGCCACTTCCAAGCATAACCGATCAATCCTATCTTCCGAATATTACTTTCATTCGATTTAGTGCCAAAACATGTAATTAGTGTTTAATTCATGAGAACTGATGCGATAAATCGTTACGTAGTATCCTACTAATTGCTTAATGAGCTTGATAAATCAACTAACCAGTCAAGTTTAAAGTTATACGAATTACGTTGGTACACACGCCACAACCAATTCTTATCAGCTCGCACGACCAACATCTTACGAAATAAGATCTGTTACAGATTAATCATAATTCAAAAAGAGAACGGGAAAGAAAGGAAAACTAAAATAATCATTCGGTAGGTACCTGCGAGTAGCCGCGAGGAACAGCACAATTCGAATCTCCGCGCGCGACGTAACGATATGGCTAAACACACTTGCGCACCGTGTGCACGGAGTTCATAGAGCGGCGTGGAACGAGCTGGATGTTAGTATTTTAAGCCTATTTAAGTGTGTTTGTCGTATAATATTGACATCGTGCACACACAGGCGAAGATAGCACACTTACACATGCATGCTGCCTCTCTTTCTTTCTCTCCCTTTCTCACTTGCGAGACGATCTTACCATTTCTCCTTCCTTTCCCATTTCTCATCTCTCTCTCTCTCTCTCTCTCTCTTTCCCTCTCTCTTTTCACCCCTTTCTTTTTGCTGGCGTAAGCGCCACACGTAAGAAGACACACGCACGAACGAGAAAAGGAGCGGCGAGTGAATGAAATCGCGGTGTGTGCTCGGCAAACGACGCGGCGCGTCGCGTCGCGACGCCCCGTGCCACCGAGAATAGAACGTAAAAATTCCGTCGTCGAACTGCCGCTATCGGGATTAGCTGCCGATCGATCTCGTGTTTGAACGTCTCAATGAGTGGATTCGCGCGAGAATTGTTTGTCAAGGTATTGTTAACCGAGTGGTTTCTTTAGTTTGTTTGGCGAATTATTAAGATCCCCGTGGCTGTCGTGAGTATTTGTCGAATTTTGTGTGCAAGTTTGTCCTGGGAAAACGAAAGTGATTTTCGTACAAGTTTCAAAGTTACCGCGGGATATGAAATGGTTATTCGATCGAATTCTTTGTAGCTGTGTTTCAAACTTTGTCACCGGTAGAGGAATATCCTCCAAACGTGCAAGATGTTAATTAAAAGGATTATTAAAACAGTCGTTGTATTTTTCTAGAATTGTCTTTGGAATTTTTAATAAATTTTTAACAAAAAAATTTGGAAGAACGTTCTCTGATCAAACAAGCAACGGTCGTGCGAAGACAACTTTTGCAAAAATGAGACACGAAACGTTCGTCTAAATATCAATTACTTGTCGACGATTCCTTGAAACGAATGATCCTCGTTTCAGCGTAAACGCTTCTCTATCAACGACATTGCGATGAATTTAACAAATTCTAAATCACAAATTGTACACAAATAAAGGTTAGAAGCGTGTTGGAAGACGATCTGTCGCGGAATCGGTAGCCGGAATCCCGGTCGAAGGAAACGAAGAGCAATAGAAGGAATTGTAAGGAGAAAAGTGTGCGAATCATAGGACGGTGTACCGGGGGTACGTGAAACGCAACATTGAACTTGTAAAGATCTAACGAGATTAATGTTGAGGTTCAGAACTGGCGACTGACTGTTTGCTGATTGGCTTAAATCAACGTTAAGCCGATCCAATCCAATCCGTGCTCGGAGGCAGGCGGTCCCTTTCCTTCCCTTTCGTCGGTCTCGGAAACTTTAGGGGTGAGTCCTTCGAAGCAACCGATACAAGTAAACTCGAACAAACGATCTTAAGGCCTGGATATCTTTCGCGATAGGATTAGAGGCCAAGCTTCCTGTATGCGATCATTCGTCATTCATTCTATGTTTAAGTGATCTAAGTTGAAAACATCTGAAATCGTGCGCTTTCCTATCAATTTTGGTAGATGAGGACAAATTTCGTATTTCGGGGAAATATTTGCGAAAATCTAAGCGAACTTCGAGACTGGTCAGGAAAAATGTCCAGACTGACGTTTAAATACATTTTTGTTCGTACAGAAGCCGCTCTAAATCGTTCGTTTTTTTTTTTTTTTTTTTTTTTTTTGGAACGAATACCTTATTTTTCATCCCTTATTTTAATTACTACGCTCACTGGTAAATTATTCTTAATTTTATTCTGCATACCGTTGAAAAACCTACTATGTTACGTATAACTAAAAGTATTGGGATTTATAAATAGGAATAAAACTAGTAAACAAAACAAGATCAAAAGTTCTAACTAGAAGCGACTGTTCCATTAGAGCCAATATTCTCGGCAAAGCTAACATCGAAATAATAAAAGCTAACAATCAACGCGATATCTCCCAATTCCAGAAGTAAATACCAAACAGAAAACACAACGTGAAAATCCAAAGTTCTACAATTCCACGCAGATATACAAATATTGAAAAAGCTACAAACAAGCGAAAAAGGAAGTTGCAACGATACGCCAAGTCATCGGAGGATCTAATTACGGCGGAATCATGCGTAATCGACGACGAATGAGTGCGTAACAGGGTGTATTCTTTCGCGACGAACAAAGCGGCAACGGTTCATCTTCTTGGAGAATTTGTGAGGCGATTGTGAATAGGTAAAAGGACTCCAGAATCCGGAGCAGCGAACGTCCGGTGCAATTGGAGAGGCAGAAAGGCGAAAAGGAAACGACGATGGTTAAAGAGCGGACAAAAGTCAAAACGTCCGGATCCAGGCGTGTATTGTGCTTCGTTGAATCGGCCGTGAAATCCATGTTGTGCCTTTTTCGTGAAATTTCTTTTCACGTGGCCGTTCAATGGCCAACAGGCTGACCTGGCCCTTTTTCGCGACGTCTAAACGAGAATCGAATGGAAGGTAGCGCTCGATGACGAGCTGGGAGGAGTGTTACGTCCGAATCGATGATCGATCGCGAGAAAACTGTCGAAAGTGCGTGGACAAGGGTGGAGCTGAATATCCATTTGGAAATTCTATGGAAGTACAAGGTTGTTTTCGATTCGGCGACTCGAATTGGAAATGGATATCGTGGGTTCTGGGTATCAGTGGTCGTCGAAATTAGGATAAGAAATGGCATTAGGAAATGGGACGAACGGTCCGGAGAAATTTTAGTTCCAAGTAATTTCTTCCAAGGACGAAGAAGGGTGTAGATGTTTGTTTGAAAATTCCATGCACGCGCAAGGTTATATTTGATTTTCGACTTAGGAATAAATGTTGGCATAGGATGGGTATCAGTTACCAAATTATTGTAGTCATTAACATTTTTCAAAGTATCTTAAAGAGTCGTCTCGTAAATTCTTTTATTCCAAAAATCCATCACTGTTTTTTTTTTTTTTTCTTTTTTGTTATTTTCAACCATTCATAATTCAACCATAGCTCGTTCGTTACTCCCCGTAATATTACATTTTCATTAAATCAATCTGTTCGATTCGAAGCCTGAGTACCGAGAAGGGGTGGAAGTCGATCTATAGAGTCTTTCCCAGCCAATTTGTCGGGGTTGTCTATTCCTCGGGCGTCCATGAATGCCGCATCGCCGCCCTACACGCCCCCAGGAAATGGCATTCAGACAACACAACGTCCCTGCGAACCTTTGATTGCGTATATAATGTGTCTCGTTTATTGTCGGGGCGTGGAACGCGAAGGGACGACTGTTCGATGATATATGGCACCTTTCTGTCTCCACGAGACCAAAATTCCCCTGTATTTACGAGGATTCGTTTCAATTTTCTGTCGCTCGATCGATCAGCCGATTCATCTTCAAAAACGTCCATAGTTACGTAAGAATCGCTGTAGTAAACAACCTCGAAGGAACAGGTCTTTTTATCAAAGATCTGCTGGTACACTTCGATACAAAAATGTATTTTAATGCCTCTTTTTTTCTTCTGGCGATAAAACCACGCGTGAACGATGCCAGAGGGAAAAGCGTACGTTAATATTAACACGCTATCGCTGATAAACATTCTGTTTTTAAGATTCAGATGGTCCTGGACGGAAATTTGCATTCGCTTTTTACGCGTGTTTGGCAAATAGGTTTATGGTAGGGGTGAAAACGGAGCGTTTGCAAATATGTATCGAAAGGAAAAAGGAAGGGGAAAAAAAAGGAACGAACTATTTTCATTGTTCCATCGTGTACGTCGGGGATCGATGGCGAAAAAAGGAAAAAAAAATGTTGCAAATATTTATTAACGCACACTGTACATTTTTTACAGGTCCTTCAGACGCGAAAATGGGCCGTTTAATTGTGATTTGAAAACACACAAACGGGAAAAGAAAAAATATGGAAAAAATACGGTCGGTCGAAAAATAGGGATGGCTCCTTGGACACAAAAGAGCGAGTATACACGAGCCGAGTTTTCCCCCGTGAATCATGTCGAAACACGGAGATCGCGCGGGAAATAAATGTCTCTGATTTTTATTAATGGCTCGTGTTTCAACACCAAATGATAGCAAATACGAAAAACAACAAATAGAATTTCGACGCGAGCAAGATTATAGCGCGCCGCCTGTTTCCGCTTCGCCGTTTTCTCTCCTCGATTTTTTCCATGATATTTTTTTTACCCGTTTTCGACGGATATTACTTCCTGCTCGTATTACGTGTTTGCCTACGCATTGTAAACATTAATCAAATTGCCAAGTAATTTCGTGCAACCAATTGGTCTATTAATTGACTTTCCGCCACGAAACCAAGCGCTTCATCAGCATCCTTACGTAAGTATTCACCGCTTTTTCGCTTCGTTTTCGGAATCGCCTTAAAGGCGTATCTCGCGATAAATGTTCTGTCTAAATTCAAGGAAAATATCGTCTGACGAATTTTTTTCGTTTTATATATTTTTGCAGGAAAAATAGTATCCGTGGTCTAACTTTATTTGAGATCCGACGTTTAAAATTTTTTTTATGGAAATACTTGAGAGACGCGTGGAATGGCAAGAAAAAATAAATTGAAAAATTCCATTAAAAAAATTCAATATAAGAATTTCATCGATTAAAATGTCAAAATTATATCGATCGACCATGGAGATGCTGATAGTTTACAGAATGATAATTTCTCCTTTCTATTGGTTTCCTATAAAGTAAGAACGTTGCAATTATATCTTCCCTTTCTTCTAATTAATTATACATTTTTAATGTCTAAAAACAAAAGTTTCTTCAATTCCTTCCGTACTACGGTAATTCTAAAATCCCCCAAAAAACTTCTTACAATATCTCTTCGTTATATAACTCACAGACAAAGATTCAAATCTCGGAAGAGATCGAACCGTTCGATCGACAGCGGCAACAAGTCTGCCGCGACTTTAACAAGAAGAATAAGATGGCGCTGGATGATCCATTGACTGGGAACGCGTGTCGAGTCGGTGCAAAAAGGGATGCGTGGCGCGAGCGCTAAAACAACATTTTAAGCGGGCAAACATGCATAGAATATGATAACAAAAGGCGTGACCGGAGCGGAACACATGTCCAAACATTAGGCACAATGTCCTACCGGTCGAAATCGTCTGTATCCTCTCCTCTCTCGCCCCTCTGGCCGATCAGTTGTTCACCGGCAACGGTAAAATGTTTGCAATACGTTACACGGCCATTCAAACCGGCGAAACGGCCCCGGTGAACTGTTACCTAAATGCCGTACGATGGCCAAGAAATGGCCCCCCGAAGAATGACCGCTTTCCTACAACAGATCGATCTTTTCTTCTCTTGTGCCGCAATGAAAACACTGTGACATCGTTTTTCACCCCTCGCTCATCCTCGATCTTGACCAGTTTTGAGGAATGCCGGCGTAAGCTGTTGACCGTCCTTGAAAATTTCTACCCCTTTTGTTTGCTTTTTGGTTACATGCACTTCAGGCGAATTTCGCGAGATTGTTTCTTTAGGGTCGGATGTTAACTCTGTTGCGTATTTCGGATCATTTTCGATTCAATTGTGTTTCCCTATTGTTCACGAATTTGCTAATCCGCGAGGTGCGGTTTAATGAAATCTCAGTTATTTCTATTTTTGTAATAATTTGGCCTTTTTAATCTTACTGTTTCGATATACAAATCTTTTATCGATATCTTATTTTAAATGTAATTAAGAGATTGTTTCGATAATATGTAATTAACTGATACGAGATTGGATTTGAAAATTGCTCTCGTATGAAAAAGACAAAATCCATCTTCCTTTTGTGATCTTCATATAAATAGTAGTATGATCTCATAACGTATGACAAGATCTACCGTTATTGAAAGTTTCTACTTGGTAAGTGCACGAAAATTGTCGCGTTGTCAATGCGAGCCGAGAGGAGGCAGGCTGAAATAAAGGTGGCGCGTTTTTCTTTCTCTCGTTACGTTTCGCTTCCTGTTCCTTCGTTACCCCGAGACGCTGGCGGTCTTTCTCGTGCTCTCCGGTGGATGTTATGTGGGTCGTTCCATCCCGTCGCAGCCTGTCTCTTTCTATTCCCTGTCTGTATCTGGTCCCGCGGCCTCTCGCCCGCCATTCTCGTCTCTTCCGTTCCGTTTCGTTCCAGGCTGGCTTGCGAGCCCAACTTGCGTCAATATTTGACTCAAACACGTTAAAACAATACCCAGGCCCCGGAGTAGAGAGTCGTTTCAACGTGCTTCCCAGAATTTTATCTCGCGTCAGAAAACGCCTAACGACTTCCCGCCGCGGAGAATTTCGGGCTTGTGGAGGGAGTTTGCGAACACCCGTCGCCACCCCCGGAAAACGCACGGAACCAGAGAATCGGTCGTTCTCGTCGTCTCCTTCTTCTTCCTCTTCTTCTCGGAGTCTCCGCCGTTTCCTTTCCATCTTTTCTTTTTTTCAATCTCTCCCCTTGGTGTATTCTTCTTTGATTTCATATTTATCCGAACGTTTTATTGCCCACGGCGACCAAACGGCACGCGGCCAACCTGGTTCAGCCTTTCGAGACTTTGTTGTGTATTTCCATTAGGAGGATAGGATCCAGGCTTTTTCGGGGTAAATAGAGAAAGAAGGAAGGATGAAAGGTTGATTGGACCATCGAGCGTACGGTTAATTAACTCTGAGAGTTGATCAGAATTGCTTTAGAAGGAGTGAGTAAGCTGAATTGCGGTTCGAATTTTTGCAAATTGTTATAGCGATTAATTCTAGCGAATCAATCGGAATTGCTTCGGGCCAAGAATCGAATACATCTAGGAAAATTATATGTATCGCGGTTAGTTTCGCCAGTTGATCAACATTGTTTCAAGCGAAACTGGATATAATCCGTTGATTGAATTAGTTCTGGCAGTCGATGCTGGCTAACGAGCATACAAGAAATTGTGAATCGCATTATTTGAAGTTATAGCTTTATTAATTAATAGCAACAAAAGCGATGATTAAGTCGAAACGTATGAATAAAATGTGTATCGTCTTCCCTCCTCTTTTTACGAGAACTTTCAGTTTCTTATTCGCTCGATCATCGTTAACCTACGTCAGAACGAATTAATGTTTCATTCGCTCGGAAACACGTTTCGCGTGTTCGTTTGTCGAGTTGGTATATTTTCATAGAGAAGAAAATTCCTCGAAGGATAGCTTCAATTGCAAATTCAAGAATATGAGGTAGGATTTTAGTTTGGATTATTGCGACGAGTTATCTGTTAATGGACCGAAGCCAGGAAATAATAGAAAAAGATTCGTAGAAAAAGCGGTTCCAGGAAAACGAAGTACGAGGTACGAAGATTTAACACTTTGTTCGCGGCAGTCGAATGCATTTCGTATTTCACCTACGGTTCGCTTCTGTTTGCACGCGAAATACGAGGTAATAAATCGAAAACTACTATTGCAGGTTCGCTCAAAGCATTCGCTTCATATTCAAGCTGCTTCCATTATTCATTTTCAAAAGAAGTTGGAGCAGTTTTCCGTTTCGGCGTGCTGCTTGGTAAATTAAAGGTTTGATTCTTCGGATCATCGTGATGGAACTCTTTGTTATCTTTTCAAAGCATATCGTATCGCTTCGATCCTGGAGATTTCATCTTCCACACATTTTCTCTAGGATTGTACCAATTTCGAGCGACTTCTATCGCTTTTTTCGTTGTTTTTGGCAAAGTTCTTCGAGTTAGAACGATGAATAAATATCAGAATAATAAATGAAATGAGCGACTATGATATGCGGGTGATAACGACTTAAACAATCGGAGAGGAAACTAACTATAAAATCGTTAGTTATTAGAGATTTACAAGAGGAAAATTTCCTGAGTTACAAATCCATAATAGTCGTTTCAAACGCGTAATCATATACGGAAGAATTTTTTTCCAGTTTGTGCAGCACAATTGTTACGTAATATCGCGATATTTAATGAGTCGAAGAAAGGGAATGGTGGAACAGATGAAAGAGACGAAAGAGAAGGAAAGAAGGATGGAACAAGAGGAATAGGAATAGTAGCCATTAAAAGTATCTATGATCAAAAAAAAAGGAATCACCTTAAGGCGTGATTACGAAATCTTTTCAGTTTTAACTCTAATATACTAATATACTTGTTGAGAATTGTGGATTTTAATCGCCGAAATAAACGTACAGGAACACTTACATTACATTTAAAGTCGATATCAAAATAGTTTCAGATTTATTTGATATGTGATGTAGAAGATATTCGTCGATGTACATTTACACGCGTCTCAGCACTCTCTTTGTCGCACCATCTTCTATACCACACTACCAACGAGACAGTTGCATTCATCTGTTTTACGAGACGTACATACTCCTACACGCTCATACTTATGTATGCGTGTTACTACTGCGCAGCTAATCTAGTGTAGCATACAAAATTACACATATCTCGATAATACTATCCTTCGTAAGCCACGTTTGCAATTAGGTCATGATTCGTATGACAGAAGTACTTCAATACCAAAGAGTTACAAGGCAGATAATGGTTGCAATTTCAAGTACGCGACAAAGAAAACTCCAAATCCCCGATCTTGTCTTATTTTACGATCGGGTATTGGTAATTCGTAGCATGAACGAAAGAAATCCCGGGCGCCTAAACCGCTTTGGCTCTCATAAAATCTCATAACCCGGGGGCGAGGTGAGCTCTCCCTATCGGTAGAGAAAAAAATAGGAGAAAGGAAAGGGAGGAAGAGAAGCGGGACAGGATGGAAAGGGCCTCCGGGAAGAAAGGAGCACGGAATCGCTGGTGGCTTGATTCACGATGGGGCGACACCGACGAAAAGGGTCCGGCGCACTTTTGCCTGTGCGATGAATTTTCAATGGGAAAAGCGACGGCCAGGGTGCATCTGTTTGTCTTTCGGATCACGCCTTTAACGCGCAGACTTATAATGCCTCCGCCGCGTGTATGTACACGCGTACACACAGTCGTGTTCCCCTTTTCGTATAGAGAGACTTGTTATTCGTACTTGCGGATCAGTGTACACGACCGCTTCGTTATCAAATGCTCCAGAGGCGATTTTTCGTTGCATTCTTCCTCGTCGCTTGTTTTCTATTGAAAGAGATGTTTCTCAGCGACGTTCGTTATTCATCAACCACGTAAGGATTAGAAAGTTACGAATGTGTAGAAGCTGTTTCTTGTCGAACTCTAGCCGTAAGAGTTTCTTTTTATGGGGAGGAAGAGTGTTTGAGTCTGTCGTCGACCGATTAAGATTTCCAAGAGTTGGAAACTAACAGATAGATGTAAATCTATCGGTAGGGAATAATGGCGAAGCATCAAATCTAATTCTACGGAATTGTTGTTAAAGGTGATTTTTCGTTGCATCTCGAGAACATTCGGAAGAAGAAAAAATCCGAGCGTCGGAACGAAGCTATAAAGAAATCAGAGAAGGATAGGTGGAGGATCCAGGCAGGAGAGAGATGAAATAGCAGCGCTACTCTCTCGGCTCTCGTCCTTCAAAAGACTCGGAATATTGTCCTGCAGTGCAAACAGTCCCAGACACGTTCTACGTCCCACTTCGCCTCGAGGCAGCGCCAAGACGCTTCAGCTTCGCCTTCGCCACGGTTGGCCGTGTTTGCCCGCAGGCAAATGTGTTTCCTTAGGCTGTCCGAAATGTTTGGACGAAGGCAGCAAGCCGCCTCAGCCGCGGGTTTCACTATTCCATGGCTATCAGAGTTCCAGCTTTTCGATAAAAAGTACCCACCAGTATCGTAGTTCTCTTACGTAACATAGTGTCTATCGAATCTCTGTTAAACTCGTCTCTGAAATCAGAGCGGACGGATTGATGTGGCTAGAATCATCGCGAGAAGTTGATTCGTTGTAAAGAACAACGTTGGGTTATTTGAGACACTGTGATATTTGGATCAAAGTGTACAAGCAATTTGCCTTGTAATTCATCAACGATTTTTTTATTGTTCTGTATTTAAAAATATATAACGATGAAACCTTCGTATTGGGAGAAATAGTTTAGATGATTATCCGAAGATAATAACGAAAAACTATGGCGTATCTACAATACAATGAAATTTATTAATCAGGTACAATCGAGATGGTTAAGTAGATAATCGATTGGGAAAGTGAAGATTGGTATTTGGTATTCGGTAATGGAGTTGGTTAATGGAGAAAACGGAGTGTCTGACCAGTGAAGGATGATTCTACTTTCGCTTAATCACGACAGTATCTATATCCGCATATGTACATGGAAAATGTACATGGAAATTGTACGACGCAAATTGATTTTGCATATGAGTATACTTCCTATTACTTGTATTCCTTTGTTAATTCCCTTATTAATTCATATGTTTACACTACATGTTTTCACTACAAGCGAACGCAATTTCTACTAATCGTGATTTCACGGAGCTCGTTGCTCTACTTACGATTTTATCTGAGAAACAAATTTGCAAAACATCAATTGCTAAATCAGAAACATTCCACGCCCTCGCCAACACCATCCGAAAAGTCCAAAAAACCCAGAACCGCGTAAATACGCGATCACAACCAGAACCAGTCGATCTGCAGCCTGTCTATACCCGAAATCGGTAATCTCAAGTTAACTACCGTTAGAATTCGCCGATCAGTAAACTGTCCTGCAGCAAACGGCCTCGAGACCACACGTCCAACCACCTACACACACGTCTATATGTATGTATGCGGTTCGAGGTTAGTCCGTTCATCGAAGACGCCCTGTAGCCGTACGGAAACAGCGACTTATATCGAGGTATCCTCCGATTGGGTCATCCTCTCTGTATTCCGATCAAAGCCCTCAGGGCGGCGGAGTAGACGCTGCAGGTCGCATCGGGGATGCACCTACACTGACGCACCCTTGCCTACACGCTAGCCTATATGCATGTACATACCTGCGGGGAATAGATTAAGCTTGTGTCGGCGCATTGTCGTAGGGACACATGTAGGCTCTAAGTAGGTTGTGTGTGTCGAGTTCGCAAACATGTCTGTAGCGTTGTCAGGCGGGCAGGAAATTACGTCCGCCTTTAGCCGGTCTCTATATTACGCCACCCCCTAGTATCTCCTCCCGGTCACACAGACGCGCGTAAACGGACACACGTAGGCAAGATACAGGTACGTATATGTGTACGTGTACATACATCAGGCATCCTTATATTCCAACCTGTACAACAGTGGAGTTTAGAGGGTGAGTGCGCGCACGCGCACGCTCGCATACCACGTATACATGGCATGGATGGATTCTCTGAGGATGAGGCGGCTTCGTACGTAGTAGCTACCTGGGCCAGAGATACGTGTGTACACAAGCGTTGTGTACCAACGCGGTATGGTACATACCTAGGGCTAACAATAATGCGACTAGTTGCAAATGGGATGGATACCCATACCTGCCGACGTGACAACGTGTAAGACGGCGCACCGCGACGCGACGCTTCCTTTCCAGGATTGTCTTTGCCCGGATTAGGGTTAATGGATGCTTCTGCGATCGATCATTTGGTCGTTTGAAATAATTTCCAGATTCAGTGCCGAGAGAAGAATGGAAGATCGTCGCGGTCGTTTGTTTCATGATCGATCGTAAGCGCGATCGTTGGAGATAATCTGATAGTTTGAAATCCTTTTCAGATATAATATCGAAATACGAATAGAAGATTCTTCGATGGCTTGACTACAATCAGTTGTTTCATGGTGATTTTTGCAAGAGGAAGGGAGAATAGTTCGACGAGGTTTTGAGATAGATGGAACTATTAACGTACTTAAATCATTCCCTTCATTCGTTTTTTAAATTACACTGTACGCTGTATCGATCATTTGGTCGCTTGAAATAATTTTGAGATTCAGTGCCGAGAGAAGAATGGAAGATCGTCGCGGTCGTTTCTTTCATCACTGATCGTGAGCGTAATCGTTGGAAATAATCTGATAGTATGAAATCGTTTTGAGATATAATATCGAAATACGAATAGAAGATTCTTCGATGGCTTGATTACAATCAGCTGTTTCGTGGTGATTTTTGCAAGAGGAAGGGTGAATAGTTTGATGAGATGTTGAGAAAGATCGAACTATCAACGTGCTTAAACCATTTTCATCGCTCGTTTTTTAAATTACACCGTACGCTCTAAACGATTATAACGGTGGTAGATGGCGTATCGCAGTCGGATTTCGCGGCACAATATCGTCGGTATCGCTGGGTTTTTCACCAGCAGTAATAACAGCAGGAATAAAAGAGCAGCCGGTAGAACGCATAAACGCATAAAACAGTGCGCGAGCGAAAGGTAAAGTTTGAAAGGCAAATTTATACACGCTTTTTGCTTTTGATCTTATCAATGATTACGTAGCGTCGATTTCGAAAAATGTTCAACCGCCCAGGTCCGTTCGCTTTTTGATCAAACGCATTTCTATCTCTCTTCCGCTCTCGTTTCGTATTTTACTTTCGTCACGCCGTTTATTCACCCCGCAGCGATTTCGCTGGATAGCTGAAATTTTCATGCGAACTAAGGCTTGGACAACACCGTGGCCAACGTCATTTTAAAGTACATCCGAAGACAAAGGCGTTCCTTCGTTTCTTGGGAGAAAAGCTCTTGTATTTTGTTTGTAATTTTCTAGGCGAGTATAAAAGTATAGCTAAACAGTAATAAAAAAGGGAGTAGTTTATTTGTCGATAAGCACTCTATTTTATTCGCCTACGTCAATATTTAACACTTTGATACTGGGTATTCGAACACACCATACAGCAAATATTATACACGCATGCGTGTGTCTATAACCTGCTACGATTAAAACGTGAAATTGTAAGAGTCAGCACAGCAGAATGATGCGGAAGTTTCTATGTATAAGAGAACGTCAAGAATAATTAACACTGAAAATTATAATAGAAAATATTCAAAGTACAAAATGGAAAATTATCAGTATCTTACAATACATATAGAGACTTCTTCACTATTTTACGTGAATTAAAAAAAGTAGTTTCTCTCTTTTTTAATTTGGTTTTATCGTAACGATAATCGCAAGAGTTAGATTTACATATTACCAAAAAGTAATTATCTGTTTCGTTTAAGATAGTCGAAACTTTCATCTTCACTTTGATAGAAGCACCGTAATATCCGATTGCTTCAACTGCAAATAAAGCGGTCCCATAAACAAAGGGGTATAAACGTCGGGGCGGTAGCGTTAATCTACGGCGCAACTAAAATATTTATCGGTGAATAAATTTGTTCGTCGTCGCCGGGAGCAAACATCGAAGTTACTTATGGTGTAATGAATCACGGTTAATACCTGCTGCGCGTTCTCCTTGGCGAGTTGGCAAACTTTACGAAGCAGTTAGCACAGTACAGGCGTACAGTGTGCGCTACACTCGCCTGAGATCGTGTTCGATTATCCAGATCCAGATCCAGCGATCTTAGAGTTTAATTTTGAAGAAGTCTTTGGTATTTGACAAAAGTTATTTCCTGCTAAATAATTCTTAAATAGGCCAAAGCGATAATTAATAAATCGGACTCAATTTTCTATTCTATTGGAATTTCGATTAAAAATCTCTTTGTTTTTAGTTGTACAAGTAAAAAACGGAGACTTGTAAATTTCAATGTCGCACTGTAGTGACCACGTAAAAAAAGCACAAACTGTGTTAATTATTTTCTGTCATGGGACTATTATTTTTCAAATCAATTTCTGTTTATCGACACGAAGAGCTTATGTGTCCTATTCTTGTAACTACATAAACGTAGCTATAAAATTCATGCCAGATTCCAAGGTTTTAAATGTTTCAAGGTCTAAGAGAGCGAAGATTTTCAAGCGATTCGAGAAGCACAGATCGTTCCTTGTCGAAAGTAGAACCGTTCATTGGCCGTAGCACGAGGCTCTTGTCCAAATACTGAGTCACTGTGACAACAATGGATCACCACTACGATTCTCATCGTCGTGAACGGGGTCGAAGGCTCAGCTGATTGCTCCGTATCACTCAGGGGATGAGGGTTTGTTTATTAATACCTCGAAGATGCAACGCTTCCCCTATTTCCACATACTATTCGCGTGAATCCGGCGACCTAATTTTACGCCCCCTAATCGTTCCCACGATTTTGTCGAAATTCCTGAAATCACCCTTCGCGACGATATTACATCTAACGAAGATCTTCGTCTCATTTTAGTGCGGACAAAACATCATTTTCATAGGACAATATTCAAATTAGAAATGTCGTAAAGCGCATGAGCGTGGGTTGATCGAGTCAGAACGAGCCGTAAAGAAAACGAAAGTTTAAAGTGGAAGCAAATTGTTCGAGATATAAAAAAAACTAACACAAGCAAATAGTACAGAATGGGTTTATCGAGATTCTCGAGAGAATAAAAAAAGACTATCTAAAATATGAATTATTTGAAATAAATTAAAATTCTTTCAGCGAATTGCCACTTAAATTAAACCCTTCCTAAGAATTAGCAGCAGATTAAAAACAACGTCAAGCATCTTTGTATTCGTTCATAAAGATGTAACATCTCGTTTTAGTAGTAGAATCCATGGTAAGTGGGATGAAACGTGCCATAGAGAAACAAGTCCTTACAAGCAAATCCACCATCGTGCCGCTAACCTTGAAGAAACATTTCCACCCTTCGAACACGAAAAGTTCCGCCATCTGTTGTCTCAGCGAAGACACTCGATGTCGCGCGAAGTATCAAAAATTAAGACGCATTCTTAGAGGCGAAAGGGAAAACAAGGTGGAGTGTTTGCATGGAACGGTTGGAAAGGGATGCGTAAGGGAGGGCCGCTTTGCATGGCATTAGCACCTATATTATTGTAAGCCGACGCGCATAATTCTCCAGGCTGCAAGATGGCCGACAATTTCGCGCACACCCCTCTTTCCGGGCATCTCGAATTAATTTAATATCGTTACACCCTTTTACCATCCCCCTTCTCTACACCTTTTCGTCCGGCTCTCTTTTGTCGGATATTTACACGATACGGCAATGATAAAACTGCGCCTGGACATGTCATACAACCTGTTAATCGGCCGACGCTGCAAATCGAATATAAATATGTTTATGGGCGCGTATTTGTATTTTTGCGCGAGTCGACAGGTTGCAATTACACCGATTAATAAACAGAGAGTAAAAAATAATATCGGAGCCAAGTCACTGGCGCGTGATTGTTTCACGATGCGTTTGTGATTTTTGGAATTTTTCCCGGGTGAAACGTGCGCGTGTTCGCGAATATTATACAGGATAAGTTGTGGTAATTTTGTCGGCGAGATTGTGCAAGGAAATTAGTGGCTTTTGGAACTCGGCTATTTCCAGAAGTAAATCAACGATAATATGCGCAACTACCGACATAGATTTTCCATTACCAAACAAATATTCGATCTATTACCGTCGCGATAATTTTAGTGCTTCTCAAGGCTTGACTTTTGGCAGCTGCTGAACTAGATGGATCCTAATCAGGTGTTAAAAATTCAGAACATGATATTATTTCAAGTTGTACTTGCTTGTTCAAGGTAGACCCGAAGAAGCGAACCGCAATTCTCACGAAAAACAAATCAAAATCGCAATATTAACGTATTGTTATATACCAAGGAACAATTCCACCAAGAATAAAATTGTGCATCTTTGACCGCTTGAAAAAAAATGTACGTTAGGGGGTTAAAACCTTCGTCCCCCTAGCATGACAAAAAAAAAAAAAAAAAAAGAAAAAGAAGAAAAAGAAGAAAAACAGCAAATTTCACGAGATACTCGAACGAAAAGACGGGAGAAGCATTGGACAGAATCACCGAATAATATCGAGCACACGGGGCTCAAAGCGAGTGGCATCGAATCGATCGTGGCGTTTGAAAGGGAGCCGGATCGAACGGGCAATCGGCGAACCGGCCCATCGATGTCGCGGTCGAGCATTACGTTTTTCCTGGCCGGATGTAAATGCAGGCAATATCGCGATGTTGGCGCCAATGGTCGACGCTCGAGTGACTGGTGCTGATTGATGTTGCCGTGTTTGGTCAGAGGGTTGTTTCTCCGCTCCGCAGCAGCCCCCAGCGGACCCAATAAGCACCTCACGCATACACGCGTGCCTGCTCTCCGGTCCACCTACGCCTAACCTAGCCGAAGGAAGCGGAGCCATTGTTTACACGAGTCGCAGTGGCCGTCTGTCGCGATACTACGAGCTCAGCCATCCCCGAACGCCCGCTCCTCCGACTCCCATGGGGAGGAACTAGCTTTAAACCATCCCTTTTCAAACCCTCTCCTACAGAGAACAACGACGTCGATTTATCGAACTTCAATTGTGACCAGCTTTAAATCAATCCTCATTTTTACATCTCTGTGCCTGTTGTTGTTCGCATTGCTCTTGCTTTGCGTGGATAATTCCAAGGGTTGTTCAGGGTAAATGGGTACTTGCGGGTTTATGAGAAATTTAAAGATGTAATGCTTGAAGGATAAGGAAAATTCTTAGGTGGGTTTCATTTCTTTAGTTTAGCTCTTATACATTCGCATAAACGTTCCTAACGTAGTGATAATCGTAGGACTTTGGCGTTAGAAGGTTGTTGGATAATCGATGGATTTTGCGTAAAGTGAGTTTTGGAGATGTTCACCATAAACCCGTGTAATGTTGGTCTCATTCGTGTTTTGATTTTCCCATTAGGGCGTTGTGTTTCTCGCTGCATTTGATACAGCGCGAGAGAAATTCCTCGATCGAAGATTTTCCCTTTGCGATCGTAGGAAAATGAACCATAATTTCAGAGACATAACATTAGAGACAAAGACACACTCCGTACCGAAGATATTGCAGAACAGTCGTTGGTACTTCTAATTGAAACTTGTCACGATATTTTTTTGATCGACGTGAAAGAAAGGGGTTTGCGCTAGGGGTTGGTCAAGTGGAAGCACGGTAGCGATGAAATAAACGGGCTTATCAATGTCACCAGCAAACGCGGCTTTCGATTAAAATTTTCCTCCGCGAAATTCTGCGCGTGCCTTCGTTTTTGCCGATTCATAGGCCTCTAAAACGAAGGTGTACCATTCAAACACTTGGCAACAATTTTCAACGCGACGAAATGTTCCATCTCTCCGCAAGAACCTTCGAAATTTTTGCTCTTGCAGCGCCTGTAATTAAACAGAGATCGTCCCGTGCCGGCGTTTCGTCGAGTCTAATCCGACGATCATCGCGATGAAATAAAACGCGCAGCGCGCCAAAACGCGGAGAGATAAAATCGAGTTAAAATCGCGTTCGCCAGCCAGGAAGTTGGGACGTTGAAAATGAAACTCGCTGCCTCCCTCCTGAAAATGCATTAATTATACGAATGCGGACGTGAATCGCGACGCTGGAATATTTCAATCTACTTAAAAAGCCATCCGTTTGAAAGTAATTATCGCGATGAAATTAAAATGTCAACCGTGGTGCAACGGTGTACACGAATATGTGTGTTTGAGCGCGCGCGCCCGCGCACGAGCGAGTTCGTATCGTATGTTTGTGTTGTGTGATCGGCGGCGTGCTGTTTACCTGCAAATCTAACTAATCTAAATGGTAATGTGACAGAATTACGATAGCACCCGTTCCTCTCTCCTCTCACTTTGACTCGCGGCCGAGCTTTTTCTCTTCCTCCGCCTCCTCCCCCTGTTCCGTCCCTCTTGCGCCCGCATTTCGCCGCAGCACGACGACAACGTCATCGTTGTCCCATTACCAGCGCGCTTTTAATGAATTTTCAACCAACAACACCGGCGAAAGCTCGCCATTTTAAAACGTTTATCGCGCAACGCGATCATTCGTGCTTTCGGCTGTTATCGAAATTTCTGAGCGGCTTTTCGAAGGTGCTGGGACATAGACACACTCTCGCACAATTGGGAAATTCAGTATCGTTTAGGAAATTTTATAAGTTAGAGATTTCAAGTTGCCTCTGTCAATATTTTGATGATGGAATAGTTCTCGTTAAGTACGAAATGGCTGATAGATATCGAAGACTACAGGGAAGGACTCGATGAGCTATATTTGTTGATTTTTATATCACTTGGTAGCTAAAACAGGGTATTTTAATGTTATTTGAGCGTGAAAAGAGCGTGTTTTTAATTATATTCATAGAAATATAAAATTGTATATCCACAGTCTATATAGATGATATAATATAGATAACAGGCAATTAGTTTCTTTGAATAAGCAATCGATCCTTGATCAAATAGAATTCAAATCAAAAGACACTATATTAGCTATCAACAATATCAAATACCAAAAATATACAATTTTCACTGCTATAAAATTCAACTAAATAGCCTTAGATACCCACAATTAACCGATATTTCATAACAGTAAACTTAAAAGTTTGTAACAAAAATTGCCAAGTATTACGAGTACGTAGTAACAAAAAGATAAAGTAGACAAGAAATAATTACAAAGATATTCCTTTGGCAGTATCAAACGAAGCAAGTTAAGTTCCTTAAACAAGAATCTGTAGAAAGAAGCTCCTTGCTATTGGTTACAGTTTAACGAGCGCGTATCACGAGACACGTGTTTCGAGACACGGCGTATTTTTCTTTGACAAGCATCGTAGAGCCCTTAAACGACGTTCTCGCGGCGTTTCGAGGGCATTCTATTTCTATTCCGGAGAGTAAATGAAGTCACTTTACAGGTACGACGGAAGCGGCGAACGAACGAGGTCGCAACGAGAAACGCCTCGTCTCACCCTCCTTTCGCCTCTCCTAGTCTTTTCGACGGTGATGTTCCGGGGTAGGTTGGGCCCCGGTACTTCGAAGAATACGACGCGCATCAGGAACCGCAGCCAATTTCAATATTTGAGGAAACTCGGCTGACAGGAGTTCCGCAAAATTTGCAGGTAAAAGGCGAAAATGTCCGTGGTGATTTAACGAGCCCTTTAAGGCACTCTCAAAAAGGACTCTGTTGACAGCCAAACAAACTATTCGGAATAACAGGTTAAACTCTCCCGCGCACGATAACGTCTACACATGAATATTGAGAGGCGAGAGACACGTGGAGATGTTACCCTCTGCGGCTTCTTTTTTTTTTTTCTCCTCCTTTTCTACTCCTCTTTGCATTCCAGTCGTCCCTTTTTCCTTTTCGTCACGGACTAATGCTCGCTTCTACCCGGATAAAAGAGATAAAAATAGCGGGGAATTTTGGTGGGGAAACTTCCGCGTCGATGCGAATCCTTCTGAGGACGTTTTTTTCATTTCAAATACGCTACTGGTCACAAATTTCGAATTACCTTTTTTTTTCATTCAAATAATAGAATCGTTAAAAGAAAGATGCAATTTATATTTCTTTACACGATGTTCAAATACAATACAGTAATCTTTTAACGAGTTTCTACGTAATACTTAACAGAGTCCATGGTATTGATACTATATTTCAGACTTTATTGCACCTGTTTTGTTAAAGCCAATGTTTATAACTATCAAGTGACTTATTAACAGAAGTGTACTTAGTAAACACATGCAATTAACGAAGTAACGTTTCGATGCCATAAAGGTTAGTGCATATAATATCCGCTGACTTACGGATACAGATATTCCTAGTATCTCTTCTTTCAACTAGCCCAATATTCTGTAAATCTTAAGACTCTGAATAAGAAAAATGGGTGAAACGTGCCGAAACACGTTACTCTTACTACCGATCTCCGCAAAGACGTCCGAGCAGAGCGTCCGTAGGTTCTTTGAATGGGCTTGAACGCGAGCATATGGGGGTGGAGCTGCGGGTTCAGCGATCGACCGCGTGAAATCGACCACCTCGTGCACCGCCATCCCACGGGCAGCATCCACCATCCAGCATCCAGCATCCAACGTCCACGTTCCGCTCCCACCCTCGTCGCTTCCGCCATCCACCCTCGTGCTCGTTGTATTATCGTACGACCGCACGGGCTAGCCCCTACATCGTCAACATGTCCGGGACAAGCAGCGGTGTGTGCGCGGGCGCGCGCTTTCCGCTCGTTTTCACACATATCCATCTACATGTATGTATATAATATAGATATATATGTATATATGTGCATGTGTATATGTACATACGTACATCTGCATACATATATACATATACGTATGTAGGTGATAGTCGCGTGGTACATTGAGACAGTCATGGTCGGCGATGTACAGTCGGTGGTGCGTCTGTGTATGACGTGATTAAACCGGCCTCCACCACTCACTCCCTCCCTCTGGTATCGCTTTCCACCCCCGACAACTGCCGGCGGCCAACATGGCCGCCGCTAATTAGCGCCTAATTATTATTTATTGCATCGGACGCGACCCGGTATATGCCGACACCAGCGACAGTCGCGACACACCGCGTAATATAACTGCCACTACGCTCGTCTCTGATCGTCTTTCTCTCTCTCTCACCCCCTGTTTTTCACCCTGTCCTCGTCGTTGCCTCGGGCGAGAAGCCAATTGTGCTACGTTACGATCCGCATACGCCCGAAATCAATCTGGCTTGTCGCAGTGGCTTCCACGATAGTTTTTCCGTGGATCGGTGCTGCTTGAACCGATGCTTTTTGATGAACACGCTAGAACCGTGGGGATTGGTCGACGAGGGTGCAGGATGTTGCGTCGAATGCGAATGAATTTATCGTTAGGATCCCTGGTAAATGTGCGGATGAGGCGAGGAGGTAAAGAAAAGTTTGGTGTATGTTCGACTAGGTTTGAACGTCGATATTCGCAGCGATGATCACGTGCAGATCTTTGGACAAACAGCGATCCTTGTCTTTCTGGCAGTTTTGAGCCTTCGAGATAATATTTCGACTTCTGATATTCTTTGCGTTTCGTTGTCTAATTATAATGGATATTTAATTTGATAATTGAAGTCCAACGTTATGTCATGTTCATAGTCAGGGAAACCTAGCACAGAGATGACTAGAAATAACCTTACAATTTTTAAACTTCTTTCAACCACTCTCTTGTATAAAAGCTTACAGAGATCAACCCTTAAATTACACTCGTTGATCAAACTCACAAAACGCATACTCACGTACGTACCTATTATCAAAATCTACGGGAATCGATAGAGGGAAACTGGCTGAAAGGTTGGTTATCTGAATGAGGACGATAACGAGGGAGATGGCAGAGTTTTTCTGCCGCGGAATAATCCAGAAGAGGCCGCGATAGTCAGCGAGAAGAAGGGGTGACGAAGGGAGTCGTAGTCGAGTTGCGGCCGGATCGGTCGAGTTAAGTCGGGTCAGGTCGAGTCGAGCAGAGGTACCAACAGGGCGGTCGCAAATATTGGTATTTGGCAAAGACTATCCTTGATCCGTGTCTCTCTTTCTCTTTCTCCGCGCCTCCTTGTCACCGCATCCCCTTATCCTCGTGCATTCTCTCACTTGTCGTCACCCTCCTTCCATCGATGTCTCTTCTATCGTTCCTCCGTTTCCGGATCCGGGCTCACCCCGTTGTCCGGCCATTTTCTCAAGTTCGAAAGGGGTGCGAATGCCAGTTTTTCTTTCGAATCGTGATCAATGATCAGGAAAGTGGTCGTTAGAGCACTCTGTTCGCTCTGTTTGAGCAAGTTTGATGGACTTGTAGAATAACAAGCGTAGTTCTTAAGGGATATTTAAGGGATATATAAGGGATATTTCGGGTGTTGCAGCTTTTCGAAAGGAATTAGCCTTTTTCGATACTATTGTTTGATAATATTCTTCGATACTGTCGGTAGTTTGGATTTATGGATGAATTATATTATAACTCTGGCTGGAATTTGTACAGATTACGATGAACTTTGGACGTAGTAGATTACAGTTTATCAAAGTTTGGAACTCTGGGAAACTTTGATATAACGGAATTGGTGGAAGCAGGTTTAAGCAACAAGTAATTCAATTGTTCATTGAAATTTGTGCCGAAATAAATAATTGACGATATATTTCTCAATTAAAGCAATAAAACAATTTACTTGATATAATTCAAAAATCACGAATCCACGTCACTTACTAACATCGCCATTATACTCAAACTTTTGATATTATTGAATTTACCAATATTTATTTAATGGTTAAATGTTCTGATTCCGATTATGACTTATGATTCAATGATACCAAATTACGATTAAAAATTTTCACATTTATGAAACGAAGCCCAACTTCCGAATACGTATCGGTAAGCACACGCGTCTCTAACACAGAGTTTACGTTGGTGATTTGCGTGCGAGTCCGTCTACAAGAAACAGGTTGCATTGCTCAAGCGTGCATTGTACGTTGAGAGAGCTGGAGAATAATACACGGGGAGTGGCTGGTAGCTTGTATCTATTCGCGCGATCGACGCCAGGCAAAGCGATATTTTTTCCAGACGATCGAGCAACAATCGGCTTCCGCTTCCCGTTTGGATTTTCACGCGAAAACGATCGGACATGGCTTCGCTTGCTCTAATATTTACTTCATGGAACTGTAAAAATGGCGACCCGAATGTTACATGTTAAAAATCTGTCGCACGCGAGCGGCGATCTGCTAAACGCCAACGCGATGCTTCGATTCACGGCCTGCAGCTATCCTCGTGTAAATAATCCTCATATTTTTTTTGCTTTCTCCCCCCCCCTCCGCTCCTTTTTTTTATTTTTCACGAGAGATATGATGAAATTTAAAGGTCTGTTTGGTGTGTAGCGGGAATTTGTAAGCTGGAAAAGGATAAAGGTGAATTGGAAGGAACTGCGCGCTAGTGTGATTCGTTTCCGAACAGGATTTTTGAATTTACAAAATTCTGGAATCTGTAAAAGAGTGTGACGAACGTCGCTGGATAATAACAAATATTTTTCTGTTAGTTATAAAAGTATGAAGTATTTCCAGTCGGTTATTACAATAATTTATCGCGAAGATGAATATGCCATAAGATTGTAGCCCGACGTTTTTATCGAGTCTTGGTTTAGATAGTGGATTTTGGTTATCACGTACGATTATTAAACGATATTTAAGAAGAATTCCCACAAGCACACCTCGTCCTCAATTGCTTAAACGCAACCATGGCCCTTCACGAGCGCTGATGTTTGCTCAACCAGGAACGCTATCGCATTCTCATGACGGAAAATCCACCAGATAGTCTTCTTCTTAGTCTCGCTGATGCGCGTGAATACCGCTGCGCCCTTCTTCGACCTAAAGCTCCGTTCACACGCAAATTATCATTTAACAAATTCACGATCTTTACAACATTTCTAAAAAATATATTACTATAAATTATATTATAAAAATATATGAACGTTACGAATATATAGCATATCCTTAAAATATAAAATACAGAAAATTCTTTAACAAAAGATCGAGGAAACCTCTGAAATACACTGATATCGATGAATCATTGGAAATATCGAAACTAAAATTTTCCAAAATATAAAACATTTCCAAAATAGTTTCCCGTTAAACTAAATCCCTTGAATTATTCTCTGAAGCTTCTAAATATATTACTAATATATTATTAATATGTAGAATATAATCGCTCAAATCATCTCCAGAAAGCCGCAGAAGAACTTTTTTATTGCACTGAGTTTTTCAAATCATTGCTGAAAAATACCAAATGTATTGCGTTAGGCATACAGTATAGAAGATTGCAGTGAACAAACACCGGAAACAATTCGTGAGCCTCGACAGGAAGTTCTTCGCAGACGTTTCGTCCGACCTTCTGTGAACGTAGCTTAACGGCCGGTGGAAGGGAGGGAGTTCGGTGTGGCAGAACAGCGATACAGCCAGGGTACACAGAGAAAGCAGCACGGTGCAAAGCAAACGAGCGACTACTAAGGCTAATCTCAAAAATGATAACGCGGAGATAACGTCGGCCCAGATGTCAGACGTTGCTCGCCACAAGAAACGCGTTGTTACCGTGTTCGCGTTATCCGTTTCACGTTCCTAACCATGAAATTTCAACATCTACGGCAACTTGCGGAAAGGCCTAGGCTCGTTCGAGTACCTGCTCCCATGATATATCACTTACCGTTTTCGTGCTTTCTGAATTACTGGTGATTTTGTAAAATTTTCGAGATTTTTGGTAAGCCGACATAAAATCCGGATTGTCCACTTCGTTTCAAGATACTGACCTATATAAATATTGTTAGATATCCCGAGACGGAATCGAAACTATATCGATCAATTCTATAAATGAGAAAATAAAGAAGGAGGTGGCGAGTGTTAAACAATTTTTTAAATTTTCTTGGAATTTGCGACTGTTTATGTATTGCAAGCCGACGAAAGTAAAAATAATTTGAGAAGTTATACGATAGCAATTACGCGTCTGGATGATGAAATCGAGAAATTTATAAAAACTAGAGTCGATCAATTCGGTTCTACGTTTCAAAAAACAGATGTTTTTGGAAATACGAAGATGAAAGGTAGACTGGACGAAAATACGACCAACTTGTCCTAATACATCGAATACTTGCAGCTTCCTGCCACGATATCAAATTCTTCTCGCGTTTCGCGTTTAAACGTGATCCAAACGATGCGATGAAAATTGTTCAAATAATTCCCAACGTGTCCAAATTTACGAAATCTGTTCTCGAACGTGATCAATCCGTCGCCTATTTTCACATTAAACATTATCGGCTAATAGCTATGATATAACCAACTATTCTATGTTTACATTGGACTAACGAGTCACGACTAAAACTGGAAACGAATGGAGGAAAGCAAGAGATGGTAATATATCACGCTTGACGCCAATAGGACGGCCCTTCTACGTAACAATAAACCTCCTAATTAGCTCGACACGAAACGACGCAAGGCCTGGGCGTCTTTGTGTTGGCCAACCCTCGACGAACACTTAGCCTCGCACGAGCCCTCGTCACACGTATCGAATCGTTCTATCGGGCCGATTATATCGACGTTTACGATCGACCACCTCTTTGTACCAACCCTCCACTTTTGTTTTCGCGAAACCGTTTTGCTCGCTGATACACAGGAGGGGCGAGATTCTTCTGTTATCGTCGAAATCGAATGGTATCGAGTGCGTACTGAATTCGGGTCGTGTGATCGTGCGTGTTCACGTTATTAACGCGTCAGGCCATGGTCGAAGCGAACGTGTTTTCTGACGAACTAATGTTTATTGCGACAAGTACGTGAAAAGAATCAAGTTTACGTATATACAGTGACTACAAAAGTTATTTTTGTAGCACGTTATTCAAGTGGCTTTCATATTGGAGCGAAATGACAAATTACATTACACAATTGAATTTGATTTACAAGTAGAAAGTCGTGCAATTATCGATACGTACATTTTCTAATTAATCCCTGAATATATTATTACATATATTAGTATAAATATAACATAAATTAAGATTACCTGCGTATCGTAATTAGAGTCGTTAAAAGGACACAAAAGGCGCGTGACAGAGTCCTTTATCGGTAAAAACGGTACTTCCGTGAGAAACCGGAAGTAGATCCTCCGCATTTCGCGCGGTGACACGTGTCGAGAGACACAGCGAGTGTCCCGGTCTATTGAAAAATCGAGTCGGAACGTGAAACACCTGCGACACGCGTCCTTTTCCGTTCGGGACGCATATTAAACAGACCTTATTGTCGCAAGGTGTGTCGAAAACGATGGAACAAAGATTCCAAAACTGGGGGTTTGCCGTAAAGAACGAGCAGAGTCTTCTAAATGGCGCTTGATTGCCGAACAATAAAAGTTAGAGGGAGTTCGAATGGAAAAAGTGACGCTTTTCTTCTTTTTCTGCCATTTCAAATATATTTCCCTCGCTCCTTTACAGACAATGAAACCAGATGTTATTCGAATAGGTTTTAAAAAATTATCCAAATAATAGTTCCAAAATGTAAATCGTAAAATTAGTTAGTGAAACGAGTACGAATCTACTCCTTTCTTTGGATTTCAATAAGCCTTCGCAACTAACTTTCAAGAACTCCGGTGAAACTATTTTGAGTATACTGTTACCTCGAAGAATTCGTCCCCCTTTTTACGCCAATATCTCTGATTAACTATAAAACCTGCGATTACCGTACAGTTAAGTCATAAATGGCCGACAGATTGCACGTAACTGAACATATGGTGGTCATCCGCAGTTTTACAAGCGCACCTTGTCGCCCTTTGGGTATCGACCCTCAACAGGGATTCATCATTAGTGCATGCGCAATCTTTGAACAAAAGATCAGGTAACCGACTATACGTTCACTTATTATTGCTTTATTATCGTGTTTCGACAATCTGCTGACACTTGTACGATAAATACCATAAACCAGCCTTGGAATACTAATTGTAGTCAAGCTTAATAAATAATAAATAATAAAATATAGCCTCGTCGCACTACACAAAACGAAGCTACAAAAACTAAATGATACCGAAAGTTCTTAATGCTCCTAATTATATGATCAGAGACTGGATACATCTTTTCATGTAGCTTTCATTCTAATATCCTTGGCATAAGTCTATATTTAGTAGTTCTGACGTTGGAAATTGCAACACTTTACAATTCAGTACCTGAGAATACCAACTACAAATCCATCCTAATCGTTGCTTCGGTAACAGTGTTGCCAACCTCGAAGACGTTTCAAACGATTCGTTCGGCCGATCCCACGCGATTTTCATGGTATATCCGGCTTGGTTTTGCGCAATATTTTTACCCGACCACCCTTCTAATGGAAACTCGTTGGAAAATCTCCGGTCAGTCTTCGAGACCGAGCCTTTGAGGGATCGAAGGTACGTAGTGGCTGTATCTAATCGATGAACGGTCAGCGGAACCCCGAAATGTTCCGAAGATCTACCTATTTTCGATCATTTCACTAGAAAGATTACGAGTTCACGAGTCGGTCGCTGCGTTTGAACCAGTTTCGCCTAACAGGATCTGAATTCTGACGACGGACGGTGGATTTCATGGGAACGGATTTTGATCGACCTTAGATTCTGAGATTTTTTTCTTTTGAGACGATGGTTTTTTTTGCTGGAAGTTTGTAGGTGGAGATTTTTCGTATTGAAAAGTGATCGATGAGTGAGGAAGCGTGGCTACCGATGGTGCTATTACGAGGATCGGAAGTTGATGCAATTTGCGATGTAGGGAAAGAATTATAATCCAGACCAATAAAAATCTGCAATTGTTGCAACTGGAACAACAATTGGAACAACGATAGTTTGCTATGATTATAATTCAAAGTATTCGAAATTTTCGGTAATTGTATTTCCCAGTGATGGAAATCGGGAATATTTTTTAGTAATAGCGATAATAATTTTCAACAAATACAATCCAAAGTGTAATTATAATTCTGTAGAAGAGTATTCACAATGTAATTGCGTTAATTAATATTCCGATTTATAATTATCATATTAACATACTTGGCAACAACTGTGATTCAAGTGAATAGAAAACGATGAAAGATCATAGGAATTTTATTGCATGTAAAAAGTACAATTTTCTGTAATAAAATAGTTTCAAATACAATAAAATTCAGAAGTTGGTACTAATCGCTAGATGTAAAAGAAAAATCGGAGCAAAAGGTTATAAAATATACTCGAAGCACGTTTCTATGAAACATAACTACGCGAAAAAAGTTGATAGCTAATTAAATCTTCTTCACTTTGGACAGTGGCTCGTCAGCCAAGTTTCTCTTATTTGGTGTCCACGATTTTGGCAAATTTGGCGGTGGTATCGGTCGTTTTTGATTGCGGCTTTTACTTCTCGTGTTGTTCGGTCGTTGTCTCGACTTTGTCCTCCTCTTAACACCCCGAACCTTATTTTTCCCTCGACTCCTGTTCCTGCGAGACGAAGTCTCGCCTCTGGCGGTATTCACTTTTGCATTGTTCAGATCGAATCTGTGCTCGTTGAAAGAAAACAACGCAACATGAATCTACTGATAGTAAAATTTCTACGTTTGAGGACCAACAAAATATTTAATAATTCCTAAGCGATTTTAGAACCAATATATAACCTTATATCCGATATGAACAATGAACGAAACAGATAATCCTTAAGATTTCAGTTCTACAATTATCCAGAATAAAGTTTCCTATGTTTCCCTATGTTTTATATTTTGCAAAAGAATCAAGTAGAGAATGAGCTTTTTTTTTTATAAATTTACATAATTTTGCAAGGAAGGTTGGTTTGTATCAATAGATTTATTAGTCGTTTCGATTAAAAAAATATTACAATCACCTAAATCTGTTATTCTTCTTGGCGATGATGCCAAAATCGACGCCACGACGAAGCGCCACGGCTACCTGCTTCCGAAGTGCCTTTCCAGCCAAGATGTCGTGCTTGGCACTGATCTGCTCGACGATCTCCTTCTCGGTGAATCCGTCTGGCGGTTGTTCGCTTCTCAGCAGATTGTAGACGAGGATCGACTTCCGTACCATCTTGATCTAGTTCTTGCTTTCGTTAATGGGTCAACCGGTCGCCAGAATCAGCCAGAAGGAAACACAGGGAATCACACGAGAATAAGTCAAGCCAACATTGTTCTCCGGAAGTTGGTCCCTTATCACGCGATTATTTCAGAGAATTTCGTTGTATCGCTGGATATTCGCGTCTGCGTTCATTTGGTCTAGATCGTTTTTGTTTCGCTATCGATTTTGTTAATTTTTGATAAATTGTAAAATTATCGCAAATATTTCACTCGTAATAGTCTACAAGGGTGAAAAATGGAAGAAAACTTGACGAGAATCGTCTTTATTATCAACCGTTGAATTTTATATTGGAAAGTTAATTTGTTAGGTTAATAGGTTGAGTCTGAAACATTCGAGAACAGTGTAGTTCTTGGTTCTTTTATTACAGACAATTAAAAAGATAGGACGAGATAGGAATAATATAATTTCTAAATCAAGCAGCATATAAAATGTTTACAGAACTCAGCTCGTTCAAATTAAGCTACATTTGTATATTTTTTTTTCCAGGTTTAATTTTGATCTTACGCTTCGACAAAGAGGAAACTAATAAAACATTGTGTTTCATCGTATCTGCCAGAAATTGCATTTTGAAATCACGTTTACTTTTTACAAGCCGCCCCGGCTCGCTGTGTGTTCTGCTTGCTCTAGTATTTGCGCTCGCCGCATTTATTGCATCCCCGACGCGTGGAACTAACTAAACGGCGTGTTCAGAACGTGCAAATTAAACTCGTTCTACACACCACACAGAATTCAGTCATTCGCGTTCTACTTCGAACGGCCTTGAAAGATTTCCTCTTAATTTTTGTGTGGTTTCAAAATTCCGCTTGGACGATGACGATGCGCAAACATTCCCACTATTCTGCCCTAATTTAAAAGAAAATCTTCTGCAAACCTCCAAAGTGCAAATCTTCGCCTGTCCTTCTCATTAACGGATCTCAAAACCAAAGCTGCTTCGTTCGACTTTCGATAATTCGCCGAGAGATCTGCCCTTTTCTTCCTTTGGTTCCCAACTCGAAACTTCCCCAACGATGATGTTTCTAAATTCCCAATATTCTGTCACTCGATCGCTCATTTTCCAAAGAAAAAGTTGCTTGAAAACCTTGAGAACCCCAACTACCCTCGTTGTTGCTTCGAAGCCCAAAACCAACCACTTCGGTCTTCAAAAACTCGTCGAATGAACCTCGGTCGCTCGTCTTGGTCGCTTTTTCCTTCGATTTCGCGAAGTTGGTATCGAAGTCGCGACCATCCCACGACACTACTCGGTTACACCTGAGCTCTTCGGTATCCGCGGCGGAGGATTCCGTGGCGGAGCTGGATGTTTGCCAAGAGGGACCCGGCTGTTGGAGGGTTTAGAAGGAGCGGCTGGCTTTGAGGATAGCTCCCGAAGGATGACAAGAGGGGATCGGAGGGTGTGGGTGGTTGGTTGGTTGGTACGTTGGCGCTTAGAAAGAGGGAACACGGCTGGATGGCCAGCGACTCTGATTTCCGTCGGGAATTTCGCCCTATCCGACGCAACCAGGCGAAACCGCCTTTAATCATTCGATTGCCGCCGCTTAGAGTCGTTTCTCGGCCAGGACCGATATCTAACCGCCCGCCATATTTACCCAGTAGCATCTGCTGGACCAAACGTTTCTCCTTGGCGCACGGTTAATTAATTTGCCGTTTTTCTTAGCGTTTCGTCGTGGATAATCTTGGCGTCAGGTAGGAGAAGACCAAGCGATGTTGAACACGCCGCATGTAAATTTTGTTTTCCATCGATAGTCGAATTTCCTATTCTACCTTCGTTTTTCATCTGTATCGCTTTAAAATCTTCTTATTGTTTATCGCGACGAATATTTGTTCGAAATATATTACTTGGTGCTTCAAAGCAGTTTTTCAGCATTCTATTTCAACGTTTGAGGGGGTCCCGGTTGGATCAAAGGAAGTTTTGCAGAGAGAAAAATTGGAATAAAAAAATTGGTTAAAAAAAAAGTATTGCGCTTCTCTTGTAGAGAAAGAAGGTGGTTCTAGTCTGGTGTTTGGATTCTTAAACGAAATTGGAGTAGAATTGTAGCGTCGACTCTTATTTCATGCCGTAGTATAGGAGACAGAAATTGGCTTTCGCTGTGTTCTTCATTACGTGACAGCTAAATTTGAACTACAACGAGTGAAACGGACATGAACCAAACAGTGTGCCCCGAAATCGCCAAGTGTACACCGTGTTCTACATTCTGAAATCAACGTAAATCCAAATCCAATTATAGTCCTTCTCCAGCCATTCTGCTAAACAAACCTCGTGTGTCTCCCTAATTTTCTCGACGTTCTACCGCACTCTTTTACTTCGTTCAAGAGAAGATCGGTAAAATAATAATTCATCTTACTTACGAACATCCACGAGGCATTGAATAAAGAATCTTTCATTTTAATTTTGTTAATTAAACCACATTAGTTTTTCTTATTCTTATCCAAACAAGGAAAGAAAGAAAAGAGACAATTACTATATAATAATTCATCTTCGTTAGAAAGCTTCGCAAGAGATTCTTTCAAAAATCTTCCCGTTTAATTGGCCTATCTAACTTCCTCGGTCTTTCAATTATCCTTCTGCCAAATTCCTCAAACTTGACCTTTCTATTCAATGGACGAGATTTCTAACGAATAAGGATTCAACTTTCTTAGAAATTTTCACGAGACAAGGAACCGAACCAGACGCCTCTCGCTTTAATTTTCTTAACCAAACTTCATTAGTTCTTCAATTTCTTTCTCGTTGTTTCGAAATTCCAAATATTTCGAATATTCTACGGCGTTTAAATGGCAAGAAAATTCTTGAAAAGCCACTTGAATTAAAACCACAATTTCCCTTCTCGTTCGCCTTAAATTCTATACGTTTCGACGTCCCAATCTTCAGATTCTCGTTGGAACCAAAAAATCGACGATGGTCGCTCCTTGTTACAAACTCCACACCATAAAATATTCCGCCAAACAAAGACTATCAATCGACCGATAGAAAGGAGCCTCGTAAATCCGGCTCGTGATCACGAAGGAAAGAATAAAAGAGATGGAAGCTCTTGCAATCTGGATCAGCGAGTGGTTGGTTCGTGCTCAGCATCGTCGAGGACGATAGAATCGAAGGCTTCGATCGTCTTCCCTTTTCTTACCGTAGGATGGACCCCGTGGGGCATCGGTTTCCCGGTTTCCACGGCGCTTTTTCCAATTGTACCGGCCCCCAGCTCGCCCCCGGTCGGTCCTCCAAGTCAGGGCAAGTGGATTATTGACGGCACGAAACAATGGCGTAGCTTTGTTCCACCAGCTCCGAACGTAATATGTTCGATGCAGTAGTAGGGCCTGTCCGTCCGACAGTTTTGTGCTCATCGAGTGGTTAAAGCCGCGCGCGAGTACTCTTTCTCTTTTTTACTCTCTTTCTCTCTTGTTCGGGCTGAGAGTCAAGTACCCGTGCGGTACATCTGGCTGTCTGATCGGTGTTTATTAAAAATCATACGAAATCTACCGGCCCCTTAGTCCCTCTTTTAGAGTCAGGCGAATATTCGACGCGGCGCAAATCGAGGATTCGACAGGGAATTGGGTGGACGTCGAGTGGTGCGCAGGTTCGAGCGTGGTTCGCTTTCTTTTCGAACGACATCAGAAATTGCTGGTGGTTCGATTCGAGTACCGTTCGATGCACGTACCAGTGGAACGCAAAAGACGCGCTAAGTCGTGGTTTTTTCGCGGATCGAGGATTTTATCGATAATTTAGCTTGGGTGATCGAACCTCCTTTGTAGAAATTTGAAATTGTAGGGGATTTATTCAGTTTGGTATTAAAATGATCGTGATGTTACTAGAAGTATTAACAGAGACTGAGAAATACTACGAAAAAGATATACGAAATAAGCTTCTCACGCGAAGAGTAAGCCGCAGAAGAAATCGAAGAATATGGATGATTTTGTTTTCGAAACGTCTCTTCCTCCGAAAGATACCCAGGCTGAACGCCATTTAAACAGCAAAGCTTTTTAAACCGATCAATCTCGTCGAATATGAAACCTTTTCGTCAAATTTGAAAATCCAACAACGTCGTAGAATTATTCGCCGAAGAAGAAGGAAGAAGATGGAGAGAGAAGAAAAGCATGTTGCCAGATAAATCCTCGAGGAACAGGCAGCCAAACACTCGAGCCGACAGTGCCGCCAGCGGAAAAGGATGAAAAGGAGCGAGGAGCAGCGATTACATTTCAAGTCGGTCCGTAACCGGCGTAACGAAGGACCGGAGGAACGATAGTTGAGGAATTAATTCAACTCGACCATCTTTTTCCCCTTCTGTGCCATCACGAGGGAGCAACTGGCTGCCTCTTTGAAGAAGGGCCAATAAGATCGTCCCGGGAACCTCCTTCTTCCTGTCCTCGGGGATAAGACGAGCACTCAGCCGAACAAAACTATCAGATCTTTTCGCGAGAGACTGCTTCGTCATGAGGCGCGAGCCTCGATGGCTAATTTCGCTTCATCTTCGATGTTTCGCCTTCGAGATCTCGCCATTTATTTTCCTTTGATACTGTCTTGACTCATTTTTAAGAAATTTTGGTAAATCTCTTCGCAGGATGTTCGAAATAAGGTAAAGAGAATGTCGAATTATTCTTTACAGTACATATCAAGTTTTGTTTCGTGACTTGAAACATCGAATGCGTTTGTGAGTGGCCAAGCCATCTCTCACTTATTAATTAATGCGTCACCCACGGAAATTAATACGTAACGTAATTTAACGTAAGTTAGTCTGCCGTGTATCAGCTTTTCCTCCAGTGTTCCATCTGATCACATTTTTAATTTGTAATTCAGCTCAAAGTATAAAGTATAACAAATGGTTCGATAATTCCACTCATTTTGTTCTTCTTAATTTGTGTAATATAATTATGCCTGTAAAGATAATTTCGTCTAAGATGATTCGAGCACTTTCGATCAATCTTTTGAGTCACTCTATGTACGTGGACTGTCTTGGTTGATTCGATTTAACATAGTCCAATTGTTAGCAGTACTTTTGTGATTTCTACGAAGATGGTAACGTTGCTAGAATGATTTTTGCGAAAGTTACATAAATTGAGCATAGAAATCTGGAATAGGTTTGTGATATATAGAAATTCTCTGCAGATTCAATTTAAGCAAACCACTAGTTGTCTATCTACGTAGAAAAATGATCAAGATTAAGTTCTAGTAGAAGTCCAAGCGCAGGTCGTACAAGAATCTGGTTATTTCTCAGTAAATCCATTGTTGTATTTAACGCTGTTAAATTATAATTATAAATTTCGCTCTTTTTTTGAAAAAATAACACCAGTCTCTGGCGCAAGATACTTGAACGATCACTATCGTCGTGAAATTCCAAGGGCAGAATGCGATATTAAAATTGGAAAGAAACGCTGTACGTTGGAAACGATTGATAAAACAAGAAAAGCGAGGTCGAAGGCACCGAAATATCGGGACAGGAAGCGGCGGAAAGGTCGGGCCTTCGAGGCGAGTCTCGTGCCACTGGGAATAGCAAGGTTTTGCTATGGTGAATTTTGCCATGGAGGTCGTGATCCAACGTGCAAACATCCCTGTGGGCAAGAGCTTCGATTTGGTATCCGCCGGCGGTAACTACCGTGCAACCCTCGAGATTCAAAAGTGGTGCTCACCCGTGCAATCGAAATTCGCCGTTTATTCCCTTCCTTGATGCTTTTCCTTTCGCGGTCACTGTATGCTATCCATCACACGGTCCGACTTTTAGCAAAAGCCTCTTACGATTTCAATACCTTCATCAAACTTTGCCTTTCAAACCGCAAGAAAGATCGGTGTTTAATATTTTTTAATAAATTGTACACTTTGATGTATCTTTCGTTTCATTCGAGATGCTTCGAAGTTTGAAAAATATCTTTTAGCGTTCCGTTAAACTAACAGGCGATTTAATGCAAATATAATGATTCTCCCTCTTTTAACGATAATTTATTTGACAATCTTTCCAAGAATCACGAAAAATGATTGTGAATAAAAAGTAAAGAATTCTAAGTAAAAAGATATATATAAATAAAAGAAGATAAAAATATATTTAATAACTTCCTCAGGAATTACGAAAGCTTTAGAAATACAGCATAGGATTTCTGAATTTATCGCTTTATAATGACCGAAAAATATTGAGAAACAGTGAGCAATGTACAAAGAAGAGAAAGAAATAAAAAGTTAAAACGTTCCACGGACGAATTTCGAATTATCTCGACGGAACGTTTGAGCACCACATGAAACCTTCTCCACGGGGGTGGAACAACGAGGGTGGGGTTTGACAGTAGCTGGTGGCTCGGAGGGATTCAATATAATCGCGCAATAAAATTCACTTACAAGCTATAGTCGTCCCTCTTCGCCCTTCGAAAGCGGCGCCTCTCTTTCACCCTACCTCTCCTGCCCTCAACCCTCGTCGATTCGTTTCTCACTCGTCCCAAAAGCGAGCCTTTATCCTGCTGGAAGCGTTCGAGGGAGTACCGCGAAGTATTATCGTTCAGCTTTCGACAGAAACTCCCTCGACGACTCTTTTTTATCATCCCCTGCCAAAGTACGGAAGCCTCATTTTCTTGCGCGCCCCTTTCTATCTTTCAGCCTTCCACGACTTTTCCTTATGTTTTTACCATTCGCCCGTTTGTCAGCTAATTTGACGGTGTTTCTTTGATTTGTTTCCTTCTACATCCTTCTCGTTCAATGTACGCGCGTGTTTTATTTGACGTGTATATAATTTGTTCATATAATATTCTTCTTTTTACTCTGTTCCCTTAAAAAACAAAAAGAAAACAATTTTTCTGCATTCATCGAGTGTTTTCTCCAACGTCACCTTCGTAACTTTATAATGTACGTGTGTTTTATGTTTTCTAATTGTTTTATGTTCTATTTTTTTTTTTTTTTTTCTTTATATCGCAGTGTTCCATCTTTCTCAATAATCTTCTTATCTTTCGTTATTTGTGTCGCATTTATATCTCTCAATTTTTATTCTATTTATTTATTTCAATTCTCTTAAGGATTCGACTTTATCGCTTGTTTCCCAACGTTTGAAGCATGTCGAATTTTCGAGAAGCCATTACGCGTATTCCCGGCGTATCTCTTATTCAGGATGGCCATTGTAACGGGAATAATTTAGTGTAATTTTGTCCAGACAACGAAATTTGGTGGCGCGGTTCGATCAATCGAGTGGGCAACCTTTCGTTAAATTATGCATTGTCAATCTCGGCATGTTGACGGGGACAATGTGTGTTACACGATGAATATAATAACAAGCCCTGTTAGTTCCTTCCTCTCTTTTACAGCGCTAAAGTTGCGTTAAAATTTCTCCGAGTTCTTTCTTCTCAACGTTCGAAATCAATCAAATCGATTAACAGCTCCGCCACTCATTGAACCTACTTTCCTAAAATTTCACCAAAATTCCTTCAAAATTCCCTCAAATTTTCGCTTGTAAATAGTTTTCTACTTTGCTGAAGCTACACTAATACACCACCGCGATCCATTTTCCCAAATTTCTACCCCTCCGTCAAGTACACACGCATATACATCGACTCAATTCAAAGCATCCAAATTCCATCGAACTAATCAACCACTTTGTCACTCGCGAGACCTTCAATTCTCTCGCGGTTACTTTAAAGCTCCTAAAACTCACGTTTCTTCTGCTCGAATCTTCACTCTTAAAAATCAAAATACAACGAACGTCCGCCATTCAAAGGTTTATTTAATCGAACGACTTTACGCGGAGAAATTTTCCAAAGTGCGATACTCTGGAATTATGGCCAATTTCTACGGGATCGACCGGACACGAAATCGACTGCGATAGTTGAGGCCAGAGGGTTAGAAAGGACGCGGATAAAAACAGGCCGACAGCTGAGTGTACACAGGAGCCTGTGCCTTTCTTTCTTTCTTTCTTTATTTATTTCCGGCTCTCTTTCGCTCTCTCGTCGACGTTTCGAATTCTCCACCCCATCGTGAGCGCTCGTGCGCGCGCGACCATACTCTCTCTCTCTCTCTCTCTGCTCTCCTCTTCTCTCCTCTTCTCTACTCTCGTCACTCGCATCCCTGACAACGCGCGCTGCACCTCGGGACCTATGCAAACACGGCCTATTCATTGGGCAACGTGCTCGTATATTGGCGGCGGCGACGTCGAGCAGAAACGAGCGGAACGGAGCGTAACCGACGCGTCTCTATGATTTAATGAATGGGCCCGGTCGATTGATCCACGCGATTCCGCGGCTGTTCACCCTGTGATTATCCTGCCATTGCTTGTCTGTGTTACATCCTTGTCTCTGTGTGCCTTTCTTTTTCTACTCGGTTGTTCGGCAAGTTCGTAGCGTTTTCAGGATTTCGCTCAGGAATTTTCTCAGGAAATTCTATCAGCTGAGTATTAAACGTAACGACAAGCGCGTGGAACGAAAGATCGGTCAGGAATATGTTTTCTGATAAGACAGTGAATATCGACCTTCGCGCAACGACGAAGTATGTCGAGGTATGTCGAACTTCGGTTGAGACGTTCGTTTCACGCTACGCGACAAACAGCAAGAGAATTACGACGAACGAAACAGCGCATAAAATACGCAATAGAAATTTCGCTGTACAAAAATACAAAGATGCTTTTATCGAGTAACCGCCTTAAGATTATTGAACTAAAATATCGAATTTGTCAGTCTTCGTTCTGCCAATAGAACAAACTATTCCGTACTACCTCTAACTAGTAGATACTTGGTAGATACTTGATTCCTGAAATTCTAAGAAAATCATTCGTTTTCGTTCAAATCGAAAGTAGCCGATACGGAATTCTACGCTCGATCTTGCCACTGGCAATGCCATAATCGCTGTACGTTTTGTACGTTCCACGGCGAATTGTAGGAAAGAAAATAACGCGTTATCTTCTTTTTTTCAGCACAAACCAAGCGATATGAATATTATCCAACGCAATCGTTTCGAAGAGAATTATTTAAATGGGCAACCGGGGGGATCGCATTATTTCCAGCAGATTATGTCATTTAAGTTTCATGCAGTGCTACGTTGCACTTTATACGCGTAATATACCGCGTTATTTATACCCGGAGCGCCCCGTTAATTTAATAAATTGCGTTATTTCCAGAGGCAGAGATAATAATAATCACGGATCGTTAGAAAAATCGCGACGTCCGTGCTAATGAATTCGTTGCGACGCGGCGATAACATTAATTAAACCGGCTGGCGATTCGTTACGTAATGCTCATTATCAGGCGAATTTTAGTAAATGCCTGCTGTTGCAATAATATATTCCCTCTGAATCCACTGGACGAATAAATTCGTCCCAGTTTATAAATAACCGCTGTCAACGACCGTTTTTCGATCGATCTACGATAATCTGATAAACAGCGGACGCTTAAAACACTCGACGGAGAATATGTTCCGATCTTTTTAAAATATCTAAAACGCCGTTGCATTTGAATCGCTGAGAAGCCACATCGATCAACTCGAGAAATTGAAAAATAGAGAAATTAAACGTTTTCTCTTCTTTCTTTTATTATTGAGGCAATTTAAATATCTCTCTTGATCAGATTCTTCTCCGGCATGTTGCACGTTATTACAAGACGAATTATAATTGCAATTACAACTACGCTACTAGGTTATACCTTTTTGCAGCCTCTCTACAACTCTTAATATTCGAGCAAACACGATCTACGTGCAAACTGAAAAACGAAGGCGTACTATCCACATTTTTTCGATCTCCACGAATCAAAGTGGTCAAAAACTGTACGCGGCTCGATGGTTCATTATTCTCCATCACGTAGAACGAACGGATCGCCCGTGAAAATTCACTAGATGCTCGAAACGCTATCGCGTGGAATATTGTCGAATATCGAGCTTCAGTTTTTCGCAAGTTTTACGTCCACGTTACACGTTCTTCTCTCGTATACGTATTTCGCGTAAATCATCAAATCTAAGTATATTTTCTGCAAGAACGTGGTAACGCGTTTCTAATTTGATTTCTGACGATCGTAATGAAACGCCCGGAAGAATTTCTCTAGGAATTCATTCGCGACGTTAGAAGAAAAGATATTTTAGAAATTTTTGCAAGAAGCGTTAACGAAGAAAAGAAAGGATATTCTCGATGAAAATATTTTTTTACAAATTCCTTCTTCGTGCAGAAAATTTGATCTCAGTGGAAGCTAAAGAATTCTTTTCCAAGAAATTCTGTTAAAAATTTCTAAAAAGTTCGTCTATTCTTTGATATTCCTGCGAGGGACGAATTAACGATGTCCCTGGAACTATAAATTTTGTCGCTTGTCCACGTATCAGAGTTCGGTATTTCCGAGTCTGACAGGAATTTCGCGCAGAAGTAACCGGTATAACGCGCGAACGGACTTGTGATGGATTAATGGTAGCTGCAGGACTTTTATGAGGTTGAACGTGGCACGGTTAGTCCTGCGAGACGAGCTGGAATGGAAATCCTAGCCGCTGGTTGGCTGCGGCTGGCTCCGCCTTTCATCCTTGCCATCCCGCCGTTATGTGTGTTACATCCTGCCGTTTAAGTAGATACGTATACTCTCACGTTGGTTCGTACTACCTTGTAATAGGAGTCTTTCGACCTACAGGTTCCTTCATGCAAGGAGATTCGGCGAAATAAGGCGTTGAGCGAGCAGATTCTTAAGTTGTAACAACTTCAAGTTGGACAAGCTGTTTTAAGCATTTGAAGTATTTTGAGATGGAAAGTTACGCCTCGAATATCAGAGTGACGCTATCACGCGTCTTATTTCTTGGCAAATAATTTTAATGTCTATGATGATTTGAAAATAATCTTAATGTTTGCGATAACTAAAGTGTCTCTTGTTTCAACAGCATTTAAGGGATACTTCTCTTTCTTTCTTAGAAATATTTTTAAGAGTCAATGGCATTAAGTAGACGAAAAGTTTGCTTCGGTTTAGAATTTTCTCTATCTCGGAGAAATTTTAAATACTTTAAATATCTTAGTCAGCTTCGAGAGATTGGAAAAAATTAGAACGAAAGAGAATCACGTACCACTGATAGTAGTTTTCTTTTGATACGAATAGTTTGATAAAATAGAAGCAAGCTGCAGGTCCTGTTATGGATTTGCACAATGGCAAGTAATCCTGACGTGAGAATTACGTGGTCGACACTCGAAACAAGCTGCTCCGTTTATCCATGTAGCTTAATTCGAGAATCTAGCGTTTCAAACTTTGTGTATCTTGCTCGATTTACAACGTTAAACACACAAGGGACATACTATACATCCGTGTCGAGTCCGAATCTCTTTACAATACATTTCACCACCTATTTTCCAATGTTTCACCTGTGTATCTCTACTTTCGATTTTCTCTTCTTTCCTACAACCATCCTCCGTACATTCGTGGCTTTTCATTGTTAACACTTTGACTGCCACGCCGAAATCACATGTTTCGCTGAGGACGCCACGGCAGTATTTTTATTATTCAAAGCATACAATGGCAAAATGATAATAAATCGACGATGTAAGACATTTGTTCCACAAAATATTCATATGAAAGTAGTAATACTCTAATAAATACGTTTTAATATTTATCTTATATAATTTATAAAAGTTGAAACAATATATGCTTTTAACATTTACTGCAACTTAATCTGCAATTCCACGATCGTTGGATATCTTTTGCTTAAAAAATTGGAAACTAATATCACAATTTACTTAACACACGTATTAACACTTTGACTGCCACGCCGAAATCATATGTTTCGCTCAGAAAGCCACGGCAGTATTTTTATTATTCAAAGCGTATAATGGCAAAATAATAATAAATTGACGATGTAAGACAACATTCTTCCCCAATGGACCATTTGTTCCACAAAATATTCATATGAAAGTAGTAATGTTCTAATAAATACGTTTTAATATTTATCTTAAATAATTTATAAAAGTTGAAACAATATATGCTTTTAACATTTACTGCAACTTAATCTGTAATTCCACGATCGTTGGACATCTTTTGCTTAAAAAATTGGAAACTAATATCACAATTTACTTAACACACGTATTAACACTTTGACTGCCACGCCGAAATCACATGTTTCGCTCAGGAAGCCACGGCAGTATTTTTATTATTCAAAGCATATAATGGCAAAATAATAATAAATCGATTATGTAAGACAACATTGTTCCCCAATGGACCGTCTATCTTATTGGTGGTCACGGGTGAGCACCGCGACGCCCTGATAACAGTTGATAGCGACATATTATAACAAGACTTCGTTTATCTCAACAAACTATTCGCATTCGTTATTTCCTCGTAAGCAAAACGTGCAGAATATATCGTTGAAACGTGTAGAAGATATTGGTAAACGGTATTTGCTCATTCTATATATAATAGTAAGGTATGTTCACACTGCTACCTTCAATTATATGATTATAAAGCAGCATTTACGATTATTGTTTAAGGTGTGTTTATAATAATATTCGTAGATTACCCCTGAAAGATATGGATGCAAACACAGTGCACCGTTAGATGCAATATTTGTTCTCATTTTTTTTTTTTTTTTATATTGGTGTTCTAATAAAAATGTTTAATCGTTCAATGGGGCACTTTTTATTTCAAAGTATCTTCTATTTATCGGTCATATTCGAAATGCCCTATCTGTCAATTTTCATACAATTTTTACAATTGCAAGAAGTTGAAGCGCTCCGTTCACCAATGACCACCGTGGCGTCACAGGAGAAACCGTGACCGGTCATATATGACCAACGTGGCAGTCAAAGTGTTAAAATATTTGTAAGGAAGCTGTCGTACGATCATCTCGCGGAGATTAGAATTCGAAAAAGACAGATTCGTCTCGAAATTTTCTTGAAATCCTTAACACTAAACCTATCACTGCTGATCAAGTTGACCGCTTTCAAACTTCTACACAAGTTTAAGCATATTTAAACCTTATCATATCGCTTCATAATTTCTGACTTTTCACAAAACATGTATACAATATACTGTTTGGTGTTTATTTCTAATTTGCTTTGACCGAACACGGTAGGAACAGGTATACACGAATTGTCGGTAGGTTTAATGTTAAAACGACGATTATCGAAGATTTCGATCGAAAGTTTTGTATTAGAAACAAATAGGTGGCCGATAGTTTGGCTAAGATTCGCTATATTTCCCAGGATTGGATACGGTAGAGAGGCAGGGTATCCCGTTTCGAGGCGGCCAAATATTTACTAGAAAATGAACCGGTAATCAGTGGTCATATAATTATCGAGATAAATGATAGCCAGTGTACTTGTTTGGCGTTCGAGATGGATACGCGATGACACGCAGTTTGACTGAGCCAAACACGTTTTATTGATTCGCCAAGTGATATCTGCTTCTCGGCCGCCTCGCTCGCCAGCTTCTCTAACGGGTGTGTAATTACGAACGGCCACCTATTGACAATCGTAATTCGACGCTCGACGAGTAGCTACTCTGTTTGCTGTTATTCTCCTATCTCTGCCTTCTCTAAAGAAACATCCACTCTTCGATATCGTTTAATAAACGTATATTCTTCGCCGTTCTATTGCGCAAGATGTGGCGAAATTAGCAAAATATTTTTTCATTCGTATAAAGTAACCTTTCAGCTATTTGTACACGTTTATCTGTTATCAGAACTTTGCGCGATTTGTAGGCGAACTTCGTTAATTTTCTTGGCTTATTAGTCATATTTTATAATAATTATTATAGTTCATAACGGTAGGTTTCTTAGCGATATGTCTTATCCGAACGAACAGAAAATTGTACGAATTGAATGGAGGAAAATAAATTGCATCAATTGCTCTTGTCTTTATGTAGATCTTTGCCTGATTAGCGGTGTTGTTCTGGCACCAGTAGAATAACAACTATTAGTATTCGTCAAATATTAACAAGAGAATACGAAAAAGAATTTAATTCGATCGATAGCTTAATTTTAACAGAAGTTGATTAGCAATCGTCGTGTTTACCTAAATTATCATAAAACGAAATAATCCCGTGTAATACAAAACGTTACGATTGCGGATAAATTTTCTTCGCGATAAATTTATTTCTTCGCGTAAAATGTCTAAACTAAAAAGGAATCACAGTTGATCGAAAAATCACAGAGAGCGGTAGTACCGAGCACCATCCAACTAATTCCTGCTCTGTTTCGAGATCACGAGAGCGTACATCGATCCTCCAACCCCACACTCCAGTATTTTCGTATCTCGATTTTTGATTTCGCGAAAGCTCGTCCACCTTTGGACGCGCGGCAGCCGTGTTTCACGGCGCTGGAATAATGCGTCTATGATCGTCGCGGCGCCGAACGAAGCGGCACAATATTTGAATCGAGCCACCACCCTCCCTCGACCACCAGCAGCGACGCTCTTCCATTGCTGGACAAATATACTCCGAGTCAACATTCGCGATATACCGAATACAGCTACGCGACGTCTGATTGTGTTCACTGCCGGACGGCCCTGACAGAAATCGGAGGGATGAGGGATGAAAAAAGAGAGCAAGGGTAGGCTTTCGACGACGCATTGTGCATGTATTAAATTCTTACGTCGTACGTGACACCTCGCGTAGAAGAAGAAGAAATCGCTTCGTTTTTAATTTCCTTCGAGCGATTATGTTAATAATCGGTAAGTTATATTTGAGGAAAATCCGACGTTCGAATTTCCCAACTGTTTTATCTTACCGTTTCTTATTTTCTTCGAGGAATTCTACGAGCTAAACTCGAGGAAAATCGTGCGTCCGAATTTTGGAACTGTTTTATTCGATTTTCAGAAGTATAATAAATTGCAATTTCCTTTGACGAACGCGTAGGTTCGTTCTGCGAAAAGTTGAACGAAAAATAGAAGAAAATATCGAGCGCTTGGGAATATTTTTATTCAATTACCGAGAGAATCGAATATTTTGAATCTTATTTTGTTGCTGTTGGTGTATGGGTCGAATTTGAGAAAAATGGAGCGAAACATCGGGCCTTCGAATTTTCCAAATGTTCTATATTTCATTATCGTTAATGTAAAAAATTTGAAGCTTTTCGGTGGCATATTTGGATGAGGTTTGGAAAACGTCGATGGGAAAAATTGAGCGTTTGAAACTTAACGAGATAGTAGCAGAGTTTATTTATAACAAAAGTGTGGGACGTAATGCAATTAAGTTCGACGAGGGTCGATAATTGCCACGGCAGTCAACACGCTAACGACCGTGATCAATTTCGCAGTGAAATCTGATTCGTGCTGCTGCTCCAGCGACATATGCAAATAGGTTAAGAATACAGTTGCTTATTAGTCGCCGCGAGGGACCTCGTGTTTGACGTTGCACACGCTGTGTGTGCTTAAACGTAGGAAGGGAAAGTAGCGTCGTGCTACGCAATTTTCACGACAGAACAAAGCGACGTGCCACCTTCTCGCTATTTCAAAATTATACAAAGAAACGACCGACGCTTTCACCGTCATTTTCACACAATTTTCGATCTCTACTCTTGTACTTCGTTTTAACTTTTTATAACTTGCAAACTTCTACTTAATTTTAGTTTGCGCTTTACATTTTATATTGCGAAACCTATCGATAATCTTCGCTTAAAGTTACACATACAAACATATATATGTAGTGTCGTAAATCTCGGGATCATTCAGGTGATCGATTCTGAAGTCTGAAAATCGAGTTTATCGTGAAAATACTTGAATGAAATACAGGAGTAAACAACAATTAATACCAATCTATAACAGTAAACAATAAATAACAAGTTCTGTGTAATGTTTACCTGAAAATCGACAATCTTCAATGTTTTAAATAATTATTTTCTGATCTTGTCTATCTCTGATGTTGCTCTCTGTCCGTTCTTTTGGGAAATGAGTGTCTCTCAAAATGTTTGTCCGTAAAACAAAAGAAAGTCGCTCTGTCCGTGAAACAAAGAAAGTCGTGCTATCTGTAAACAGAGAGAGTCCCTATCACGCGTGAACTCTAGGGAGTGTACATATATATATGTATAATTAAATATTTTAACGCAAATTTGCAATCGTTGTAATCGCTCGTGATCAAACGATACAGTCGATTTCGAGAAGTTTTCCAACCAAAAGTATGTTATATATTTCTTCGTATCGAACAAGAAACCCGAGCCAGCTTATTACACAACCTGCTATGAAATTCATTGTTCCTGTTATTACCTCAATAGCGCTTCAATCATATTTAACAAACTCGATATCTTGGCTGCAAAGAAAACCGAAGAAACAACAAGAAACGACGAAGAAATACGCGCGATTTTCCAATAAGCTTCGCAGAAACTACTTACACCATCTTTTTTCCCTTTATCTGTGCCGCAAGGATACAATAACACCAGGAAGCAACGGGAAGAAGGAAACGGAAGTAGAATAGCCGGAAGCGACATTAAAGAAAATTAAACGTAAAACCGTGCCGACCCAGAAATTGAGTTTCTTCGCCTTTGGCGGGCCGGCTCCGTAGGGATCTAATTATCAGTTTCGGAACTTTCGAAATTAATAAAACTCCCATCCCTTGCCCGTCCCTCTTACACCTCCCGTTCCAGTCCTCCTCGATACCCTTGCTTCGTCCCTCTTGTTATATTGCTCTTCCAAGTCTCGAAGAACCGACCTCTTTGAGGCTGGACGAGAAATGGGCGAAGGAGAGGGATGGAAAAGGAGTTTCCAAGTGTTCGTTGGCAAGGGCGAAACTGTTCCACACGGTAGAAGGCTGGATTCGGAATTTACCAGTCTAATGCGACTGAAACTCTACCCTCGAGACTCTGTGGGAAAGTTTGCGGGCTCTGCTCGCGTCAGACTCTGCTGCTGTCTTCTTCCTTCGTTCGCCATCATCCATCGCCTTGTGCCTTTTCCTCATAGCGCTGTCATCTAACTACTTTCTGCGTCGTCGCTTCGTACGTAGTCGCGTCTTGCTGTTTGTGGCTCGTTACTAATACGACGACTGCCACGGTGGTCACCGGTGAACCAAAAATTCTGTGCAACGATTGATCAATTGAGAACGATTGAAAGTTTGTTTTATGTATTAGGTTGTCCGAAAAGTTTCTTTCGTTTTATGAGGAAATAAGCAACGTTTTTTGTTTTATATTATTTTGTCTAATTACCTAAGAACGTTTTGTTCTGCTCGAATAAACACTGTGACATTTCACAGACTTGGTTTCACGTTTGTACGAAAATGCACCGTTGTAAGAAACACGTTTGCGAAAGAAAGACACTTCTCGGACAACCTAATACTGCGACGAGAATGATACCTCTTGAATCTCGTTCAAAGATTAAAACTAGAATTAAAGTATCATTTTTTCGCATTAAATACGGTCGATGAACGTGGTGACTGTGGGTCGATATCTAAAAATCCAACTGTAAAGACGCAGCAATGGTGCGAAGACCGCAATCAGACGCGTGTAACCAACGCGTGAGACGAACGAAAACGTGGAAAAGCTGGGAACACTCGAGGGCCCGCCGGATACCATGTGTCTGGAAAACGCTTCGAGTCCGATCGAGAGACGAAAGTAACGTCTCTGTAACGGTGACATCGAGGACCCTCGACCGGCCACGCGGGGATCCCCGCTGCTTGCTTTTCGTTGCTTCACGCGCGCGCAACACGCGTCGATGCGAAAGCTGCGAGTAATTCGCTGTCAGGACAAGCTGTGGTTTTACATCAGAATTCGAGTGCTCCATTGATACATTTTCCTGTCGCCTGGCCATTATTCACGCCTTCGTTTCCACGCTGTAGGTATCGAGGGACGAACGTCGACACTTTGTATTTTCATTTCTCTCTGGGTTTTTCGATGTTGAACGTTTCGTTTTTCTCTTTTATATTTTTATTTTCGTAGGATAGGTTTTTGGGGGATTTGATGGTATTGTGTATGGACTAGAGTGTGGATATGAATTTTTATGCGCTTTCTATGAATATTTGCTACTATGTAGATTCTTTGATGGACGGATGGATATAGATTGTGTTGTCCGAAGCTTCTTCGTGTTAGTGGATTTTCGACATTCATTTGTGATTTTGTGCGATTATTCGCGAATACCGAGAGTGTATTCGTTCGAGCGACCAATAAACCTACGTTCCATCGTGTTTCACACGAAGCTTGTATCCACTTGCTCGCTGATATTTCATGACCCACGATTACTTGCGCCTGCGAAAGATAATATATTTCGTCTCGTACTCGGCCAATCTATCTAAAGAGATCTTGTAAAGGTAAGAACGATAAAGAATAAAGAAAAAATAATATCAAGTTCTGCAATGAACGAAACACACATAATCCTCCAAACAGCTACGATGTAGCAAGTCTGTAGAGCAATAAAATTGCATTTCCTAGGAAATCTACTTTATTTACAGCGAAAACGAAATGATATATTTATTTATAATTTAGTTAATTTATTTCAAATATATTTAACGGGTTGCAACAGCAAGTTCTCGTTACCGTTTTATCAATCCTTTACAATTCCACTAAGTAAGTTATTTTTAATTAAACTTATTAATACCAGGAACTTCCTCTAAAATAATAGACAAAAGTCCATAAAGTGAGATAAATGATAACTGATAATTCACAAAAACAACACACAATCTCCAACAAATGAACTAATTAAAAGGGAAACGGAGAAAGACACTCGCGGAAGATCCCAAAAAACGAATCCAGCCGACACGGTAGCCAAATAAATACATCGCGACTCGTCGCCACCTCGCTATCTATCAGCCGAAATGTAAAAACCTCGCTTCCTGTATCACACAATTAACCCCAATCCACCGATTGCGCGCACACCATCAAACCGAACAAAACAACGAACGAGCTGAATCTCGAGAAAAGAACCCAATAAAAACCACCCCACGTACCAGTCTCCGTTTCAACTATACACAGTCGTCATCGTAGCAAGTATCGTGGCCGCGAAAGCGACGAGGGGTCGTCACGGAGTAGACAAACGGGGTGGCACAGTCTTTCCGTCCAAGTGGCCCCAGGGGGTGGCTGTGGCCGGGTCCCGGACGCAGAAACGAGCGATACGTTCGACCAGCAAATCAGAGTCGGTAATCCTGAGCGACAGGGAAGCTTAGCGCCCTCCTGGAAATGGTGGTGAGGGTGGCGAAGGAAGGGTAGCCTGCACCCTGTTTCCAAGCATTGTGCGTGGTTGTACGCGCGATTACGGCCGAACACTGGCCCGACACACCCCCTGGCGCGGATCCTTGGCATCGGTAACCCCGTTGCGATCAAGGGTCGCGAATAATACCCGTTAAATGCTACATATTGCTCGGCTAGGCCGGAATTTAGCTTGGGGATTTGAATAACTATTTGTCGCCCGGTTCCTTCGATATCACGAGCGTCCCTTTTACGGTCGCGGTGGGGTCTACGCGGTGATAATTTCGTGGACGGGTCCATGAAACGCTTGTTTTCGGCTCGTGTGGTTTTGCTTCGAACGGTCCTGCGGAAGAGCGAGATTTGTGGTGGCTCGTGGTTTGTTTGCGTATAACGTAGTTTTAACGAGAATACGCGGAAATAAACTGTTACAGGAATATCGCGGCCGTATGATGTATAATGATTTTAATGGAAATATCATACCTGGGTGTAGGAATTGTTATAACGTTTGAATATTATAGGCGATATGTTAGTAATTGAGTCTTGATTTACATTTGATGTAATTAGTAAATTGATCGTAACTGTCCGAACTTTGTGGACTGTTGTCTATTATTTTAGAGGAAGTTGCCGGGCTTAATAAGCTTAATTAAAAATAACTTACGTGGTGGAATTGTAGAGGATTGATAAAACGGTAACGAGAACTTGCTGTTGCAACTCGTCAAATATATTTGAAATAAATTAAATAAATTATAAATAAATATAGACAATGTTGCTCGTACAAACGTATTCGCAAAGACAGTGCATAATCGCTCGCAGATAACTCGTATAATAACTGCTAATAACTGCTTCGCTCGCGATCGCGTCCGTTTATTTATTTTTTTGCCTGCAGTTTATTTATTCTTACATTACGTGTATCCTAACGATCTTGATACTCCGAGGCAAAAGAACAACATGATTTCAATTGTCCTTTGGCTCACGTGTCGCTACACTTACACAGCACACGAACGACATGGTATTCTTTGATTATGTTAACCTTCCCCCAAAGAAATATTTAAAAATCCAGAAACGACGAATTTCCCACACTTCGTCACAATTTATCTTCATCTGCATCTGATCAAACACCAAAAATAAAATCCTATTTTTCCACTACAAGACGACTTTCCTTTCCACACGATTCACTCGGATTCGACCGGAAATCGGGCTTCCTCCTTCCTCCACTCACGCGTCCATTTCTCACGTGGCAGACAACTCGAAGGAACCCTCGAGCCCCGTAACGTTTTCACATTCGCTTACGAACCTGCGAACGAGTCGCTGCGACGAGTCTTCGAACGAGTCGAGACGCGTCGCGAGTGTCGTTAGGGGTGTTCGCCACCCTTTGCTGCTTCTCCTCTGTTCCACGCTTCTTTTCCCCTGCCTGAAACCGAAAACGAAGACAGCAGTTGCGAAGGAGGGCGACACGAGGGGCGGTGGCGAGCGAAAAGAGGCGAATTAAAATTCATGAACGCTTCGAGCAGCGTCGAATTAAAATTCATGGCGGAATTATCGCTGGCTCCTCGAAAACAAAGGAACGGGACGAGTTAGGGGCCCACTCACGAAGTCGCGCCACGGAAATCATCCCCGACACGAGAGTTCCGCGTGAACGAAACCCAGCCAACCCTCCAAAGTCGACTTTTTATCCAACGCGTCCACCATCCCCATCTTTTTTAACCCCGTTAGTATCTCCACCCGTTTCGCTCCCCATGGATAATGAGGCTGAGCTCGATCGTTTAACAGGTTGTAATTTGGTGAGACGAATTGGGAGTGGATCGACAGATGACTAATAATATCAACGATCGACCGTATCGCGGATTTCTACGCGTTTGTGAATATCGTTTTGATAATGTACAATCGTTTGAAACAAGGTGGATTTTCACGGTTTCTTCCTTTGATACGTCTAATGAAACTTGGCACAAACGCTTCGAATCTTCGTCAAGATCCAACGAGATCCAACGAGATCCGACGAAGAACAAAGTCCAGGAACCGCACACTTTCTCGAAAGTCACAGCGATTCGAGGAAACGCGTTTTATTCCAAAAATTCTCTCGTACCTTGATCAACGTGAACGCATCGCACAGAACTTAAAGAAGAGCGAACGAAACGAAAGCAGAAAGACGAACGAAACGATATGGAAAAATGCATCGGCTTCCAGGAATCGTGTGCGCACGTCCGTTGAACTTTGCCCATTGGTTCGCCGTGTTTTCGCGTGCACGGTTACGAAAGGAGTAGACGGCGACATTAATATTTCATTAATATTCCAGCGAGAGAAGATTCCTGGAAAAGCGAGGCTCGGGGCCTTGTGTACGCGGAGGCGTCGATGTTTTCAACGGCGAACAAAGATGGTGGCTTACCAACGAAGGAAAAAGAAAGACAGACGGGCCGCAGAGGCTAGAGAAGAGAGAATATTCCGTCGTCGGTCGATGGATCGGAGAAAGAAGGAATTTCTCGTCTGGACGTCGTCGACTGGTCGAGCCGGTGGTAGTTAATTAAGTGCTAACAAGTAGAGAACTACCTCGCGTAGCGAGCCACCTCGCCGGAGTAAAATCGTACGACGTGTCCGGCATGGAAGGAAAAAAAAAAAAAGGAAAAAGAAGAAGAAACGCAAGGAAGAAAAATAACGGTGGAAAAAGGAGACGATACGTCTACGCGGCTACAACTTTATTATTTTATTCGAACCTGGGCTTTTGATTCTTTTCTTTCGGAGAACTGCTGGCTGCTATGCCATTGCTAGGTTACCGATCGTGGACATCGTGGGAATGGGAAACCGATGGAGAAATCTTTTATTTAGTAGCCGAGTGGATGGAAACGTTGGATTTCTTGAAAATTTTGTCAATTAGAATCTTTCGAGAAAGCACGTATCTTGGTAGGAAAACACGAGAGAGATTCGCGATTTTCTTGAAAATTGAATAATCCAAATTTTTCTAAAGACCAGATTCGGCCAGAGATATATGGAAATTTAGAAGATCCTAGATTATCTTGAAAATCCATTAATTAAAATATTTTAAAGAAGGGATTTAGATGGATAAGTACGAAAATTTATGAGGTGTGATATTTGTTGAACGTAGCTTGTTAGATAACTCGAATGAAGGAAAATTAATATGATTATTATTTTCTCTATTATTAGTTTCTCCAACACATTCGTCACGATTCATGATTTATGGAATATTTTGTAATAATGGAAAAGATATTTAGTATGAAACGTTCGATAATTCTTTGTAAGATCGGTAATAAAGTGTCGTCACCGACACGAAAAAATAAAAAGGAGAAACATCAGTCTTGTCTTCGAGAAGGACGATAAAATTATGCACGCGAGAATAGGACGTGCTAATTGAGCAGACCGTCGAACATTCGAGTTACAGTTACTCTCAAAAATCTTCTTCTGTCTACGTCCCAGAAATGACAAATTGTAGCTACGAGAACAAATAAAATTACGTTCGAAATATTTTTATATACATTTCTATCGATTTAACTTTCGACTTTCAATTTTTCAACGAAAAAAATAGAAACTGTGACTTATATCATTCGCCTGTGATCTTCGAATGGAATCTCAAAATCTCTGAGACATCGTTCGTAAAAATCTTCTCTCCTCGATCTCGACAAATTTCTTCAAACTATTAACAATGAATATGAATTTCCACCTTAAAATTCGTTTTTAAAACGACAGAAGAGATGCTGTTTCTCAGACTTCAACCACGGATTTTCCATTTTACTATCTTCGCCAATAAGCGATCAAAGGCTGTCCGCCTTGTACAAGCTTCGAAGTAAAGAGCACACAGAATCGTACGTCCTTGGAGACGTTAATGCATCAATATAAGTTATATAAGTGGACGGCGTAAGATTTTGCCCGTGGGCTGGCAACGTTGAGTAACACGGACGAGTCGCGATAGAAAATGTGAATTTACAATACACTGGGACGCGTAGTTTCACGAATATCTATCTTCTGGTCAGCAGGATTCTACCTAGAGAATCTTAAGATCGTGGTAAATTATCCGTGATGATTTGCAAATTCGCAAACCAGTGGTTACGAATTTATTTTCCAGATATCGTTACTAATTCGTACAAATGTTGCGAATGATTATATCGAATAATATAATCCGCGTTCCTCTGATTCTTGCATTATCTCTCAAAGTATTTCTACAACTCTTAGATACTTTGAACCGAGTATAGTATGTACGAATAGACGAATACATTAATATTGTAGTATCTTGGACTACAATTAATTTATTTACAGTCAATGGATTAAACAGATGTTGATTAAACAGGAAACGATGGTTGTTTAACGCGAACTAATCACAATATCGTATTATAATTAAGACAACTAGATAATTAATTAGCAACTCTCGTCACCACGGATTCGACTCTCTCTCGACAACGCAATTCGCACTCTCTGGTTTCTCAACTCATACTGCTATTAATTCGTTTATGTCCCTTAGCAACTCCTTGTCTTTTGTCTTAGCCTCGTACCTTTTGTCTTAGCCCCACCACGCACGTTCTCAGCAACCGCTTGTTTATAATTCGCCCCATACGACACCCCCCAGGCCCCTCCACGATACTACAATATTTGACATCAATAAAGAAACAAGTTCCACAAGTACCTAATTGACTAAGCTGAAAATCGTGCGTCCTGCTATCTATCTATCATTCACACCGACCCAGTTAACAATTCCATTCGACACTGTCTAACCGGTGACCAAACAAGAAAGAATTCAATTATATCGTGGCAGACACGCGTCGTCTGAGTAGCAACAGCTGGACGTTGAGGCAGGTCACGGCTGATTCGGGGACGCGCCACTTAATTCGATGAAGAGATCGGAATCGCGAGTGGAACGCGTGACGCGAGGGACTCGCAGGACCTGGTCGGCTGTTTGAACGACAAATATTTTGTCATCAAACTTCTGTTTCACGCGGAATCAGCGTGTCTATATGTGCAGGGCTAATACAAAGCGTTTCGCGAGCTTTTGCTAAAATCGGGTCGCACGCTCACCCTAGAACACGCGTTTCGTCTTTCGACATCGATCTTTTTTCTTCTTTTCCTTAATATGTCATAGGATAAGCAATAATTTTAGACAATGTTCTGCTCTTCTCTTATGAATCAATCGACAAATATTCGTTTAAACAAACGTGCTGATATTCATCCACAGAAATATAAATTCCAAATAATCGCAAGGAGGAAAATCGAGGAAGAACGTTCTTGGAACGAATTATTTCCTTATCGTTTGACAAGACGACGAGCAGACAGACTGACTCGTAGAATGCAACGAGACCGAGCTGCTTGTTTTTCCCGAATTTATAATTACCATATCGTGGAAGTTTCAAAAATTTCTAGATTATTCGTAAGTTATGAACGTTTGTGATCAAGAACGACGTTTGTTCTTACACGGAGACGGTCAGAACCTTCGCGCAATCTCTTCCACCGTTGTGGCTACTCGACTGTTTTCAACGTTGCTTCGAGAAATTTCTATTTGCTAGAAAATTTCTTGCATAACAGATACTCGATCGTCTCTCTTCTCACTTTCTTCTCTGACAAACCTCCAATCTCTTTCAACGTTCACCCCTTCGTCCTCCTATTCTGTTTCTCAAGCAATCCATGTCGAATCCTCTCGCCAAACGATTGACAGAATAAGAGAACACTGGGCTAACACTGTGTCTCGCGTATACGTTGTACACGCGTGGAAGGATCGTAAACGCGGATGCTCTCCGTTTGATTTCCGCTGTCACGACGAGGAGGGTTGTACAAATCGGTGACGTGGAGAACCGCGGCAATTACTGTTGACGCTCAGCGATATTTAACATGGCGTGTCTTAACGACGATTTGGAACATTGTTCAAATGGTTGCTTTGATGCGCGTACAGTCGCAATAACGTCGCCGGAACAACGGAACTGTTGTTTGCCCGACTAGAACACACCGCCGGTTTGTAACTGTTGCGTCGACGACAAGGCGCTGTGTAACGTTTCTAACGCGCTCGTGACAATTTAACAAGTCGCGTATATACACCAACGAATACGGTATTGCGTCTTCCAGTTCTGTCATTCGTCGTGCATTCGTGTTTCAGCAGAGCGGAGGTTAAATCCGAACTAAACGACGTACGATCGTCATAGCTCGGATCGCGACACAAAATTTACGATTCGTGGCTTCTGATTTCCTTCACAGCATTCGCGATTTTCATCCATCGATGCGCCATAAAGAAATTTAAAAGATAACGAAGCCCTCTATGTTCCGAATTATCTCAGTTTTAGTTCTCGTCTTTATACATTAGGTTGTCCGAAAAGTTTCTTTCGTTTCATAAGGTGATAATAGATGAACAACAATTTCTGTTTTATATTATTTTATCGAATTACGTATGATCCATTTCCTTCTATTTCTATTATTATGTTCGTGCATAATTCAATAAATTAATATAAAACAAAAAACTATTATTTCCTTGCAAAACGAAAGAAACTTTTCGGACAACCTAATACCAAGGACTCTCCAATAACACAATTTTGTACGATTCGGCCATTCGAACGTCACACTGATCAACTCAACTCCATAAATTGAAAATATCGTCATTTTCGTAAATGCACCTTTGAATTTCGTCGTTGTTTAGTCGCTCTCTTGTGATGAGCGAATTTATGCAATGTTATTTGTTAGATCATTTATTCCTCGAGAATCGAACATCAATTACGTACGTACGTAGCCAATGGAAAAATTCACGAATGGTCGAGGCTCGTCTACTTTCACGTCGTCTTCCAATCGTCCGAAAACCATCGCACAATCCAGAAATGGAATACAGATTCTTTCAAAGACAGAAATAAAGGAAAGCGAGGATAAAAGAAGGTAGAAAGGTTTTGATTGTGCGAGAATCACGAGCAACATGGTTCGCGAGGATGACTCGCGAGCCTACAGAACCGTTAGATCGTCCTCTCTGTGCACGCAATTGCGTAAGTGGCGAGGTATCCGGTTGTGTTCGGGCACGTGTCGCGGCGAACAAATAAACGTTGCACGCTCGCAGCTACCTTGGGACCGCGTGTTAACCAGGCTAACCAAGATAATCACTCATTACGAGCGTTTAGCGTGGCCAAGGACCGAGGTGTTCTCGTCGCACGATTGGACGTCGTTAAAGTGGAAATAATTCGCGCGGCAAACACGCGAACCCCGTTGTTCTGCTTAGACCACCGATCTATTTCTTCTTTTAGCGAGTGTCGCGACAACGGAGATCTACGCTTCCGGGAAACTATCCTTGGAATCCATCATCGTTCTCGAAGGTTCGTCCATTGTTCGAAAATTTCGCGTTTAGAGTTGTCTCTAAAACCGAAGATCTCGTCTAGAATTTAATCCTGAGTCGTGGGAAATAATTCACAATTATTTTGATAACAACAGAATTTAATCCCACTCTACGGAGTTGATTAGAATTTTTAAGCCGTAGAATTTTGTACGGTGATTATTTTTCTAAGTTTCCACGATTTAGAACTTGATAGACAAAACATTCGAATTTTACACGGTTGGAAATATTCTTGCGAGAATTTGTTAACTTCGAAGTTGGAAAGAACTCAGATTCAAAGGCAAAGAAAGCTCATTAGGAAATTAAATAGATCGAGACACGTCGATAATTACGTATACGATGTAAAAATCGAGGATACGCGAGTGATTACCTTAATTAATGATTGTTAACGATTGGATTGAATTTTTAATCGCGATTATACACGATTTTTATCGACGAATCGCGAGAGAGTCTGTAAATACAGGGAGCACGATTTTCATTAAGTTATCGCTGATAATTATGAGTCGAACTAATATTTGCGAGGATATTTCGGGACCACGGGTAGAGGAAACGGGAGAGCGGCGGTTGGATTAAAAATGCGCAGGATTTTCGTTGACTTAAACGAGGAAAATTTATTTGCCGACCGCGCTGTTATAAATTGTGTACGCAATTATTTTATTGCATGATGATTTACTTTATCGATACGTTGATATAGAACGATGTTAAAAAGTTAACGCAATGTGAAATGAGTGCTTTAAAAATTATCGAAACGCTTCAATTTACGAGTTTCAATAATTTCCGGTTATTTATGAACAAACAAGAACGCGCACGAGCTAATTAATTATGATTTTATTCAGGCATTGATGATTCTATTATGCAAATATAATATATGTGGTGCATAAAAATTTAATATATTTCGTAATCGCCTCTGTAATCACTACGTATTTTGTTCGAATCTTCGTTACTGTCCAAATGTTATAATTTACCGAGGAAATAAAACAACATGAATCATCAGAATCCTCGTCGATCTTTCGTATTATCTCTCATTATCTCCCCATATTTGCGACAGTCATGGTAATTAAATGGTATCTTCAATGGTTTTAGAGGTTTAATTAGGATGCTGATTCATAACAGATAATTTTCTGTCAGTTTACTTATAGCCCGGACTTTGTTTACGAGCTGGAACGATTCTTTTCACGTTTTAGCAACTTGATGTTTCTTTCTTTCTTCGGGTATTTTTATCGCCATCAACGTAACATTTATCTTTTATTTATATACAACGATATAAATTGTTACAAAATTAAATTGTCAATAATTAACGTATCGCAAACCGATTATAAGATATCTCGTGTCCCAGTTCTCTTGTCCTAACAAAAAAATACAAATATTGGTAATTAGTAAATTAATTTCAAACACGATTATCTTTCCAATTCGTAGTTACACGAGATAAATACATAATCTCGTATATATGAATAAAATTAACAATACCATACTATTTCATGTTTCTATTAATATGTTAATTTTATTAACATAAAGGCTATGATATAAAGCCTTAAAGACTATCGTCAGTGAAATTTCACCCCATTGGTATTTCATCCCTCATATTTTCCCTGTAATAATATTTACCATGGCAATGTTGTTCCTTACAATCAGCACAAAAACATTCTCCACTCTTCGTCTCTTATCGAACGATAATAAAACGTTTAATTCCGCTCGCTTAACGAGCTATTGACAGTTGCTGTTAACTTGTTGTTGATTTTCCAGTTATAAAGAAATACACCGCGTTCAACTTTCACCCGTAATAACCTGTAAAACCACGGGTTAACCATTCAGAAACTTCGTTTCTTTCAACGATCCTTTTTACGAAACGTAATGGTTGGAGAATACTGTGGATCGCGAAGTAGGTGCATAACGAAGCTCGCGTACGCGCTTCTACACGCGCGAGCCGGCGCGCGTATGCAGCCGCGTGTTCGCATATGGCCGCGGAAGGTCGAGCGTGACGTGGTCTCCACTCCCGGCTGCGCAAATATTGATCGAGGTGTCGCCGTGACGAAAAATTCCACCGAACGGGAATACAATGTCCCCGAAGTCGCGAAAGATGGCGCGGAAACGGACGCTAGAACGTCGTCACGGTACCTGGTGAACCGACCACGTGCCGATTCCGCGAAATGGACCTCGTTGAGAACCCTTAAATGGTACTCACGATATCCCGTTTCACGATTTTCTGCGACGAATATTCGTTTTTACGATGTGTGTATAGGCTATACGTGTAAGCTTGCGCGAAGATTAGAAGAAGTAGAAGTTTGATTTGTTTGTTAACACTCGATGATGGAGAAGATGGGGGTTTGTCGAGGTGCGTCTAAACTAAACGAGCGAGAACGTACAACGAGCGGATAAAAGAAAGTTTATAAACTAAGAAGTATAAAAATCGTACGAAATAGATTTACGCGTAATAGATTGCAATGATACGACAAAATTAATATACAGAAAAGAAATCAACGTGTTCGATCCTATGAAAATTATTTTAAAAATAATTGAAACTAAATTTCTTATCTGCAGTTTGTTTAACTCCTAAGCCACGGGCCAGATAAGGAACTTCCTTGCAAACTGATACTAAGATTTACCTCAATTAATTCAAGCATCGATATCTAAATCCGATGAGTACATCGACGAACCATCCATTTAGCTTTCGTACACTACTGGTGAACTATTAGGAGAGTAATTTAAATTTATAATCTTTTGTCTGTATAAGTAGGCAACAAGTGTTGTTTTAGTCATTAATCTGTCATTAATTTACATATTTTAGTAATATCTATGTACATATCTTTTGTTAGTATAAATCGTCCAAAGTGTCCGTACTTATGAATGTGGATACTTGATCATATTATGTAAATTCTTGCCTGTTATTGGGGTCGATTATCGTATTATTCTTATCCTTTCGTTATAGTACGATATATATATAAGTTGCTTTGTTTTATAATTAACGCAGCCTGCAATTCAACATTTGTACAATATGTTTTTTCATTTAACGCTAGAACTTCCGATAGTTAACACGAAGCTATTTCTACGAAAAGCAGTGAAAATGACTGGTCTTTAAAAAATACGTAATAATAAAATATTTTTATATTTATTGACTTATTACCTTCTTATAGAAGCAACACCAATGTTATGTAATACATTTTTGGTATTTTTAATCCATCTAGGACCATGACCCCTAAACGAGGGTTGACACATTTATTAAAATTGTATAACCAGACATTTTGACTGCTGTGGTATTTCTAACGTTAGCATCTGGCGATCTAGCGATCGATTTGGAACTTTCCTGATAACTGATATCATCATATCGAACGATACCCGGTAAAAATTTGAAAAACGCGTGGGAAGTTGTAGAAAACGAGGAAACTGGTTAATCGGGGTTCGATAAACAGATTGCAGGACCCTTTTACACTTTGACAAGTAGCAATCATCTTGACTGCTATTGATATAAGTAACCTCGATACAAAATTATTTTCAGTTTGAATATATGAAAAAGAAAATAAAATTCATTGTGCTATTCTTCTAGTTATCGTTACATAACATGGAATAGAAATTTTAAAATAGAATTATAAAACCAGTCAATTTGGTTGGTGTGGTAGTTCTAGTGTTAAGACTGAAATTCTGATTCGACGTAAATGGATAATCTTTTTGTTGAATCAAATAATCCTAGCACCTTGGAATCTCTAGTTAGTTTCTCGTTTTTGACATATCGTCTTATCCAACAGGAAGTACACGATATTCTCTCGTTCTCTCGTTATCATATCGAAGATTAATAATCTCTCGTAATATCCAATAATTTTGTTACGATTATATGAATTCGAGAATTTGGAATTTTTTTATAAGTTTCGAGTATAGTGATTGACGACGATTCCGATTATGATACGTGGGAATCGCTTCAACAATTTATCGTTGCGAATAAATTCGATCGAAATGACAAATCTGTCGACGTATTCGCCAAACAAAATACAATAATCAAATTGTTTGGCCTATTGGCAATATTCGACGATGTTTTATCGAGTTTCAATAGGCGTCCCCTTGAGTATGCTCGAAACACAGGCCCTCGATTTACAACGTATGTACAAACTATTAATTCGATATACCTCACCGAGGAATATCGATACAAAGTTGTTCCGATATTCTACAACGTTCCTATCGAATTATGACAAGCTGTCTGCTAGCTCCAACTATAAATTCTACGATTGGTCGGTCCGTGAATCCGATGAACGACGTATAGACATCTAAATGTAGATTTCTACATTTTATTCGTTCATTTATTTAACAAATGATGCAAGGAAGGAAGGAAGTTACAACGATGTATTATATACAACAAAGAAAACGAAAAGAAATATAAGAAAATAAAAAAGTATAAATATATATAACAAAGTTATAAATTATAACAACGCGTTAGGAGTTGAATAATTATAACGCCGATCGTTGCAACACTCGGAGAAGAGATCGGCTCGATCGAAGATTTCCGAGATACTATTGGCTTGGCAACTAAGTGATTGATTCCCACTTAACGACAAAATCGGCAATCACTTAGTTGCCAACTCAATATTTATAAAGTTGCATATTAAATCGAAGGGATCATAAAATTCAAGATTACTCGAGAATAAGCCAACGCGGAAGACTAGAATATCGCGTAAAGAACATAAGCAAGCATGAAAATTAACAGGTTAAAATAACAGAGGACTGTCAATATGATTATTGATGATTTTAAATAAAAACGAAGCAACCTTTATCTGGTCCTTCGGTGTTAACATATCCAACGAATGGAGTACATGGTCATAGTAGTAGCCTCAACTCTGAATTCGACGACTATGTGCACGTGATACAAATCGCAGGAATTTCTGTTGTCTTCTTTCAATAAGTATGATACAGGTGTAACGTTTTATTTAGCAGCCGACAGGATGGTAGCGTCAACTGACGTTTAATGCAACCGACAATAAGCTCCACTTTCCGGTAACCTATTACCTTTCGGGAATACTGGCACGGGAGAGGATCAAAGTCGTTCGAAAGTTGATTATCAATATAAAATGGTTTATTGATATCTTACTCAATTTCGATATTGACAATTGACTGATGGGTATGAAATTTTTCGGATGACAGGCGATGATTCTTCGATGGACAAAACGATAACTGATTCTTCGAGAGACGAACGCTAATCAAACTCAAACTCAAACTCAAACTCAAACTCAAACTCAAACTCAAACCCATACCCATACCCATACCCATACCCATGCCCATACCCATACCCATACCCATACCCATACCCATACCCATACCCATACCCATACCCATACCCATACCCATACCCATACCCATACCCATACCCATACCCATACCCATACCCATACCCATACTCATACTCATACTCATGCTGACTTCTCTGAGTCGCTACATTTATATCCGTCGGAGATGAAGAAACGTCGGGGTCTTTTTTTCGAAGATGTTTGGGAAGATCCCCAACGTTTGTTCAACTGTCGGCTTTGTTTACAATTTAAATTGTTTTAGTATCGTTATAAAGATATAATATAAAAACATAGTTAGATAAGTTTTCGCAAGATATAGCTTTTAGCGGCTTTAATTGCCTTTTACTTCAAATACTGTAAACACGATTTCGAATAAACGTTTTAAATTATCTCGGTTTAAAAGAATTTATCAATTTTACTTTCGCGCCATAGATCGCGCGGGTCGCGGGACGTGACAACAGGTATATTCCAGGTGAGATACAACTAACGAATTGTAGACAGTTTTCGATGTGCAGAGGATTTGGAAATCGTCACAGAAATGAAAGATAAATCCAATAATAATCCAATTAATTTTCTATAAATGTATAAATATCTGGAGTTTACTAATAATTTATTATAGTGGTAGATACGATTACAAGAAGAAAATCTTATCCGTTATAGAAGGCACGTAAAATTTCTTAAATATGGCTTGTAGGTATTAAAAAATTAGTCGATTACGATGACTTAATTATATCAAAACTCTTAGCGGATATCATATTCACACAAAGGTGGGTCGACGAAATCGATCTATCTTCTAGAGACCTGGAAGTACCGATAAACAGATAATTGGCTGAGACGTAATATTCCGTGATGGTGTGTAATCCGATACAACTGGACGTCAAACAGCAGGATCATAGAACAGCGAATTGAATTGACAATGGTACCGGGATTCAATTTGGTTTGTGGGGTTCCTTCGGTAAATGGTCATTAAATGTCCTTTTATTATTAAAATTTCCTATTATTTATGTATTATTCTTACATATTACGCTTATTCTCTAGATTTTTGCTCTCCTAAATCTCCGCAAAATGCATCGACATTCGCATTATACCGACTATAAACATTGCCATCCACTCGTTGAAACGTTCGAAGCGTCGAAATCTCTGCAAAGACATCAGCTAGAAACTTCATGCAAAAAGCATCCTCGTGCAACCACTTGCTCGAAACTTTCTCAAAGCTGTCCCTCCTATGGTGCGACGAACACTCGAGCTCGGTCGCTTTTGTTTTATCGCGACATCTCACGTATGGGGCGATCAAACGAGCCAGCAAATCCCCCTTTGAGGAGCCGCGGAACAGGTGGTAAGCGCGCAGCGTGGGGTAGGCGCACGTCAAACCACCCCCGTGGTAAATCCCGTACGCAACACCAGACACCATGGGGCCACAGCTGGGCGCCGTGTAGCTGCTTAACCCCCGACAACTATGGCCACCGCACTTCATGCTCCTTTCGAACCGATTGAAAGAGGACACGCGCCCCCTCGAACGCTCAAGGGGTTGATTCGTTTGTCCCATCCGTGGTTTTGAGATTTCTACGCGGTTATTGCTTCATCGAGACTGGATACGGTCTTTTCGCTTCTAATTAATTTTGTGGCACGTTCGCGTTTTAGGACAGTGTTCTTAGGGGTGGATTAGGGTGTCGGATTTTTGGAGGCGGTTTACCGGTAACGGTTGTTGCGAGATTTAATTTGTAATCAGTTCTCGGCTGTTTGTGTTTCGAGCTTGTGTTTTCAGAGGGAAAGTCGTGATTCTTTCAGGGTGTATTAGAATCGCGGGTTCTTCTTGGGTTATCAAATTACAATGACAAAGAACTGTTGATCTAGAACATCGTCTTAAAACACAAAGTACGTTGTATTAGGTCGTCCGAAAAATTTCTTTCGTTTTAGAAGAAAATAATGGACGCACAACATTTTCCGTTTTATATTATTTTATCGAATTACCTATGATCCATCTTGTTCTATCAAAATAAAGATCATAACGTTCGATAGATTAGGTTTCATGTTCGTATAAAGATGCATCGTTGTAAAAGACGTGTCTGTAAAAGAAAGACACTTTTCGGACAATCTAATATTTCAAGCGAAAGGGAACATTTGTCTGCAGAAGAGAATCACACAACGCGCTTAAACGCTATACCGTAGACGCTATGCTGCAAACGGTTATATAAATCTTTTGTTCAATAACAGCCTAGCAGTCACATATTCCAAGAGTATTTAGTCTCATAATTATCTTTGCCGCGTGTATACATTATAAGTCGAATTCTATTCAATCTTCCATGTGTTTTCCATATGTAGAATGTCGATCAATAATCAGGAAAAGGAATTTCTCGCGCGTCGATCGACTGCTGGGTATTGGTTGGGCTCGGGTAATTTCGTAAGTCAAAACTATAATAGCGAGAAACGACACGGCGTGTTTGCACATTTCGACGGTGACACTTTAAGCGGGAGGCCGCATTGAACACAGCCAGACATTTATCGTTGTATACATTGTATATATTTGCTCGTGCTTCCAGCGAGCTTTCGCGTAGAGCCGTTCCCCTGTTGATTCAAAATATCGTAGCCATTTATTCAGCAATCATCGTCGAACGATTAGAAATAATAAAGATCGCTGGTTGCGTTATTATTTATCCCTTCTCTCTCAGCGATACGCCAGGATGATTCGATCGCTCGCTGCACGCGCAAATATTCTTTTAATATTTAAAGATCCTCCCGTGTAACCGCTTTCGTACAAATACTCCGGCCGAGTGTAAATATGTACAAAATATACATCGGCGGAATGTATAAATACGAGGACTATACACTTTCAGGAATAAAATATTTGTCGCTCGTCGAGTCGATGATTCCTCTCGTTTGGTTTTACGGAGGGATTACAAGCCACGTTTCTCTCGCCACGGGCCAATAATTCCCATCCTTTGTTTGCTTTTTGTGGCAGCAGTGATTAGAGTGATTAAAAGAAAGATTATCGTACGAGTTGATAGTGAAACGCGGCTTTCGTTTTTTCCGTTAACGAAGATCATTAAAAAAAATGTGCAGCATTGCTGAGAATTCAGGACGATTAAAGAACTGCCAATGGTAATACGAAATGGGTAATGTATTAGCGAGAAACGAAGCTATTGAGACAGCGATCATACCCAAACCCACGTCATTCCGCACTACCTGACGACGAACCTTTAGACTTTGACCTTACCTCTGCACGTGGCCCAACACTAAATTTTCCCCATTACGTAGGGCACTCGGGATCCTTTCTTTGTCTCTCAACTCCAACAAACTCGACAGATAAAACCATTCGACCACGAGACTAGTCTTGGGTACAGTCTTGGCCGTGATTTGAACTATTTGAATACTTGGTTAACTATTTTATTACTTCGTTATAATATCGTACTTAACCACTTTTGTGAATAAAAGCATATAAAAAATTATAAAAGGACAGTCAAGCAAAGCTATCGCTCAGCTCTTCCTTTTTTATCACCGATTTTACGTGATACTATCAACGACAGGAAATTAGAAAACGATCAATTATTAAATTTATCAAGCATTTATTTATCAAAGTTATCGAGATGAACTATCCGAAGGAAACAACCACGTCAAACAAAGATCCTTTCATAGACCCTTCTAAAATTCTTCCATCATATAACTTCGATCAATATCGTGTAAAAATATTTACAAACATCAACACGATACCACAAACACCAGTATACTCCATAAATCACGAGAAATCATCCAAAATAAACAAAGATGTAGACTTACTGCTACCTACGATTATTTGAATCTTCAAACCGTAGACCATTCGTGTCAGATCGGTTATGACAGCCGAGACGCCGGCTTTGAAGCGAATACGTAGCGTGGCTTGAAACGAATCTGCCTAGTATAACGCTTGTTAATCGCATTAGCGCCAACATCGCCGATAAATCAGACAATTAGCGGCCATAAGCGCATCGTAAATCGGAATTATCAGAATCGGCTAATGCATTTTGATGCTGCCTGTTTGCTTGGTAACGCGCTGCGGCGGGCCAGCATATATGTTTACCAGTCTTACGATCGCTGGAACCATCACCTGTTTGTTCTGTCAACTAGGAGCTCGGACCGCTCGTCCCATCCTGTCATAATCGAGTCTCGAAGTAAAATTCTGTGCGTCGCACAGCTTCCAACCCCTTGCCACGATTATCCAACTTCTGGCTGTCGCTTCTGATACGATTCGATGAATTCTACTTGATTGTTCCTGCAAATATTCGCAAGGATACACCGTTCTGAATACAAAGGTAAGGTTTTTCTAATTATCTTGCAATTATGAAAGGAGTTTGCGATAATAGGAAATAATTGTTACTATGAAAAGAGAACTAGGTGTCTTTGTATCATACATGACAGTTCTTCTCAGTATATGAATCAGCTGAGTGAGTTGCAACAGACAGTCAGTCGGCTGTCTTGGAAAGAAGAAAATCTGACGATTGGAACGATCGATGAATATTTTAGATTTCTATGTAGCGGCACATGAGTCACAGGACGATTCGAATCGAGGGTCTCGTGTTGTTGTTTTGCCTCGGAGTATCAACGCCGTTTTCGATGTACAAGATTTAAAAGTAAAGAAACTTCGGGCAAAACAATATCGCCGCTACGCGTAACCATCGATAAATAGACGAACATGCTCTCTAGGACGATCATAACCGGTATCATTATAGCGAGTAGCATTGTGCGAGCGACGATTGGGGACGTATTATACTAACTCCGTATTTTTATACTTATATATGATTTTTAAATATATCCGACTATCGCAATTAAATAAATCAACGCGTTTAATATTCCACCACAGTTATCTTGGTCCACTGGATACTTATCAACGAATGTACGGTAAACACTGAAACTTTTCTAACACAGTTGAGTTCGTTGGATCATTTTAGAGACAATCGCGCTTTCTAATTGTCGGCAAATTATTTAAGATTGAAAAAAAAGTACGGCAGGATCCTTGTTGCGCTCGAAGTATTTCTCAAAATACCAGAAATGTTTTTGATTTTATTAAAACTTGGGTCGAGCAGTCGCAGCAACATTAAAAATAAAAGGTGTACGAAGATTTTCAAACGAGAGTGTATGTAGAATACTATCGTTCCACTTTTTATTGCGTTCTCATCTCGAGTTTTAAAACCGAGAACCTGTCACGTGCCAGTGCGATTTCTCAAGAGAAAACCGTCTCTTCTTGCAACTCTCTCTGGTCAATCGTGGTTGGCACGGTTTCCCACGATCGAGCTGGCATCTATTTAAAAAGCAATCGCCTTCGAGCGTCGGAGAAGTTAATCGCGACGCGAGTACTAGCCGATGTAAACAACCTCTCGATGATGCTTCTAAGTCCATCGACGTCGAACCAATTCCCCGAAGCGACCAACGCATCCCCTGCGTTACTCCCATAATTTCCCATGCGTTCTACTCGTGCGTGTTATTCACAGGGTATACATATACGAATTCACCTCGTGTTACGCGCGTTCTTCGAAATACTCGACTATCGATCCTGAATTACGTTCCTCGATATTCTGCGTTCTAGATGATTAAATGCTATGTTCGATCAGTTTCGATACGAACCTCTCGAAAGCCAAACTTCTCGATTTACGACTCGGAGATACTCGATGTACGATTAGGGGACTCTGTCGACGTCTTTGTAGGTGCATATTTTTACGAGCACAACTAGGGAAACGGAATCCAGAGAAAAATTTGTCTCGTGTACTGGATACCATAACGAGTGGCTTAAAAAATTATACATTTTTTAGGGTAGTTCGAACTGGAAGCCTTTGACACTCCCTGTTTCCTGACTCTCACTTTTTTCTGTTTCTTGCCATTGATAGTCGATGCTTTATCGTTAATTAATTTCCAATTTTCTGTGAACCTTGAATTATCAATTTACACTGCCTTCGTGACTTTTATTGCTTCATTTACGTACCGAGAATACCAATTTTGAACTATTTCAGAGTATTCGTCTGAATTATCACACAGTTTGTAACTCTCGCAAATATAATGCCTTCTTAGTTAAATGTTATGTCCATTTAATCAAATCGATTATTATTCGATGTAACGAGCTTACTTTCCCAGTGACTTGATATTCACCAGATATTCTACCTCATAGCTGCTATATCCAAGTTTAATTGAATCGGTATTTCTGATTCTATAGTATTAGATTGCCCGAAAAGTGTCTTTCTTTCGCAAACGTGTTTTCTACAACAGCGCACCTTCGTATAAACGTGAAACCAAATCTGTGAAATGTCGCGGTGTTTATCTCAACAGAACAAACTGAATCGTACGTAATTCGACAAAATAATATAAAACAAAGAACGTTGTTTATTTCCTCGTAAAACGAAAGAAACTTTTCGAACAACCTAATACTTCACGGATACAATAGCTGCTCACGAATCTCGTGATTCAGTGCCCCCAAACCCAGTGACGCGTTTCCACCTATTCCGACTGAAACTATCGAACGACGAATTACCACGCGATTAAACCTTCGTCTCTAAACTCGTGCATCCATCCACGATGTTCTCATAGCACGATATCGTGGTCCACGTGCACGCACCACGCGAAAGGCCACGACGTAGCGTCGTTCAGGCACGAAGCAAATTCGAAGAGAAAGAAAGAAGGGGACAGGTTACCCGGTTGAACGGGGGTACGAATATCTGGGCTAGTATTCCGAATGTTTTGACAGGGGGTGGCTGGTCACGTGTCGGTCTTGTGTTTGTAAAACATCGCCGGCTCCCTTATCGCGGCGATATTAAGCAGCAGCACCGCCACGTGACGATCTATTGTTCGCATTGTTGCGGCTCGAGAGAGCAACGATACGGCATTGTTGGCCAGGCGAGACGCAACGCCGTGATTTTGTTTCTCCGCTGCCGATAATCTAATTGAAATTAATTCCCTTGCAGCGATACCAGGGGTTAAACAATAAGAGAAAGAGAGAAAGGGAAGAACATTTCAGCGGACTGGATTAAGTAGGAAGATTTTTCAATTTCATTTACGTAGTAATATGATTTCTGTGATTTTCCTTGCAGAAACTTTTTAGAAAGTAAATTTTTTGAAACTTCAAATTGCTTTCGGTAGTTTATACGGAAAGAATTTCATAATAGTTTCTTTTTCCTTTCGTTCGTTTGCTTTTCTTGTCATTTTACATGTGCAATTTCTTTTTGGAAAGAAAACTTTGAGGGGCACTTTGAAAAATCATTTGTTGCTTTAGATAATATTTTCCTATGGAAAAATGTAGGTTGCATCGAAGATAGGAATACGCGGGAACACAGGAAATACAGAAATTACCATTTTGAACGTTTCTGCGTGAGATAAAAAGTCTTTAATAAAAATCTCTCAGACTAAGACGACATTGCTAAGAAATCCAATAATCAGTGTCAACAAATTAAACAATATACATATTTTTCATCGTCTCCGTGAACTCCTCGCCGATAATACAAACAATTTTATCAACCAACGATTAACGATATCGTTGGAAGTATTCTTTCATAAAAGGCTGCAGAGTACGAATGAAAATCTCTTCTTTCGTATTAGATTTTGGTCGCACGCTGCGATCATTCTGTTTGCATAATTTCCATTCGCGAGTCTTTCGTCTAAAACGGAAAAACGTCTGGTTTTTCCAACGGTAACTGCGAGTTGATGCGAGATAGTGGAAAAAACGCGGTGTGAAACAACACAGGGTAAATACGCGTCGCGATATTATCGGGCATCAACCGATCCGATTGAAAGACGATAATGTTGCGCCGTCTGATGAAAAACAGCGCTATGCAAACAGCCGATTTTTGCGTCTACCGTGCCACGGCGCCGTAAAGTTCCTTGCCATTTTCAAGCTGAATGTCTATCTCTCGGAACGATGCTGTGCCAGTTTGATCGGGTTTTCCAGGAAATGGCTATTTATTTGAACGAGAGAAATGCTTGAGAATCTTTCTGAAAACATTGTAGTCTACGTATAGAGACGTATTATTAGATTTCAAGTGGCAGGAAAGTATTCGAACACTTTTGAAGCATCGTTAGCAGCACTGTAACGAGACCTAACGATTAGACTGCGGATTTTTATACAAATTTATATCTTATAAAATCTAAACGGAGAATTTTTCGTTTGCTTTGAAAACGTTGTAACAAATATCTTACATTGGATATTTTATATGTCGGGTTGGCGTTGGGACTTTGGTTTGGGACGTGTAAAGAATCCGCGCCTGGGTCGCTCATCGTCGTTGTACAATCGATGATATCGTTTATTGTCACAAATAAAATAATAGAATAAACTATTGCACTCAATACTCAAACGATAACGACAATGATCGTGGGGTCGGTATAACGAATCCACGGCCCACGGGATAACTGATGCACTTCGCTTCAAGATCTCACTCGCACTCCACTTGTGATACCTGTCCCTCAATTTACTCTGTACTACTCACACACTAGGTCTGGCTAGTAAGACTCCAAGCAAGAGAATCTTCTCTCCTCGCTGCCCAGCAAAGCTATATAAGGTGTCCTTACGGCACCAGGTCATCGAATTATTCGGAGAAAATCCCATAATGGGCGACAGGTATACGGGCTGATGACCACTTGACCAAAGGCCACTTGACAATTGTGTATGATGCTTTATCCTCTGGCGACTATCCGTACGTCGCTAACTACGTGGCCGTTAGGTCGTTTCTTGCCAAATATCGGTATGGCCGATTCATTAAAGGCGAGCTATACAATTCCCCGTTTCCGTTAGGTGGAACGTTTATCCCGCGACCGTGGCTAAGCTCGGCGACCGGTCGTCGCCTCGAATCCAAACTCATTGTCTCAAGTTTCGAATAACTGTGTTTGGATTATTTCGTAATCGCTACAGCATTCGGGCTTTTTCGAGTGATTCCAACGGGGGTCTCGTTATCCTTTCATCTCCGACATATATATCGTTATATTATTTGTACTTTTTTGCACTTTGAAATTTCCGATAAATAAATACGTAGAAATCCGTAGTCTGCCGATGATTCGATAAAACGAAATACGAAATACGGTGAAAGAAGGTACACGAATAACCATCGCGCGATGTCTCCGCTTCCTTTTTGTCATTAACTCGTCAGCCATCCGATCCGCGTTCGTTCGTTTTCGCACCTTCGTTTGTTCTCTCATCTGTGCAAAATTCCACGCATCCACACGCACTCGTACGCATCGTTTATTCTCATACGCATTCGTACGCTATATCGTTCTCACGTGAATAAAAAAACAGACACCTCTGCCTGTCATCGTCGATAAACGTATCTCATCGAACCACCCAGGAAAGCAGAGAAATTTTCAAATATTCCATCGTAAACTCGGCTCACGATCCATTCAGCGCCCCGATAATTAATAGTTCGATGAAACGATAGCACGGGTAGAAAATACGAGTAGAGTAAGTAGAAAGAGGTAGGAGGTTAGGACTTAGCGTTGACCAGGCGGAAGTTCGTTAATAATTCGGCCCCCGCGCGCTTTCCTCTCGGCAAAGTCTTTTTGAAGCGGGCCCAGTCTCGTCGAAGCTCGCCCGTTCTTGACGAAAAGGTTAGAGCGAGCGAGAGAAAGAGGAGACGCGAGGGGGATGGTTGCAGCGCATGCCACGAGGGGTTGAAGTCTGTTTGCTCATGAAATATGCAGGCATGCGCCCTCCATAACTGCTCGAAAGCACTGAAACTTGCGTGCAGCTTGGCCGGGCCACGGGATTTTCTGCCCCTTCGAACGTTTACCAAAGCGCAACGTTTACGTCGATGGGAACACGCGTTCTTATCGACGCGGATATCGACTCATAGGCCCGACAACCGGTTACTCGTCCGTGCAACTGAGTAATTTTAAGTTACAAAGACTTTCTCTTCGTGGATGTAAGATAAACCTCTTTGTGGAAGTAGGTTTACATGTTCTTGGCTTTTGGCCGCGTTTCTACGAATTTGCCTCCATCCGAACCACTTATAAGTCGAATAGATCGATTACGTATCCGTGCATTCGAATAATTTTAACTTGCAACCATAACTTTCTTCGTGAATGTAAAGTAAGTCTTCCTGCGAAAGTACGTAGCTTTGTATGCTCTTGGATTCAGATTCTGTTTGTCCGAGTTTGATTCCATTCTAACGTTGAATCAAATAAACTCTGGAAAAAATTCCGACAATGTGTCGACGAGACATTTTCCTCTAAAAATTCACACCGCTAATTTCCTCTATCAGGCTTTCAAAACCGACTCCTCCAAAGAAGCTAATTAAAAAAAAAAAAGCAAGAAACGATCTGTAGCCTTTTGAAAAAACCCATAAAATCGCGTGTTTCCTCGAGTTTGGTACCGCTGTACGATTAAGTGAGTCGCGAATCGCTGGCAGAAAGTTAGACATATGGTGAAAGAGCGTGCAGGTTGCGTGGGCGTAGCGTGTCAAGCGTTTTTACGAGCCGACGAGCTGCACGAAAGCTCGTCACGTCGACGTGTGTATCCGTCGAGTCACGACCGGATTATTTAACCCCGTGGAGAGCATATGTCGCCATCCCCTTGTATCTAACCGGCTCGGGTTATCGCAATTAACCCGCGTCGAAATCAAGCCGCCGATAGCGATCGCCTATAAAAAGCCGTTTTATTCGGCCACCTTACTCACCACGGTGCACGATATTTAGACAGCTTGCAAAATTTCTCGTTCTGCGTTTTTAACTTTGCGCGTAACTCTCGTTGCATCTCTGCGCTCGAAGAGATATCCAAGTGGCTACGAAAAGTATTTGTACGTATCCTTATTTTTCAATACATTTCACTTTCGTAGCGTTGAATTTTTCTAACTGTATCGCTTGCGTTTCAGCTTCACGGAGCTTCCGGCTTTTCACGTAACTTCATCCAAATTTTATACATCTGCTTTCCTTACATTTGTTTCATCTAAGCTTGTGCTCCTTACTCTTCATTGCGTGAACTATGGATTAATTGCTTAAACGATCAGTGCAAGATCAGTCTTAAACTCTTAGCAATCTTCTAATAATTTGCTCTGATTCTATTAGATCGTCCGAAAAGTTTCTTTCGTTTTATAAGAAAATAATGGACGCACTACACTTTCCGTTTTATATTATTTTATCGAATTACCTATGATCCATTTTGTTCTATCAAGATAAAAAATCACAACGTTCGACAGATTAGGTTTCACGTTTATATAAAGATGCATCGTTGCGAAAGACGTGTCTGTAAAAGAAGGACACTTTTCCGACAACCCAATGCTACCGAATGACGCGAAATTTAGTATTCTTGGATTTGATCGATTATTATATAAGTGTCATAACAGTGATGTACGAATTACTTTTTTGTGATCACTGTATGTGCAGCTGTAAGGTTTGTCTATGGCCTAAATCGAGTTCCTGCTGGTTTTATTTAAGCAAATTTCTGTACGAAAAAAAGTCACGTTAAGAGGGATGTGTAGAAGGAATCGGGTGAGTCGCAGGGTGAAACAACCGGGAGGGTTGACACCGAGACTGAAAAAGTCTGCGTCAGGCAAACTGCCTACCCTTTGCTGTCGCTTGCACTCGACCACCTCCGCAGGACATTGGGATTTTAAACAAGGACACCTCTGTTAAATTCACGTCTTTGAAAAAGAATATATCGCGTAACATTTAACTTAGGTTAAAATGTAATACAGTTAAGGTTAATAAAAAACATTGTTGATAATTGTACGAGAATAATCTTGATACTTTGAACGATTGGACGTGCAGAAATAAATTGTAGTCACTTTGGTCTTGATAAAAAAATCAATTGCTTGCGATTGAATAGAGAGAAATAAATTTGCAAATTGGATTTCGAAAACTCGACCTTTTTCTTCCGGGAAAATGGAACGACGCAACGTGAAAAATAAGAGATCTTTAAGAACGCATTAATTACGAAGGACGTGGTTGCGTCATGGTAATTTCATAATGAGGTACTCTGTACGGTACACATGCCAGTTAGTCAACCTGCTGGCCAACGAAGCGACAATTATCGATCGAGCAACGAGTTCTCTCTAATATGCATCTACGTACTTGGCGATCGATCAAGAAATAGGAAGTTAAGAGCTGAAACTTGAACGCACTTTGTCCGCATAATTATTACGGATACCTGTACAATTAAAATACCACAATCTCAAAAATATCGAAATCCCAACTCTGCAGAAACAGTATTTTAGTTGTTATCCGTAAAAGATAAAAATTAATTAACAAACTAATTAACAAACTAGTAGCTTTACAAAAAATACAATGCCATATTGTGATAAAACGTAGAAGCACGATGTTGAGCAAGTAAAATGTATTAAGAAAAAAAAAGAAGAAAATAAAAGTACGCACAATCGTGCGTAATCTCCAATACACATAGCGCAATAAAGGGATTACATTGAAAATTTCACCAACGATTACACGTAATAATTTCCATAAATTACACTATTTTATCTCTGTATTATTAATATGCAGATAATAATTTCCACTTGTTTTGCAAGACGATAACAGCTATCAACGATTCGCAACAATCGTAAGGGAACGATTCAACGGCGATATAAACGTCTACCGCAGACGCGTGAAATTAATAAATTTTTGTTGAATCAGCAGAACACGGCCAACTATACAGCTACACGCATTCTTTCTGTCAGCTCGAGCAGGGACGAATAGCGTGAGAGAGGGTTCACGTGCACGTCGTTTCAATTCGGGCCGATGCCTTGGCCGATCGGACACGGGCCTCGTCGTCGAACGATCCGATGGATCTTCTTCGGCGGTGCGTCGTAAAAAATTCATTACTCGGCCGGGGAATCGATCGTGAACCCGTGTAATTACCTGCCCTCTCGATCTCGCGAACTCTGCCTCGTGGCTCCGCTTCGTTCATGATAGAAGACGTAACGTGCAAAGGAAACACCGTGTGTTCTCTTATAATAAGAGTAATCGTCGTAGTAATCGTTGACAAAAATGGAGATTACCCGCTTCTTATCCTTTTCGTAATATTCTTCGTTGTTATTTATCGATTTATCAATGACACCTTTAACGATTTGGTAACGATTTTGTATAATTTGCGAAAGTGATTCATGCGGTAAATGATTATAATATAATTCTCGCGGCGAATGGGTTTGTAGTACTTTGTGTACACGTTGCGGTGAATTTTGATCCATTTGGAAATTCTGTTTCTTTCTGATAGAAAAATGTTGTTTGAAGTCTCTTGCGTTGCAATGAAACGTACAGATAATAGAAGCAGCCGTCAAAGATAAATGCAAGATAGGTAGGTGCTTGTTTATTTATCGTACAAACACCGAGAATGTTCTTTGCCGTAGTCAGAAAGAAAGCAAAATAATTTCTTAGAAATTACAGCAACGATTCTAAATGTTCGTACTTAAAAAGTCAATTTATCGTTCCATAATGTTGATCGAACGAATATCTGGAAATCGTTTAACAGCAGAGTTATCGGTCTTACGAGAGATCTATAATTTCGGGCAGCGTTCAAAACGTCAGTAATAATATAACAGATTCATCGCGAAACCATACAATCTGATTTGTTTATTTGCTTATTTTGGGCTCGTTTGTTTACGTTTCTCGCTTGTTTATTTACGTTCTCCGGTTATTACACGAACCGTCTATTTGTCAAATTGGTTCACTTTGCGAAAGAAAAAATAGAGAAACCTGAAGAAATTATACGAGACAAGTGCGAGAAGACGCGACGACAACAACAACGCACACACAGGTGATTTGGCGTTAGAATTTCAGAAATTTCATAAAATGAGAGGAAACGGATTCGATCGTGTTTTATTTCTTCTCTGAAATTATTCGTCGCATATTTTCGCACGTTTCGCGTGAAAAGACGAACGAGCGAACCGAGTGACGGTGATCCCGTGGAACACGGTCGTAACGTACGATTCTTTGCACGCTCGAAGAAGCATCGAGCGAGAGAAACAGATAGCGAGGATGCAACAGAGGAAACGCAACAGAGGAGAGAGATCGATTCTGAAAGAACGAAGCTCATCCTTCACGGAGAAGATTTAATTACAGTCCATTCAACGCCTCGTAAAGGCCGACTTTCTAGAAACCCAACGTTCCTCCGCTTCCTCTCTCTCTCTCTCTTTTCCTGCGACGCCGCTTAAAATATCTACTCGCATACTTGTTCTTCCCGGATTTGCAGTTTCAATGCTCGTGTCTCGATATACGATATTTCTACATTGTTTGGATATACTCACAATATTCCAACGCAATGTATTTTTCCCTTTTTTTCTTGTAATGCAAGTTACATCGACTGGTGGAATAGACGTAAAATGAAATAGGTGGAACTGTAAATACGAAAGACGGTATAGACCAGAGGTTCGACGTTTTCGCGACGCGGTATCACGTAATTACTAAAATTGACAGTTTTCTCCATTTTTATTCGAATCGTATTTTTTCTATTCTATTGGACAATTTCTTAAGTTCGAGCGGAATAAAAATGAATCGATAGGAATGATTTATCGTTTCAATCCTACGCGGTAGATTTATCTAAAAGATTAAAAACATTTTTTTTTTTTTTTAATTGAAACGAGAAGAGGATTACGATATAAAAAATTTGAGGATCGAAGATAGCAGTACGGTTACGATTTTTGGACGACAGAAATCGAACGATACCGATGCGTCCAGCGCTGCTCCGAAGCTGATACCAATGTACGTGCTCGTACGTTGCAACGATTCGAAAGTCATCGTGAAAAGACGAGGCTCGCTACCGAAAACTTCAACGTAGAACAATTCTTTCTATTTTTCATCCGTCAAGTTTTATACGTTCTTTAAACTCGCTGAGAAGTTTCTATGTGCATTTCGATGAACTTCGATCGTCCAGCTGCTCGTTCTAATTTACTGGCCACATAGTTGTGATTGTTCTCGCGAGCGAACGACCGACTGGCGCAAATCGTGGAACACACTGCAAAATTAACGATTTGTCCCGCATCGGAACAATGGCATCACGTCCGAGACAGTGTGGATCCTCGATGCCGACAAAAGAACCATCGATTAAATCTTTCCCGTCTAAACGATTGTTATTAACCTGGTATAATCAACATTTTATTCGCTTATGGTTCGTTTTACTTCGATCTGGAATCTAGAAACTCATACTTCTTATAGGCAATTTACGTTACTACTATAGAGAAAATAATAGCATACCGAGAAAATACAACATTTCAATGGCAAGTATTAGCTCGTAGTAAATAGTAAATGATAAATAGTAGACAGGCGCAAAATGCAAGTAGTTTCCCATGCGTTTACCTATTTAATTCTGCCATTCTTCGTCCTCTATTTTTCGATCGATCGATGTCTCTCACAAACAATTTTAAGCTCTTACGCTTAATTTGATTGGTTCGAGTAAAATCTAAAGAGTATAATAAACGCCGTTGAAAATTAAATCTTAAAATGAAATAAGAATTCGTTTAATCGTTTCCTCTGGAATAAACGAGTCTTAAAAGAAGAGGAACGATTTAAAAAGTATACTCATTGACTAATCGTCGCGTTAATGGGCATCGATATCCGGAAGAAACGAGATTCGTCAAGCAGCAAGAGAGACAGAATCGCTTTCCATGTCGCTTCTAATCAAATTTCGCGAAGCCTGCAATACCGACGAACTGCTTAATGAATTGTATCAACCGGTGCAGGGCCGACGAGGTGAACACGATTTGACTAACGAGGCAGATTCTTAAACGGACGACCCACTCACCCCCTTCGAATTTCTTTCTGTCAGTCCACCGCGCGTTTCTTTTCTTCTTCTCTTCCGTGATTATCTTCGCCAGAATTGACTCGATTCGTTTTCTTAATTCTCGATTAGGCTACTAAATCCTGGCCGAGTAAATCGTTCAACGTGAAACATCGTCGCGATTCTTCGATATTATCGTATCGCGTAATGTTTAGTGAGAAGGACGATTTTATAGATCGTGAAAGGATGCAGAGGATCGGACGAGTGTGCAGTCTGGCGACGACATTTTTCCTCCTCGGCTAAGAGCTTGAGAAGCGCGCGTGTTGACTTACTTGGTTCACGCAGGACGATAAGACGAGCGTGTCTAACGAACAGATAACTGTTTTTCCCGGAAAAGCTGCATGGTACCGATGGAACGGAACTCGCTAGTGGAATCTCGATGATTCATCGATCAGTAAGACGATTGTAAATTCGCTTTTTCAAAGATACCGCCGCGTATCATCGAGTATAGTTTCTCTTCAAGGTTCAAGAAGAATTCCAAGACGACGTTATTGCGAATGAACATTCTCAGCTGGTCCTACGTTCTATTTTCACCGAGATTCTACTTTTCTCGTTACGTTCTCAAACGCACGAATTTTTCACGGAAAAATTTACATTCGACTAATTGCTAACTCTGATAAATTCGCCTCTGAAGATGCTGCAAAGATAAAATCGTCTATCAAGAGGAAAGGAAAAAAATGAAAAAAAATCAACGAAGATAGACGGTCGTGGATCGACCGGAAATCGCACGTGATAATCGCGGCGCTGTTGCCTGCGTGCTCCACCCTCTGTAAAAGATCGTTCGTGGCGGAATCGATCGCGATAGGAAATCGTTGGAGGCGCGGACGATTATGTCGGGGTCTCCGCGGCGATACGCGTCGACCGGGGCAAAAAGTGTATACTTTATCAGGTGTGTAAACAGTGGCGTAGCTCGACAGAAAATTATGGCGGAACCGGTGTACTCTCGGGCGCTTCGGCTCCGGCCGGTCCCGGCCTTAAACAGAGTTGTAAATTAATGCAGCAGCCGAGCGAACCAGCCCCGTTGCCCGGTGCTATTAATCACGAGCAACTTAATTACAGTCACGCGCTGCCGCGTCATTGTTCCCATCCATGATTCCAGCACGACGCGCGCCAGTAGCCGTGGAAAAACTGCGCCGCACCTTCTCAAATTGCACCTTTAATTATATACTGAATAAATTTCGAAATTCTTGACAATTCTTCAGAGGAATTCTTCGGTATCTTTTCGAGAACTTTCTATAGATAGAGAGATATATCGTTTGATTTACAGTGGCTTCGCCAAAGTATTCGACCATTTACTATAGGAATTTTTTACGAATATATATCGTGTATATATTAGGTTGTGCGATAAGTTTCTTTCGTTTTATGAGGATGATGAACACCGCGACATTTCACAGACTTGGTTTCACGTTTATATGAAGGTGCACTGTTGTAGAAAACACGTTTACGAAAGAAAAACACTTTCCGGACAACCTAATATATATATAGTATGATTATATATAGTTTTTTGAAATTTCGTTAATGAAACGCGATCATCGTGATCATAATAGGCAAATTTCTCGCCTTGTTTCAAGAGAGACGCCAGGACTCTAATGCTTCTCTTGGAATACGAGAAATCGTTTTGTTCGTAGAAACAGAAATAAAATTGAGACGTAGAAGACTCTAGGACCGCGGCGATGTTGAGAAAATTGTATTAGGTAGTCCGAAAAGTGTCTTTTCTTCGCAAACGTGTTTTTTACAACAGTGCACCTTCGTACAAACGTGAAAGCAAGTCTGCGAAAATGTGAAAAACGAAAAACATTGTGCGTCTATTATTTCCTCGTAAAACGAAAGAAACTTTTCGGACGACCTAACATTTCGCATTAAGAATTCGTTGAAATTTAAGAAATTGACGAAAGTACGTGTATTTTAATTAGAAGAAGAAAACGAGGAAAGATACGAAGTATAAGAATTTCGAGAGAGCTGAAACAAGGAAAAGAGACATCGAAGAAGTTGAAGATACTGAATCGTGTGAAACGATTCTCGAAACTAACTATCGATGCTATAAAATATTCTATTTTTCTTTTCTTTCGTTCTTTCTTTATTATCCATATCTTAGGTGAAATTATATTTCGATGAACAGATACGTTCAAAGGAAAAGAATCTCGAGTGAATCAGCGTGAAAGCAGCCAATGACACGCGAGAATCCACCTAATATAATCTGTTCGCGTAAAAGAGATTGGATCGGTCGTGACGGTAACACGCCATGGAGAAATCGTAATAAAATAATTCTACTTGTCCCTGGATTTCACGTACAAACATGCGCATGTCGCACGGTACGTGCACTCGTTCCTCTAAATGTACCAGCCTTACTGACGATATCTATCCAATCTTCGGCTTCATATCCCGCCCTATAAATACATTAGCTGATAACGAACGTTCCAGCGACGATAAGATACACGGCGAGAAGAAACGTTCGTGCGACTCTCCTAAAGAGGAAAAAAGGTGAAAAAAAAAAAAAATGTAAAAAAGCGAAGAAATAAAATACAAGATGACGTTCCGTGACAGGAACACGAATATCCATACAAGAACGAAAGAAATTTGAAAAAAGAAGCAGAAAACATAATTACGAATAATATCTCCTCGTTGTCTCGAATAATCTCATCGTTGTTCGTTTCTCGTATATTTCTTTGCTGGACATAGACTACACCGTGTTTTCTCGTCGTTTCGTTAAAGAGACTAATCGTGCCTCGTAATATTCCATGCAAAGTTAAAATCAAATTTTATATAGAAAATTGCAACACGTACTTGTTGTATGTACGATCGATTGGATAGTCGATTAATTGAACCAATAAAATTACAAGTCGGTACAATTCAATATAGTTAAAAATCATTCAAAATAGTACAAGCGAATCCAATGTATAGAGAACCACGCAAATGCTTCTCAATTTCGACATTGGATACGTGGATGGCCATGGGGAAAAGAGTTAAGAAACGTTAAAAAACAAAACGAACGTCGATCTATTTAAACAATCGTTGGTTTTCGAGCACTTGGAAATTCGTGGTCGTCGATTTGTCGATCTTTACGTCACGATGACGACCGCGCGTAGTTTGCACAAGTGTTCGGTGTCTTGTTAATTGGCCCCTCGTCGAACGGATGCTAATAAATTTTGTTTCGTTACTTGGACGAGCACCGGCGCTTTTCAATCCCGCATCGTCGATTCGCATCGGGTGGAGGGGAATTATAACAGGTCTTGTGTACGATCGACCGAGAGGAACTTTAATTAAAGTTAATTCCGATACACGCGTTTCTTAATTATCCATGCTCGCCTGTGTGCGAGCCGCGAGATCGTAATCAAGCGTTTCTTGATACACCAATCGAATCGCTCTGTTTCTCCTTCATTTTATCGTCTTCTGTGCATTTTATCGATGGTGCACATGCGTGTCCCTGTTGGTTGGCGATCTACACGAAGGGTGATCGTTTTTTTAGAAATTTCCACGTCCGATTTCTGATATGCAGAAACTAGCCACGAATATCATGCCACCTAAATATTTATGTTTACATTTATTGGAAAATCGTAAGAAATTCTATCTCGTTTATCCCTTTGACTATCGATCGACTGACAACGTGCTGCAATACATAACAAAATATTATCTTATGTGGAGATGTTATCTTCCTTGCACAGTTATTTACCTATTGGTTAAGACCTGCTGCTCGTACGAGAGATTTTACAACAGGGAATACTTGCTTGTGTCGTCGTAAGAATTACGAGTCTTACAGTTTATATTTTTCCACATATCCGTGCGATGTACGGGCTCGACAGTTTCAACGACGAGTTTCCAGGACGGAAGAATCGCCAGGTTCGATATTAAGGTGCTGATCCAAACGATCCGAAACATACCGACAACGTTAATAATTTGAAAAATGGCTCGGCGCAAAAATTTCACCGATCGAGCGATATCGAAGCGAGACAGAGGAAAGGAAAGAAATGTAGAAACAATAAAAGGATTAGGAAATCTGGAGAATATAGAAAGACGAAGGAAAAATAGAGAACGTGAGGAATTTGTAAAATACAAGAAACAACGCATGAACTAGCGTGGAATATTACAAAAATTATTCGTGATGTCGAAAGTGGTCAAACGTAGGAAAGAAAAATTGTAAGTATCTTTATTCAGAGGATGACCTTCCGTTTCCAACAAACAGCAACGCGATTAGATACAAGTCCCTGCATAATCGTTCTTTGCGTAAAGAGATAAAATCTTTCGTACATTTGTATGCTTTACATATCTGTTTGAGAACGAAATGGCACACCGAAATCTTGGAGAGCTCGAAGATACAGAAGACTAATTATGGTAGAAGGTTTCGCCGATAACGATTCTGTAAATAAAATAAAATAGCCTGTGAATCAAAATAATTCCACTCTCCTTCTTATTTATTAATTTTTTTACCAGTATATCTAGATCGCGAATCTGTTTACACGAATTTATAATTTACTGCTGGAAACCGAGGATTTACTTGAAGATCTGTTTCAAATTCTACATATTTTTAGAGACTATATTTTTCGTAGATGCATAAATATCCGCGAGCTACTTTTACGTCGCTGTCAAATGTTGATGAAAAAGACAAACCGAAATAGAATTATACGAAAGAGAGAGAGAGAGAGAGAAAGAGATCGAATCAAATGCACAACAAATATTATAACATATTAAGTGTACGATTAAATATTGAAACGTTTGAGATTCGAGTTTGAAGTGTCAATGAGGAACGAGTATTGACATCCGCGTTTTAAAGGAAGAAACAATTGGAAGATAATCCTAAAAACCATCAGTGATGGTCGAACAGCCGACTCTGTGTAAAACTATAAGCCGATCTAATTTGAAAATTACACACTTAAGAAACGAGGAGGGGAACAGGGACTTAATAATTTTTTGATCAAACGTCTATCAAAGGAATATAACAAATATTAATCTTTGTATAAAATAATATAACGATAATGTCAACTTCTCGAAGAAAAGAAACTCACAAACGTCAGATAATAATATTTCTTCTTAAAACAATTGGAAACTAATTTTAAAATCACACACTGAAAACGCGACAGGTGAAATAAGAATCGTATAAGTGTTTGATCAAACATTTACTAAAACGAATATAACAAATATTAATATCCACCGCAAAATACAGCAAAGACAAGCGTAAAAAGTAATCGATACTCGTCGAGTAATAACAACGATCGATCAAATACTTTTCAAACTGCACAGAATCGAAATCTTTGAAAAACCTAAAACGGCTGTCCAATTTCCACCAAATCGCTGCTCCATCGAGTCGATTTGCAAAGAATCGTAAATAGTCTGCGAATTTTTATACAAATTTATATTTTTAGCAACAGAGAAATATGTTATTTTCATTTGCAACGTAAAAGAGATGGAACTTAAATAGAAATTTGCTTATTAAAAATTTATCACAGTATCCTCATTGAATATTTTCTACGTTTTTACGCTATACTGTATGCATTTTCTATTTATCTTTGCGCCTTAAAATGTTCCATCTTGACGATAACGAGTTTCTCATCAGAGACATAAAAATCCACATTCTAATCGGAAGAAAAGGACAAAGTCACTGAAAGCGCGGGAGACACGTGGAGAAAGTCGCGCGTGTCCAGTGGTGTCGGCGTCGGCGTCGGTGTCGGCGTCGTCGCCAGGGCGCACTCCGAGCGGCCAAAATATTTAACCTACGATTAACCACTCCTCTCGTACACAAAATGATTCAAGAATCAAATACCAAGAGTCAACCGTGGGGTAGACTGAGTACATATTGTACCCGAACGCTATCGCCAGCCGTCCTACGTGGATACGGATACGCGTACTCTGCTTTCCCTCTGTGTACGTGCTGGCGTGTATAACGACGGTATAATGGCAGACGCACACGTACGAACGCGCAAACAGCGGAAGAGGACATGGAAGGGAAGCGGAGAAAGAAGGTTTGCTGGATGGGGGTGGTTGAAGTGAGAAAATGAAGAGAAGAATGGAAGAGGAGTGGGCCAAGGTAAAGTGGACGAAGAGAGACGAGGAGGTGCTACGATGCAAGAGCGAAGGAAAAGTGAGAAACGCGGACAAACGAGGAGGAGAAGGTTGAGCAAAACTCGGAGAAGGAGAAAATGGAAAGATACAGGTAGATAGAAATGCGTGGAGGGGGCAGAGGGGCGGGTAGTGGAAAAATTTGTGGGTAAAGTAAAGAATAAAGAAGGAGAGAAGAAGAAAGAAGAAAGAGGTGGAAGAGCAGAAAGATGGAGATGGATGGAATGGATGGGATTTTAGATAAATCGACCGTGTCGTAATGCTCGAATTTTTATGTTTCGTTCGTCCACAGAGAGTGGGAAAGGCGGGAATAAAAGATGTTTAAAAGAGAGAACAATTTGTAGCTATAAAAGGAGAGAGTAGAAACTAGGAAAACAGGGTGAAAGAAATAAGTGGAAAGGGAAGCATAGGGCACGGATAATAAAAGTATCTGTATGTACCCGAATATGAATAATTGAAACGAAGAAAACGAGAAATACAAACAGTGCGGAATAGATGCTGAAGAGAAAAGCAACGACCGGAAGAAACTCTCACGTGGTGCTTCTAAAAAATCTAAGCGCGAAATCGCTAGAAAAGGAACCGCGTACATAAAACTACGTGCACCAGGAAAAGACAACGAAACAGAAAAGAATCTCTCAACAACAAAAGGGGGAAAAACGGTAGAAAAGAGCGAACAAAACGGGGCAGGCCGAGAATGAAACGTCGTGGAAATGAGCAGAGAAAATCGAGGTGGAAAAGCAAGGCAGAGAGGGGAGAAAAACGGGGAAAATCAAAGCTGTGGGTGCCAATGAACACATATACACGCGTCGTTTGTGCCTGGTTGCGTTTCCTTTTTACCCTATATTTCCACGCACGTGTCTACGTATTTTCACGTAAATATTTTCCACACACGTTATATATACACTCATACGTATATTTAGTCATGTATGTATATGCAGGCCATCACACGCGTGTATTAGCTAGATATTCTCGCCACACAAACGTACATACACCTACGCGTACTGCTTACGTATTTTACACCCACACGTGCGTTTGGACACATATCTTTCACGCATACGCGTGCATACAAACGTCAACGCGTGTACTGGCCACGTATTTTCAACGCGCACACATTATACCTAACGTGCACACACGTATACGTGATACACATATTTTCTACACACTATATATGTATTAACATCATCCTGCGCGTACTCGTATACGCGCATACGTACACGTACGTGCGGACAGTCGTCGGAGAAAGAGGAACAGGAGGAGGAAAGAGAGGGAGAAAGAGAGCGTCGACAGAGATGCTGCTGACATTGCTTGAACATATTTGAGTTGCTCCGCTCATGACCAAATATTTATTTATTTGCACGGTAATACACATTTGTATTAACCGCGTAGCACGATTCAAGGCACGTTCATTCAGATTTCTCTGGCAAATTTTGCGCGACCCGCTGCACGACTAATTAGCGACGTGTCCTCCCCCTTTCCTCGCTGGCCCCACGCCCTTCCATACGTATATTGCTCGCTTATTAACCCTAAAAACTGGCCATCCCCGATCGTTATTTAGTTCGCTCCTGCGGTGTCCTGTTTACGCGAGTTTTTCCACCGGTTAAAGTATCGTCGCCAAGAAGATTATTTCCAAAATGATCGACGAACTTATGTACGAATGAGAAACATTGATTCGGTCTACGTACGTGGTTTTCCAATAACTTTTTAGGGTAATTAGTAGGCTACGAATTCTTACGGAAGCTTATATCTTAAACAGAGATTCGTTCTACTCGTTAAAAATCGTTAACGCTTGTTAAAGTAATTAGGATATTATTTCTTTTTGTTATTTGTTATTTATATATGAATTGTTAAAGTAAATAGGATACTTGTCCTACTTTGGATACTTTATATATTCTTGAGTATCGTATGCGTACTGTTTACGTTTTTGTATCTTGAAATTTCACGCAAGTGCGCAGAAAACTATATATATATTACGTGTCGGCTTAATAAGCGTTTCGAGTTGTCCATAATCTGCCCCATTTTAACGAAACGCTTATCGATCCGCGTTTCGACGCGCACGTTTGTCTGCAACATTACATCGAAAAGTATGTTCATGCTAACGACAAGCAAACAAACCGAGCGTGTTCGATTCTCACCGTGTAGTTGGGTAATCCACCTATTTACCCGTATATCTAACTCCTTTTCCACTTTTTTCTTCTCTTTTTCTCTTCTTTTTTGCCTTTTTGTTCAAAGAATGAAATAACACCTGCGAAGATAGCCACCGTTGCCATCGACGCTCATTTTTCGAGCCAATAGCTTTTTCTTCTTCTTCGCGTACGATAAGAAGAAATCGAGTGACGCAATACGCGTATAAAATTCGAATTTTTGACAAAAAGAATCGTTATTTAAGCTTTGGATGTTTAACTTTCAACGTTACTGTACTGTTGAACGTCGAAGCAAGAAAACAAAACATGTTGTTATTCAAAACATGCTTCGGGTATAATTTTCTTCTTATTTCAAGTACAACGATAAGAAATACACGGAAATACGCATACAATTGGAACGAATTTCTTCGTAAGAAAACTTGTCACCCTATCATCGCCGTCTCACGCAACTCGATCGTCGTACAGGTATTTTCTACCTTCCAAAAATTCCAAAATTCCTTCGCTGCGTAACTCTGTCGCCGAACAGATGGCACGAAATTGCTCATAATTCGACGATGGGTCGTCGATCGCGCTCGCGAATGGAAATGTCGCGAAACATCGGCTGCTGTGTTTACTCGCAATTCCGCGACAGCCGATAATGGGTCCTCGACCCCCTTCAGATAAAAACCAGCACATCACCTTACCACGAACGATCGAGTAATCGTGGAGATACCGCGGGAATAGTTTTCACCGATAATTAATCGATGGAAAAAAGCGGTCTGTTTGCGACCGACCTACATTACATTGCGATAATGACGCTCTTACGTGACTGCGCCGGGCCGCAATCGTTTTCAGAACATGGCTCGATGAGAACGATAATATTTGGCTAACTCGGGAAACGCGGGTTCAAGCTTTCCTTCAGCCAAACTACCACGTTGCTCTTCCTTCTTTGCTTTCCATTCGTTTCGGTCTTTCTGTTATGTAGGAAGATTATTTCGGACCAGGCTGCTGATATTCGCGCGTTTAACGACAAATTTCAATGTACCGTTTGGAACTTGTAACTGAATCTATCGAAAGACAAGCAATTCGTGCGTGGATACAATACATGATTGATACATGTTATTCGGTCGCACCCTGTATATGATTGTCGTTTATATTATTATATTATTTTATTGAATAAGATATGATTAATTTCGTACTATTTCTATTATTATGTTCGTGCATAATTCGATAAACTAATATAAAACAAAAAAAGGTTGTGAGTCTATTATTTTCTTATAAAACGAAAGAAACTTTTCGGACAACCTGGCATAATGAGAATTCGTTGATCCTTCTCGTCGCCTGTTATTTTTCGTTCGAACAACGTAACAAAGATACGCTCTCGTGCCAGTGGATTCAATTGGCAAAATAGATTTGATCCAGACAGCAATGAAACTTTTGTTACCGTAATTGGAGACGGATTACATACAAAAGTACACGATATGCGATAAATTACTCTTGAAACCGTTCAAACTACTAAAAAATCTTATAAAGCACGAGAGTAGTCGATTGAAAATTCTAAAACTCCAACAAACAAGATTATATAGCAGATTCGACGAGGCAAGGCGAGAGAGCAAAGGGTCGGGGAGCGTGCTCGGTCGTCGATCAGACGCGGAAACGAGCGTGAATCGCGGGGTCAGGGGGCGCGTGCAAATCCACCCCCGCCAGTGGACGACAAAGGGAGGCGCGACGATATGTACAAACCAACGGAAGCGTGTCGAATCCAGGAAGCGAGGCGAGAATTTCCGGGGAAACATTCGGAAATCGTTGAACGCGTCTAGCCGCCGTTCCGGAAACGTGATTTCGCCAGCCGCCACCTTCGTTCACCCCCCATGCACCCTCTCGTCCCTCGACAAGCCACTGTTACACACTCGAAGGCGTCGAAATTCTTGCACAAGCCCCCTCGACGCGTCGAATTTGTGCCCGCGAGTCAATTTTCCATTCCTTGGCAAATACTCGATGCCTGTTTATAAGCGGTGAACGTACGAAGCTGGCAAGTACGTAAAGCGTGAATAAGGAAAAGAAGAAGGAAAGATGTCGCTTTGAGGATAACGCGTGGTTCTTTGATACGCGAGAAATCTCGGATAAGAAACGGACCTTGCCTTTAACGCTAGAACTACCGATAGTTAACACGAAGCTATTTCTACTAAAATCAGTGAAAATGACTGGACTTTAAAAAATATGTAATAGAATATTTTTATATTTATTGACTTATTACTTTCTTATAGAAGCAATTCAATGTTACGTAATACATTTTTGGTATTATTGATCCATCTGGAACCATGATCCCTAGACGAGAATTAACACATTTATAACATCGTAGAACCAGTTAATTCGACTGCTGTGGTATTTCTAACGTTAGCATATGGCGATCTAGCGATCGATTTGGAATTTTCCTGATAACTGATGTCACCATGTCGAACGATACGCGGTAAAAATTTGAAAAACGTGTGGGAAGTTGTAGAAAACGAGGAAACTGATTAATCGGGGTTCGATGAACAGATTGCAGCGCCCTTTTACACTTTGACAAGTACCAATCATTTTTGACTGCTATTGGTATAATTAGCCTTGATATAAAATTATTTTCAGTTTGAATACATAAAAAAGAAAATAAAATTCATCATATTATTCCTTTAGTTATCGTTGCGAAAGTCAGTGCATCATTGCGGATAAAAATATAACACGAAGTAGGAATTTTGAAATAAAATTGTAAAATCAGTCGATTTGATTGGCGTGGTAGTTCTAGTGTTAAGGATATCTCGAACTTGGACAAAATGAATACTTACAAATTTATAACAATCAATTTGTCTCTAAAATTTTCTCTAAAATATATCGTTATTTTGATGTCTTTGAAAATAACAGCGGTAATAGGTAAATAGAATCTTAGTGAATTAATTCCAGTGAATTCTGATTCTAACTAATTTCGAATAAAGATACAAGCTGGAGTAATTATTATATTATTCTTCGACGTATATATTTTTATGGCTGATGCAGAAACGTAAACGGCTTATTAACGTTTTCAGTAAATAATGCAATTTGAAATATCATACGATCACAGTTCGATATTCTCCTAATGCCCGATATGCAGCGAACCAGGGGGTGAAATAATGCGGCTTACCGCCGGGGATGTTTTTAAAGCCAACAAATAGAACGGAGGCCTCTCTAAATATGCTCTGGAATCAGGAGAATCCTGATGCTCGATTGCAAGCCGTGCAACCCTTATTCGCGGAATCCGACGTCGATAGAAAGAGGGAAAAGTGCCTATCGAACGACTTACTTGAAAAGTAGTACAGGATATAATACTTGCTCGTGTCTCTTTAATATACATCCACTTTGCGTACCTTTGCTCTACAAAATATTTCATAATCTTTCTTTCTTATATTTCATCTGATTTTTTATTATCGCAGCTAAAGAATGGTCTGTCATTATCGCTTCAAGAATGATCACATCTTTTAACGTACGTCGAATACAATCGTACGCGTCTACAGTATAAATTATTCAAACGATCTCGTTCCAAGTTACTTGAGCGACGTTTATCAAAATTGTTCCAATAATTACGAACAATAGTTTCTATTATTCCTTCGTAAATGAGAAGATAATTTATACCGACGTCGTTCGTGATTGTTCGAGCGATTTCCGATCTAAATAATTTACACGATAATTTAGATTCGAAACGATTTAGAACATTGGACGTAACTCGAATAATTAGCCTTGATATAAAATTATTTTCAGTTTGAATACATAAAAAAGAAAAGAAAATTCGTGAAATGCGTAGTAACCTGTTCGAAAGGAATTTTTAAAGACCCTTTTTTATCGATCATTCGTAATGGAAGAAATTTATAATTAGAGACTGCCTAGATAATGGTTGATAGATTAAAACCGGCATTACACGATTCATCTGTGTAACAAACACCACCTTGTCACGACGTAAAAATGGCGTCGTAACCTCCGCCACCGCTTGATTACCAGCAGGCAAACGAATCCTGGAAAAGGATAAAGAGTCTACGACGACGACGACGTCTACGAAACCGATAGGGGGAGGGCGACAGTTTACGAGGGTGACGCTAACTCAACGGGGGTGGATGGGTGGTGGCTCGAGTGGACTGGTTTATAGGAGAAACGCGTAGAAAGGACGAAGAGGAGGCGAGAAAAAAAGGGAACCACCCACGGAGAGTCCGACAAAGGCCTGGCCACTTGTCCGATCTCTTGGATCTACGCAAATAGACGCCCACGAAGCCTTTTAACGTTCCTGGTCTCTCGTCGTTGCTTGTCTCTGTCGTTTCTCCGCTTGTTTCCGTGTCCCCATGGCCGACACACCTGCCTTGGCCTCCTTTGAACCGTTTCGCGGTGTCTTGACTCGCTCGTCCTATCGTACGATGGATGTTTTTTAACCAGATTCCTCAGTTTAATGAGTTTAATGGGCATTCACTGTTGATCGATTGATAATATGCTGCGGTAGATGCGGCATAAATTTGATCTCGTTTCTATCCAAACGATATAATCGTTTATCGGAATATCCCTTTGTCAAACAGAAATTACTTTCAAATTCTTAGAAGAAAGGAGCACGCAATAGAGAGAATAACAATGTTTAAAAACAGTTGTGTTGCGTGGAATGTTCGATAATTTATTTTAATCGTTGCCTGTCTCTTTACTCTCTCGCGTGTATTTTTGCTACTGAATAATCTGGATAAGCACACTTGTCTATGTATCGATCGTACAGTGGCTAGGAAAAATATTTGTTTCCCTTCTTAGATTCTACCTTTCATTTCCATAGTATTCAATTTCCGTAATCGTGCAAAAGTACTATTAAACGATACCAAAATTATTATATTTGGATCTAAATAACTGGTGTATAAGTGAAATGATACGTGCGCAAGCATACAATGTGTACAAATAGCTTTTGTAGCCACTGTATATACGCGACGATATATAAACAACGATACAAAAGGAGAAAAGGAAGGAAACACACAGAATAAAGTAAAACTTTTTTCATGGCTGCTTTGAAACGAGAAAAGCTCGCGCGTACAAGAGAAAAGGGGAGAAAGAGAGAGAGAGAGAGAGAGTTAAGGCATCGGCATTGATTGGTTTGTTTGCGAAGAACACACAAGCCAATACACGATGAGAGAGAGAGAGAGAGAGAGAGAGAGAGAACGGAACACGCCGACGGAACGCAGCGTGCTAATATTGGCGCGGAAATTACGTAAAACAAAGGAAGCGTGCCGGAACTCCGTGTCTCTCGACAAATCGGCCAATCGATCTTCGCCAGGAGAAAGTTCCTGACCTGGGGAATCGAGTGCCGCCTCCGAGAGTATCGATAGCGTTCACGTTACGTTTCAATCTTGTATTTTCCCAGTTGCTCCATTTCAAACCCTTCAACGTGTATGAAAAGGATTTAATAATTGAATTTTATATCTCATTGTGCTTTTAAATGCGTTATATGCACCGCAGAATTGGAACACTAAGAACATTGGAATCGACGAATCTATCAATATTCCTATTACCATTGATATCACTTGCGAACTATCGTCTGTACACTTTCGTCGACTGCGGTAACAGCACACGAATTTGACCAAGCGTGGCCCCAGCTGATGATGGATTAATAACTTGGACACGTTCTTCTCTGAAATATAAGAAACTTATTAGCGCAATAGAAATTCCTGAGAGGCCCGCTACACAGACTAGACACACGAAATAAGTCTCCAGAATTAACAAGAAATAGTTTACCACATACCTACCACATATGTATCTTCAAGAAGCTTCATAGAAGCGTACGATCTAAATGAATCTGAATCAAGAAAGAAACACCGACATCCTTCATTGAATTCCCTTCCATAAGCGTAATCCTAAAGAAGCAACACTGAATAATAAAAATTAGCCAAACTATACCTGTGTATATAAACCGTAGCGTTAACTGCGTTTAATTCCTCTTCGACAACTTACCTTGAAAATGACTTGGAAGCTGGTGCACCTTCCCAGTACCAAGATGCAACCTCAACACCATTCTCAGCACTCCCAGAACCCATCGAAAAACCGTGTTGTTACGAAAAGGTTGACGGGAGTGGTCTTCATTTCCATTCCCACCGTGATCGCCAGGGCCACGAAACCTGATCCTCCGACGCCGCAAGAAGAATACGGAGGAGCAGAGAAAACACTGCGGGGCCAAAAAACGGCGGCACTCGAGGCTTTTACGCCTCTTCGAGGAAGAAGGACGCGATGGAGATGGCGACGGAAGTGGAGGGCCCGCCGGCTCAAGAGCTTCTATCGGGCCCTTTCGACGAAATCCTGAGCGTGCCGCTGTTTGCTCAAGCGGCTGAGGGTCAAACATCGGATCGCGGCCGGTTTCCACGTCCCCGCGTACGATACCTGGGGAAAGGTACCTCGTTGGTACCTCGGGGCGTTTACCATTTACCTGAAAAAACCGCGGCTTTCACCGCAGACTCGACGCGCGACTCTTCTTCTTGGTACACGCTGTTGCGCCATGCGTTTCGGGAACGTCGTTCGAAAGACTCGTCCAACATGTAAAATAGCGAAGTTGGTTAACCCCTTGCGTTGAGATTTGTTTTCTGCTGCCCGCGGTAGACACAGAAATCTGATTTTGGAACGCCGCGAGTGATACGAACATCGCCGTGGAATCGACGTTCTCGCGAACTCGGTACGTCGACGTGATGAAATACGTACCAATTTTTGTAAGTGTACGCGATCGTTCGTTAAAACGCCAGTTCTAACTTCCAAGGCCACGCTGTTGGAAGACTATGGCAGACAAAATGGTGGTATAATATTCTGCGATTGAAAGAATGGTGAAATTAACGCATAGATCTATAATGTGGAATGTGGTTTTTGTTTAACGTTATAAGATAAAGAATTAGAGGATAGTGTGATGATATAATGACACGATCATTGGAAAATTATCGTACTCCCTTTTTTTTATGTATTTAAGGGATGGAAGAAACGGTAGAACGAAGGAACCGAACAAACGAAAGATTTTTATTAAATATTTTTATTAAATATTTGAATTCTGCTAACCCGAGTACATTTTTTACGACAACCAGACAAACAGGTTCGTAAAACGTATCCTTTGTCTAATAGAAGAAGTTAAATTACAGTATACGAGGTGGCTGGAGGTTGCGGGAAAACAATGAACGCCTTATTTCTGGCACAGACGCGCGGGCCAAGATGACGGGATGGCTAAGGAGACGGGCGCCAGGTACAAGTCAATTTATCGTTGTGCAAACACGCGCTATCGTCGTGCGAACTGGTATCGTCGCGTTGCGACTATTCCGCTAGGAATTCTGGGATGAACTCGCGCCTCCTCGATCGTTGGCCTCGTTATCTTCTTGCGTGAAGCGAAATCAGAGAACTTGGGTTTACCTGTGTCACATAAATTTTACGAAATGTAAGAAAATTTTATATAGCACCGCTATCAAAGCGTGCGCGACAATAATAACTCGCTTAGGGTGGGTTTATCTCTACACGAAAGAAGAAACTGCAAATGAATTCGAATAGTCGCTAATCGGTATCGAAATAAATAAATATCGTTGATATATTTATTTTGTTCTTTCTCTTTGATCTCAGCTGTATATTCAAGACAAAATAGAATATTGTAGTAGTCGTTTATTTGAACGACGTATCTCGTTGGTGGATCAAATGTAACAGTTTACGTAAAAATATCTTGTTACTATTTATCGCTCGTTGTAGATAGATCGAAAAGAATTTCTTTAGGAAAATTTACTTCTAAAATATTATTTAACAATTGAAGCGAATAGATCGGTGAATAAAGTACTGGAGATTAAAACTGTATTCGAGATTAAAACGAAGTATTATTATAGATACAAAAGTAAAATGTAAACCAATATCGAGGAATATTCCATTTCCTGTAAAATTCCATCTCACAGGTCACCGCCTTCCATTTCTCTCATCTTCCTCCTTCATCAGTTGCTTGGAATGGCGCGGCCCACGATTTCTTATCAACCACATATTCCTTCGTCGTTGCTATCGCTTCTTCGAATATTTCTGCGAACTCTACATTCAAAAAGTTTGTGGTATCCAATATAGAAACCTTGTATCTTCGTTTGTACAAAAATTATATTCCACGTCGTATCGATAAACTGTTGCGAGGTTTCTGACTTAAATTCTTACCAAAATTAATTATCATTCGACCAGAGTGGTTTACGATTGGAAAATAAATCATAAATCCGGCGATCGGAAGAGTTAGAAATTTCTTTTCTCTTTTAAAAGGAGAATTGTCTCAAGGTTTTTTAATCTGGAGCGGAAAAATAAGAACTTAGACCGCGCCAAGACGCTATTAAGCTTCCTAAAATTTATAGCCCGTCTTCTGCGTGCCGTGTCTTGATAACATTTATCCTTTGAGTCTTGCGTCTTTTTGTGCGTGAAAACCAGACGATTTCACGGAACATCGTGTTGAAAACAAATATTCGTTTGAAATATTCTTAATTATTCTTCTACGAAAAGAAGCGTTCTTAACCCTAAGACGAACGATGCTGAATTCTCACTCGTTCAGACATCTCAGACGTACGAATTAATTGCTTCGTATATTTAAGTAATTACAATTCTGTCTCGAATTAAAGTTCTACACTTTCTATCCTATCCTTTAAAAAACACCGTACAAGTTGCTGTCTATTTCGAAAATCGAAATGTCTTCTTTCTGTAGACGAACGTTTTATGTTGTATACGAAAAACACCAAATTAATTTGTACACCTAATATTTCTTTCTTTAATTAATATTCCGTTAAACTGTATAAACTATTTTATTTTCAAACTCACAGAGGCTATCACCTGTGAAGACTATGGTTTCGACTAAGAAGAAGAGAAATCCTCTTCGCTAGATGTATTTGTTTAATCATTAGAATGCTTCTTTATTTCCTCACGATTTCCTGGTGATCTAGGTTCTATCTTTGGGAAATCTATATAGGATACAACATAGAGGGTGGGACAGATGCGTGTCTCCTATACGAAGAACGCATAATAATAAAGCTGCCAACAGTGGTCGAGTAAATCTAAAGCCTGGTTCATCCTACTAAATACGGTGGCAAACGTGTAACAAAAGGGCCTACATTTGCAACATTGTGATTCTTACCAGGCGTACCTTGAATTACGCTTTGTTTACTTCCTTGAACATGCATCCAGCTCTGACAAATTTTATCCGAAACGCTGATCCTTTGGTACAATGGCAGTTTTTCTGCACGGATAGCATCATACGAGGCTACATAATATTGTCTTTCTTCGTTCTTCATTAATATTATTTCCACAGCTGAAAACCAAACTGGCATAGGCATTTCTTTGGCGTTTCTCGATGGAGAAGGAGAACAAAAATACAGAAATATAGAAAGTGGGTGGAAACGAAGAGAAGAGGAGAGACAACGAAGAGAAAGAAGGAAAGGAAGAGAAGAAAGTGAAAGCAAGATAGAAGAGATGCAAGGAACAAAGGTAGAAGAGTTGTAAAGGAAATGAACGCTGCAAATTTTAATTAATTACTCTAATAGGTTGTCCTGTTACAAACATTACTTGGGCTTCTCGTGAATTAATATTTTTAAACAAACATTTTAAAGCTTGCTGTTATAAAAACTATTTATTATACGATACGTTAAATCTATACGTATGAGCATTTTTCCTTTCTTAAAAGAAAATTCTAACATTTCTGATTAACACACCAACGTCTTCAAACGACGTCAAACGTCTTCCTAAAAATTTCTCCAAACGTAAAGAGAATCCTTTGAATCTTCTCTCGCGTACTCGCAAAATTCGGACAACTACCAATTAACACGAGTCTAACAGCTTGATCTAAATTCGAAACAGTTGCGATAATCAAACTTCGCCAAACATCACTCCCACGCGAGAAACGTGTCGGCGGGCCGTTTAAAAGAGCAAGAATCGCACAATGAACGGAAAGGCCCGACTAATAGACCTGTTCACCATAGCACGAGAATCCGCCTAAACTGTCCTGCGACAAATTCGGGGGTGCAGATGCTGTTCAATGGGGAATCCGGCTTAAGATCACGCCGTTTAACGCGGCTGAACCCCTGCAGCGCGACACCCGTCAATAAAACACCCCATGAAACGGCAACTATACGCGTTGCGGCTTGCACCCTTCGACCTATGCACTTACACCCCTTATTATAGGGCTGTTACTGATCGATACGTACCATGGATCGATTAAATTTCACAGATCCAATTGCTTTAGTATTTTTGTCAACTGAATTGACTTTCACCAGAATTTTTACGTGCCATATGCATTCGTTATCTCTTGCGTCTTCGTTCAGCAAATATTTCAAACGATGTGTACAATTTTTCAGAAGAAGAATTTATCTGCGCTATTGGTCAAACGTGTGGGATCGTTGCATACGTAGATCGCGAAATACCAGAATTCTTTGGAAGAGTAAACTTGGAATTTCGTTGCTTCAACGTTCCTTTATCGAAAATCTAGAACGAAATTCGGATTGATCGGAGAATTGGCATAATTAGGAAGTTTGGTATAAATAGAACTGCGAGAGTGACTACAAATTTGCGTTACCTTGTAAAATTCTCTAATAAAGAATCTACCAAAATACGAGGTTTCTGTTGGTACGTGATGCGCTAATTTCGAACCAGCCATCAAATTAACGGCATATCCGATATAGACACAAGCGCAAACATGATTCCAAATGTTTGTTCAGTAGTATACTAACAAACATCAAACTTATCAAAGAACAAAGCAAAGAAACCATACCTAATTTATATCCTACCCATACCCTCCCTTCTAATAAAGCTCCAAACGCCCAAACGCGCCCAAAGCAACAATTAAATCCATCCTCGACAAACATCAACACGAACCATCGGTTTTATACAACTCCGGCTATCGCGACAAAGACTTTTGCTTTCGAATACGATCGAAATCGAAGATTTAGAGCGTAGAAAGATGCAGTTGTCGACAGGGCGCATACGGTCCAGTTTATCGCGAATGAGTCTCCGAAGGGGTGCAAGGTACGCGCAAAGGGGGATCCCAAGGGATTGGCCGGGGAATTAGCAGGAATATAGCAGCATTTAGTAGAGCGAACAGCATAGAATCCACCGAATCGCCCCTGTTTGTCGAACAGCCATATACATACAGGACATTTTCCACGCGAGCAATGATCTCGTTATTTGTTTCCAGTCCGATAAAAGGGTGCAAGCTCCTCGTTTCTCCGATACGCTTGCTGATTGGTTTTCACCAGGCGACGAACATCGAATAGATCGTGGCCTGGCCAAATTTATTTCTTCGTAATTCATCGTGTCTGATCTTCAGGTTGTCGATCACGTTACATACATATGGCTTCGTAACGTTGCGCGTTTCGCCAACGTTGCAGTTTATTTCTTCGGCATAACCCTTTGCTATATTTATATTTATATCGCTGTTGATGTAACGATATAACGAAGGGCCATCCTGAAACTGAGGATTATTGGCCGAAGAAGAGAATGCGTGACACGATCGATAAGCCGAAAAGTAACTATGACGGAGATTATGAAAAAAAGATCGTGGGTATCTTAAATGAATCTATTTCTTCGTGTACGCAACCCTAAACGTGTGCATTCTACGAATAATAAATTTTGAAATGGTAGAAGAGGCTATATCGATGCCTGGCAAAGTAATTAGTTTAATTTCATTGAATGGAAAATATTTATTTCTATATTTGTTCGTAGATTTACTTTTTCCCCTCTTTATTATTTTTCCATCGTAATTTGATAATTGTGTCTTTTTGTAGATGTTGAATGTATGAATTTAATTTAACGATTGAAATTTATATATTGAACGTTTGCTATATGCTTCATATCTGCAGTCGATAATTTCAAATTATCGATATCTATATATGCAGCTTGAATTTTTAACTCAATTTGCCCAATATCGGCTCCATTATTACGCAGAAAGTTTTTATCTTCGTTTAATCAATCGGACATTTCATCGCTAACCATGGCTAGTGGCTAGTAGTTACTTCTTCCCCGTCAAACACTTGCCAATTTACTCCCAACTATCGTAAATATCGAGCATATTTTCCAATCACGTTGCAATCATCCGTTACAATTATAATTATTAATCCAAACGTAACTAAATCGAAAACATCTAAAACTTTTCATACAATTCGCACCATTTTTTGTCTTATGGGACTCCTTCTTTGAAAAATGCCAAATTACCTTTCGATATCTATAAACGGAACAGTCACTCGACCAGAATAATCCCGATTGCTCTATGCAAAACAGTCTTTAAAATCCGATAGAAAATCGTCTTAACGACCAGCCCGTCGATCAAAAATTCAGAAAAAGCGACACACTTTCGGGCGAGGTATCTAAATACTTTGAAAATTAGCCGAAACACACATCGTTACGATTCGGCGAATTAAAACGGCACGCTCGCCATTGATTAGGAATAATTACCGTTAACGAGCACGATTAAAAGCCAGTGGAACTGGCGAGGGCGGCAAGGTGGAGAGGGAGAGGCGGAGTCGTTTATTAAATGTAAACAGCCATGTTTTTAACGATCGTCCCCGTTCGTTCGTTCGTTTCGAATCATCGGCCCCGGGAATTTCTCGCTTGGCGAATAATCACCGGAACTTCCGGATTATTTTAACCGGTAACCCGGCCCGGCCGGTGTATTTACTTAGCGCGCATAAATTACCGAACGCGAAGCGCAAAATCGTCCGATTTCGCGGCCGCGCAACGCAAATTCACCGACGAATCGGAGGCATCCGACATAATGTCGCGGCTGATAATTACTAAATGCGACTTTGATTAATCGTCGCTTATGAAACGCTGCTTGTACCAATCCAACGAACGAACGCAACTTTTTATCGCGATATCTCGCGGGATACGTTGCCGAGTTCCGAATGGAAAATCCGATGGAAAATTGCGAGGCTCGTATCTTTGAATACAAGCGGTGTTCCTCTTCTTCTCAATTCTCTATTCTCTATTCTCAAACTCAAACTCATGCTCATGCTCATGCTCATGCTCGTGCTCATGCTCGTGCTCGTGCTCGTGCTCATGCTCGTGCTCGTGCTCGTGCTCAAACTCAGGCTGACTTCTCTGAGTCGCTACATTTATATCCGTCGGAGATGAGAAAACGTCGGAGTCTATCTTTTGAAAATGTTTGGGAAGATCCCCAACGTTTGTTCAACTGGCGACTTTGTTTACAATTTAAATTGTCATAATATCGTTATAAAAACATAATATAAAAACGTAGTTAGATGAGTTTTCGCAAGATATAGCTTTTAGCGGCTTTAACTTCAGATACTGTAAACACGGTTTCGAATAAACGTTTTAAATTATCTCGGTTTAAAAGAATTTATCAATTTTACTTTCGCGCCACCGATCGCGCGGATCGCGGGACGTGACACGGTCAAAGTCAAAACGCAGTCGTCAACACGAAAAGAGTCTCAGCCCGTACTCACTCGTAGTTTGGCAGTCAACATACACACAATTGTATCCAATATTGAAGTTACTTAATTGTTAGAAATATATATATTATACTCGCTCAACCACCCCTATTATCCTAATCGAAATAGGGGATCGATCTATTCGTGGCGTCGATTATTCGAATCGTAACGGGAATTTACGACTCTCGTTGACGCGCTTCTTCGAGATCGCGTCTCTCCGCGAACGGTCGAAAGAAGATTCGTGCGCGATATAGAAAGGCGAGAGAAAATTTAGATCTATTGGGTTGGAAACTAAGTTATTGCGGATTTTGTCAATAACACCTAATGACAAAATCCACAATCGCTTAGTTGCCAATCCAATAGAAACAGCATCGGCGTACAGGAGAAAATTACACGCGTGCCCATTGCGATATGTACGTAGTGTCGTAACGTCTGGATGCGTGCATTTTAATCGTAATTTATAATAATGCAATGCTGAAATACTTTTATGTACTATATGATGACTATAAAATACATTTTTCCGACAAACATTCGTTCCACTTGTTCCATAAAATTCCCAACTTTCGTCCTAAACTTTTTGTCATGCATCCGCTAAAAATCGAACGAACGGTTCTAAGAAGTTTGAAAATGAAGAAAAATCCGGCGCGCGGTCTCCATTATCGAAATTAACGAGGTTTCTCGATCGATTCCCGGTATGGCCGAGCGAATATACGCCTCCGCGTGTATCCACTTTAGAAAATTAATACGTCAATTCGAACGACCGTCGCCCGACGACGGTGGTAGTTCTTGGCCCGGGAAGAGACAACGTGAACGAAGGATCGTCCAGCGAGTGTTTACCATCGGGAAAACCCGAGGACGGACCAGCGGTTACAGGGAGGACGAGGGGGGTGGACGTTGTATAATTAATCACCGCTCATCCATCAAGCATCTCTGACGTCCTGGTCACTTCACCACGATAATAGATTTCACCACGTCCAGGGATCGAGTGGACGTGCCTGTTACGCGATAACGCATCCTTTCGAATCGGTCGGTGGTTAGAGAAATTGCGCGTTTCTCGCGAAAGATGCACGCAATTCCGAGTACTTTGCGAAACACATTGCATAGCTGAATGACCGAAACGCTATAAGCTTCTCGTTTTTCTCGCCGATTCTTGTAAAATCATAAAGCAAACACTTGCGGTGCAACGACGTCTTCGTCAGACGTAACTCGCGGCGTGTACGTTGAAATTTTCAGCAACTTTTTCTCGCGAATGTTCGAGTCCGATTGGTAAAATAGGTATAGCAAACGAGAAAATTTTTTTCGGGGTTTGCTGAAACGAATATTTTACAAAAGCGCAACGGAACGCAGGAATCACGCAAACAATTCGATCGGTTGCGCTCGCGACGTGCCGGACAGCGCGCAGTGTGGATTTACGAGACAATGATCAAGAGATGACCGTGGTCCGCTACAATTACGGAAATGGTTACTCGAGGCAATCAGGTTAACTGGCAAATTGCGATCGATCGTCCTTTAGCCGCGTAAGGAACTGCGCAAACAGCCTCGAAGATCTCGTTAACCCTATAGATTTTCCAGAAAATTGCGTCCAATCTTCGAATCGTTTCAAATTTACCGATCTTACGATCGTTTTATATTCTTCGGGGGATACAGTGCCGTTGAAGAACCACGATAGGGAAAATTTGTAATTACTTGATGATTATCTCGGAAATTTTTCTCTTTCAAACCTAGAAGATTCTTTGTTGCGATGTAAATTAACCGAATTTGAGAATTTTTTAATTGTCATTAAAAAGCTATTAAAATTCTATCGACAACGTAAACTTTGAACCGTGCGACCCTTCAAAATTTCGAGCTCCCATTGGTCGAACGTTTTCAATATCGTATGAAAATCTGAAAATAAGAAACAATCGTCTCGTTGAAAGAAGGAGACGTTGAACGAATCGATTTCGAAACGCGCATATGAAATACGTGGTCGTCTGCAAATGGCGTTGTCGTGGCGAGACGTGCCTGTCGGTATAGCGCGTGGATTTGCACGAGGATAATCGAGGGATGACCATGGTCAGCGATCATTACGTCGATGGTCACTCCAGCGGATCACAATGAGCAAGAGCCAAACGACGCGATCGATTCGATGCTTGATGGAAGGATCCGCGTCGCGATAGCTTTATAGCGTTCGAAAATGTTCGAGTACGATGCAGCTTGCTCCCATGTAGCTTGCTCGATTTATTCCTTTGTAGAGGTTGTTCGAAAAACAAAAGGTAGTTTTCGAGTTTGGCACTAGCCTTTTGAAAATGGAAAAAGCTTCGATGAATCGTTTGTCATCGCTGATTACGAATTTTTGATGAAATTTTTCTGCGCCATTCGAAGAGTTTGTTATTTGTGGTTGAAAATGCAATGAAAGTAACTAAATCGTTAATTTGTATAATTAAATTTTCTTCGAACGTAGCGAAATTTAATTTAGAAGTGAAAATCTGATAAATTCTATTCCATCATTGATACTGGTCGAAGAATTTGCTGTTTGCGTCGCGCTAGTCAATTTTTTAAAGGATTTCTTATTTCTCGCTCTTTACGCGGCTAAATTTGGTCAATTCGTGGTAACTGGAGAAAAAATTTGCCAGATTCCAGCAAATCTTCGAATTCATTAAACATTACAAATTCTCGCCTTTCGCGCAATTACAAATATACTCGTCTAATCTACTTCCCGCTTCTACTTCTCTCTTCTTTTCTTCCACTTTCGCCCCATATCCCTTTGCAATTACAAAACTTACGCTCATAACCATCGGACTTTAAAACAATAATTTCTTACAAGCGATCTTTGCTTTCGGAAATTTCCTACCATCCCCTGGCCAAAAAATCCGACAGCTCGCGAAACACCAGAAATGCTAATCCGTAAACAGCCTATTCGCTCGAAGCAGCCACCCTAACGATAAACTCGTCAAACAGATTGCAGAAAATCCACCCTCCGCCACCTTAACCAGTGCATAATTCTCGCCTGGCCTTCGGACCTGATACCATACTAATCCACTTTTTCTCGATCAAATTCACCCCTGCCTGAAAAAACATTCGCACTAACTGGCAGGGTGAAATCAGGTGTGTGGAACGAAAGGCGACCGCACATGTTCGTTCTCGCGGTTCGCTCACGGCTCGGCTGATTATGCGCCATTATCCTTAATACGATTAAACCGGTGGACAATTTGTCGATTGTTTTAAACCAGCTGATCCTTTTGTTACGCCGATGACGCGTCGATGACGATCAAAGGGCCGATGATCAGGCCCGGACGTATAGACGTGTTTGTCGAAGGTGTATAGTGCGCGTTGTAATCGGGGCCGACTTTGTTCCGCGACTCTGGCTGTTTGTTATTGGTAAATCCAAACAAGCGTCGCGATCATCGTTCCGAACGCTCGTCCTTTGCCAGGCTCGTCGATAGCCGGCCGATTTCGAAACGCTGATCAGCGGGTCCGCTGCGGCCGCTTCTGCAAATCGGTCGGACCGAATTCGAACGCTCGTAACGATTCTTCGCAAATATTGCGTCGAAACGGCAAATTTCCACGGATCTTTCTCCCTTTTTCTTTTTTTCCTCGCTGCTCCCTTTTTTTCTTTTTTTTCTTCTTTTTTTTTCTATTGGTACAAGATAGGATATCCCGAGGCGTTTAAAAATAGGTAGGATTTGAGAATTTTTTTCCTTTACATGCATTTCCGTACAATATTTTACATCTTGTCTCGTTTTTCGTTTATTGCAAGAGAACTGTAGCTCGCAGCGTTATTTTCCAAATTCTTTTAGATGAAAATAGTAGAAAATAGCGAAGCTACTTGCTATAACTTCTGTCGCTGTAACGCTGGTAGTTGGCTCCCATGTTTTACGTGAACTGAAATTTTCAAAAAGAAATATTCATAAATTAAAATCTATCGCACCGAGAATGTAGCGTAAGATTCTTCGAAAAAATGTTGATTTGAGTAAAAGAAAGAAATTGTTTAGCGGACAGACATCGACCTTAAACGTTCCTAAAAATTATCGAAAAATTAAGATATCGAAGAAATCTTACGCTACGTTGTAAAACATAATACGCGGGTTAATTTTTTAAAATGTGAAAAATATCGGATGTGCAGTTACGAACGTCTCTCGATCTTCCATACGATCGTGAAAGAGAAAAAAATACACACGCAACTCGTTATTTTCACGATGTAACAAGATTTACATTTATTTACTAAATATTAGATGATCCGAATGAAGGTCTAATACGCGTGAACCCCCATAGGCTCGCAACCCTGAACCACCCTACAGTCACGCCCCTACGATACTGTTATTATCAAGCTTACCCTTTGCACTTCATTATAGACGAATAGAGCTATACGCGAAGCACTATAGCCTAGGAATAATTAGCGTGAATATACCGAGCCAATTCACTGTCAATATATCCAACCAGCTCGTCACCGTTTTACCCTTCTCTCTCGCTCTTTTACCCTTTTTACACCCCCTGCACACCGCGTAATATTAGTCGCGTTATTCACGCAAGCATAAATCGTCATCCGGCGTCGATGGAATATCGATTAAATTAAGAAATTAACACGGTCAACCCTTTCGGATGTAACATCTTCTTACACGCAGGTATGTGTTTTATCTACAAACGGGAAAAATCGTCTCTCGCGAATTGTTAATTAAAAGGTGAAATACGACAAATTGTATGTGCCAGTGGTCGGCTAATCCGATGGCAAAACTATTCTTCGAATTTTCTATCGTACCGAGGCTCTCGAATCTCGAGAACAAACACCTGAGCGTCACGAACGTGAAAATAGAAAGGCGGAGGGAAAAAAAGAATAGGCGGAGCACCAAGAGACGACGAGAGAGTTGCAACGAGTTTCGCGGAGAGTAAATCCTCGATTCGATGTCAAATTTTGTTTCTCGTACAATTAGAGAAAAAGCGTTCGGCATGCCACGGTTTTAAATTCGCTTGCTCGCTCGGTTTCCAGATGTCCAACGAGAAGGAATTTTTAGAGGCGATGCTGAATCGATTTAGAGGGACACGAGGGTAGAGGCAGGGGATAGACAGTGAAGTGCGAAATTGGAAACGCGCCGCCATTAAAACGGCATTAAGCATCGATCGTGGCGCCATAGCGCTCATCGAAAAGGGCTTCTGTGTATTTATAAAGCTAAGATTATTCGGATGATCGGAGATAGCGCAATAAAAGTTATAGAATTCTCTCGACTGGCTTGCGATCCATACGGATTGAACAGTGTCGCGCTAGTTTCAGCTTGGGGTATAGGTATCTCGCAGGGTTATCAGTTTTCCCTCGAAAGACTTCGTCTTCTCCTGGCTTCGTCGTCTCCTGGTATCGCCAAAAACTTTATACAACTGAGTACAACGATTGCAAATTTTTCGCCGCCAATACGCAACAATTAAAACAGATCCAACCGACATTGATCCATCAGCTTCCAATTGCACGATCCTAGAAGTATCCAGCTAAAATTTCGACGTTGGCCACGTTGGTCAGTTTCTCCTATGACGTGGTCATTGCTGGCTGAAATTCTTACAATTGTAAAAATTGAACGAAAATTGACAGTCAGCGCATTTTGAATATAACCGACAAATAGAAGATACTTTGAAATAAAAAGTGCCCCATTGAACGATTTAATATTTTTATTAGGATATCGATAAAAAAAAGAGAATAAATCTTGCATCTAACTGTGTTAAAACACTTTAAACATAAATGTGGCTCATCGATACAATCTGGACAGTAGATGGTCACCCTTTTGGTCCGATTCTTAGCAATTTTTGATCCTAACTGTTTAACATTTTTTTATTTACTAAATATTAGATGATTCGAATGAAGGTCTAATACGCGTGAACCCTCATAGGTTCGCAACCCTGAACCACCCTACAGTCACGCCCCTACGATACTGTTATTATCTCTGCAAAATTGTCGCGCCAGGTACGCTTGCCCTTCTTTCTTCTGCATTTCGTGTCGCAATCTTTGACGATTCTGGTGAATGGCACTGTGTAAGGTGCATTGCCAGTGCCATTCTAAAATCTGATACGTTGATTTTTCTTTTTGTTGCTTGTTTATAGAGTATCATCGCGTTTGAAATTGATGTATTTAACAATAATTCTAAAGCTAATTTTATATACCACTTGAGGGTTCTTCTGTGTGCTGTAGAATATGCTATCGTTTGATCTGATAAATCTACAGCACGTTTTCCTCTGTTGTAATCTACCACTACCATTGCTTCATCACAAACATCATCTTTTCCCGGACCTCTACCATTTCAGCCGAATGTTTCGTCGAAATCATAAAAATAATCGTAATACCGTTTACTAATATCTTCTACACGTTTCAACGATATATTCTGCACGTTTTGCTTACGAAATAACGAATGGTTTGTTGAAATAAACGAAGCCTTGTTATAATATGTCGCTATCAACTGTTACCAAGGCGTCACGGTGGTCACCCGTGACCACCAATAAGATAAACGGTCCATTGGGGAAGAATGTTGTCTTACATCGTCGATTTATTATTATTTTGCCATTATATGCTTCGAGTAATAAAAATACTGCCGTGACGTCCTCAGCGAAACATGTGATTTCGGCGTGGCAGTCAAAGTGTTAATACGTGTGTTAAGTAAATTGTGATATTAATTTCCAATTGTTTAAGCAAAAGATATCCAACGATCGTGGAATTACAGATTAAGTTGCAGTAAATGTTAAAAGCATATATTGTTTCAACTTTTATAAATTATATAAGATAAATATTAAAACGTATTTATTAGAGTATTACTACTTTCATACGAATATTTTGTGGAACAAATGGTCCATTGGGGAAGAATGTTGTCTTACATCGTCGATTTATTATTATTTTGCCATTATACGCTTTGAATAATAAAAATATTGCCGTGGCTTTCTGAGCGAAACATATGATTTCGGCGTGGCAGTCAAAGTGTTAATACGTGTGTTAAGTAAATTGTGATATTAATTTCCAATTGTTTAAGCAAAAGATATCCAACGATCGTGGAATTACAGATTAAGTTGCAGTAAATGTTAAAAGCATATATTGTTTCAACTTTTATAAATTATTTAAGATAAATATTAAAACATATTTATTAGAACATTACTACTTTCATATGAATATTTTGTGGAACAAATGGTCCATTGGGGAAGAATGTTGTCTTACATCGTCGATTTATTATTATTTTGCCATTATATGCTTTGAATAATAAAAATACTCTCGTCCTGAGCGAAGCATGTGACGTGTAGCAGTCAAAGTTTTAAAGAATTCCACGAGAAATAATATGATTTAATTTCCACTTTAATCTGACTAATTTCTTTTTAAATAAATAATTTTTACTTTTTTCCTCTGTTATAAAGAATGTAAGATGCGATGTCTGCGAAGTAACATTGTCTGCCAATCGTTTTGAACAGTACATTTTCGATAAACTCCATGAAGAATTCGGATGTCGTTTACTGCACCTACGTGATGAGGACCAGTCGTCGGTTGAACGCCGCTGATGCCTTCAACGGTCCCCTTAAGTAGGGCCATGATGCAACGATCCGATTAATAAATTAAATACTCGCTCAAAAAATGAAACTTACTCGGGCTCGAAGAAAAAATATCTTCGAAATATTTGAATATTTATCGCGCGCCGTAAAACCGAGCAACAACTTCGACGCGTTTAATGAACGCGCAAACACGAGAACGGGGCGCGAGAACGATGGTCTGGAGTTGATTTCTTGCCGGTGGCCCGGAATTATCGAGCACAGTCCTCTCTGGAAGCGAGGAGCCGGGCTTCCGGCTGGAATTCATTTCGACGAGAGACTCGGGGAACGCGTAACCCCTGTCTCGCGGGGTGTTTTAATATTTCATAGGCCGCTACCTCTCGTCGTTCCAGCGAAACGACGTCTTCGCGAATTCCGACCTCCGCACGTGAATACGCGACATCGTGGAATATCTCGATCGGCCGCTATCCTCGAGACATTAACTCATGCATTTCAATTAGCAGCGAGATCAGCAGCAAAGCGCAAAGTCCCGAATACATCGTGACGTAGCTCGGATCGCGAAAATGTACGAGAATTGGAGTCGCGAGTTGGTAGGATTGGGATTCGTGCAGTTTTCATTCTTCGGTGAATTCATCGATATCGCAGGAAACAGAGAAACGGAGAAATTGGAAGACTTGGAGAGAATAGGCGAAAGAGTTCGAAGCTTGAAGACGCAAGGAAATGGGAACGTTAGAAACATTGAAGAGAAGGAGTAGAAATAAACGACAAAAGATAGAGATATAAGCATTTGAGAACTCAAATTGGCCAATATCATTTTCTGACAATAGTTTTTCGCTTTAAATGAAAAGAAACAAAGGAAACATAAATAGCAATTATGGAAGGAGCTACAAGTTGCGGAAGGTCTACGAGTTTCTCAGAAGTAACAAAGCCATACAATTCTCTCTTTTGGAAAATTCAACCGAATAAATGGAACTAAATAGGAAAAGTCTGAATTAAAGTGTATCTGCTCTTTAAAGGGGATTAAAGGATAGCGTGAGAAAGAGAAGATCGAAAGAGAAAGCTTTAATAAAAAAAATTTGAAAGAATAGAAAACATCTGCTGAGTTGGAAAAAGTAAATTGAAAGAAGAGGATGGAAGGTATAAAAATACAAGAAAACAGGTAAAAGGTGGGAAAAACGTACAAGATGGGAAAAGGATATACGAAGAAGAGAGAAAAATGGCACGAGGAAATCTGTAACAAACCTTACAGCTCTCTATGGAATCCGTGATTCAAGGCTGACGTAAAACTATTATACTCTCTGACTGACTACGATCATCCGTTTCTACTTATCAAACTGTATCATACACCGTACATTTCAGGTTTAAATCATCTCGTTCTCAAAAGTATCAGCTTCCGAGCCCAAAAGTACCGAGTCTCGGATGAAACTACTATAATGTTACAGCGACTGACTACGATCATCCGTTTCTATTTCACGCGATAATAAATAAATAAATGTAAAAATAATTAAATCAAATAGTCTGTCAAGACCGAGATAATCCGTTTCCATTTAACAAACTAACGAACGCGTAACTGCAGAAGTATCAAGCACTTGCTTAGCATCGCTGTCTCTCACCAAATTCTCACATAAACGATCTTCGAACCAATGGATCTGGTCGCGAGTAAAATAATCCTACAACTTAGTTCGCGCGATTTCCAACTCGATCTTCTCAAACCAACGTCTGTCTCACAAAACTCGTAGAACATCGTTCTCAAAAATCCACGCTGCCAAATTCCTTTCATTCTGAAATAACGAGACCGTAAATGGAGAAACACGGAGGAATTTTCGAAACGTAGAATCACATCTACTTGGTAGGATCCTCGACCCGATCGATCAGCCGAACCGTGTTCGCTCGACCTCCATTGCGATCTCCGCCACAAAATCAACCTGCTGTCTGCAAATCCTCAAAAATGCGATTCTCAAGAACCTACGGTGCCGAGTCGGTCGATTCTCCACTGCATCCGTTCAGCGGGCGAAAATTTCGATCGCCGTGAGCCTGGTAGCCCAGTGAACCTGCCGTGAATCTGCTACTATCCATCCTCTAGGGATAGCCGGCAAATCTCTCGACGTTCTCCTTGGTTTTGCCCGTGATTTTCCGCGAGATCGGCGGGGAGGAAGGAAGAGAGAAAAGAGAGTGAGATCCGAAGCGTGACAACGGGGCTAGGCAGAGGTTGTGGACGAGAGGAGCGGCGCGGAGAGAGTGGAGAGAGCCGGCTGCCCGGCGGCGGCGGCGGCGGCGGCGGTGGCGGCGGCGGTCGAGCGAGGAAAGCGTTGCCATCGCTACGCCTGGGTATCAGCTTGCCTTCTGGTTGGCCCGAGCGAACGCGGCCCATGAGACTTCGCAGGGTGCAAAGCACGCTTGGCCGAGGTATTGACGCGCCTTCGTGTCCGACTGAGAGGGACGAACACAGGGTGCTGGCAGAGGGAGAGACCAGCGGAGAGTGAACCAGAGCCAAACGAAGAGTGAACAAACCGTATATGCAGTGGCCGTAGAACGAACAGAGAGGACGGAGCGAGGGGAACGAGAGCGAGAGAACCAGGCAGCGACAGCTTGAACAAGGACAGGCTTATGGATGAAAATCGTGGAAGAGGAAAGGATAGGTGAGAAGGAAAGAGGAAACTTTGGGTACCGATGGTTCGGACGAAGATGAACGTATACGTGGAAATGGCGAAGAAGAAGAGGATGAACGGAGAGGAAAGAGGAAAGTGACAAAGTGAAAGGGTGAAAACGTAGGATAAAGAGGGACGGATGAAGAGGAGAGGAAGCGGCAGAGTGGGAGAGAGCACAGTAGGGAGCAGGAACGAGCCAGAACGCAGGCTCGTTCAACATGGCCGACGCTTCGGGTAACCCCCCACGCTGATAAACGTGCTCATATTCGCTGATAGCCGCTCCCACACGCGTCAGCAGTCGCGTCTTTCCCTCCTCTTCGCCTCGTTCCTCTCACTCGTCGCGTTCTTCCTTCCTCCTGCTGGCTCCTTGCACTCCAAGCTTTTTTGTAGTAGCTTGAGATTCTGCGAGTCTCTTTTCCCAGCTCCGCTCGATTCACCCTGCTCCGCCTCGATTTTCTCCTCTTCCTTTTATTTCGTCTTGTTTTTCAGCACAAGTCTTCTTTGGATTTTTGGTTTTAAGATAGTCTTTCGGTTCTCTCCCATATAGCTTTCTTTTCTATATAGTTTCCCTAGAGAGGGGTAGTTTTATCGCGATGTTTAAAACGGTTCTCTGTGTTCCGTTTGCGGAACTCTGTGTCGGAGACGAGTTTGGTCGTAGCTTTCTGTTTACGCTTTGATGAGAATTTTACGAGATTGTTCGCGATTTTGATGCGAATTTTCTTGCAACTTTATACTTTTGTTCCTCGATACAACAGTTTTGTACATATACCGAGATATTTTTGCGAATTTACTTTGGTCTTACTTGGTTGGACATTTTCTAGGAATGTGAAACGCGTTATTTCGAGACCCGAGAGACTTTTACACTGACACGACCACGTCATGGCGGCGTATGGGGAAATTACGGAAGGATTTACAACGCGAGATTACAAGCGTTACGTAACGATAACCAAATAGAGAACGGAATCGATTCCTTTCCCACGCTCGTGCTCTTCTCGGGAAAGAAAGTGCCGGTCTCGTTCCAAGGAAAATACGGTTTTATCGAAGAAAAATGTTCTCTGATACTTTCCAACCGTGTTACGTAATTTTTTCTCGTATAGAGTGTAAACATTTTACTGAATATACGTGGACGTCTGGAAATTTACCAGTTACATTAGCTCTTGTGCTTTCTGTAAACTTATTCGCAGAAACATTATTTAAATTCATATTGGGGGGCAAGAACACGTCGTACGTAATATCGAAATACGTACAAGAATTCGCTAAATAGAATTCAATAAATAGCAAGGTACGACGTTCCAGTAAAATAGAATCAAAAGTTACGATGCATTTCGAAGATTTCATTAAACTAAAAATACGAAATATTCGACGTTCCAATGAAACGTTCAATTCCTATCGCATGAAAAAACACCATAAAGGCACATCGCTTTTAACCTATCGTTAAAAAATATTCAACGTAACGATTTTCTCATAACTCCGGTAATTCTTCCAAAGTCGAATTATTAATTTCCATCCCTGTACACCCTATCTCTCTCACCCTGTTCGTCCAAAAAAAAAAAATATCTTCCATGGAACGCAACGCTCGTAACAGGCATCTTCGCATTGCCACGGTAACGTTCGATTTAATTGCAACGATTTCCGCCCAAGTACATTTCGCTCGAAGAGTTATTATTTTTTTGGCAAAAAGTTTTAGAGAACGACGACTGCAAGCTTATATACATAGTAACACGGCGCTTGATGAAAGGAAGGCGGAAGACGAAATCTCCGCCACATTTCGCCATTCACACGAACGGGGATTAAAACGATCCGTGGGCTGTGTATCTTTCTCGAGCACGATCCTTAAACTCGTGCCGCGATGCAATCAGCGGACGGGGGTGTCGGTGTTCTCCAGACGCGGGTGCTTTCAATTTCCTGGCCGATCCTCCGCGCGAAATTGGCCAACGGGTGTCTCAGATCGCGACCGACATGTGTCGGCTGATTTTATTAGCGGACGTCCCATTAAGCGGCGGATTACATTCTAATTAACAAGGAGTTTGTCGTGCGGCCGGGGCCCCCTAATCCGTTTACGAAAATTTCAATTTCTCGGCCGCACCTAAGTAAACCGCGTTCTACCTTCGGACACACACGCTGGTGTGCGCGCGCGCGCAAATGCGCTAACCCTCCACAGACTTTGCCTTTCGTCTCGGCATCGTGAGTATATACAGAAATCCCTGGAGCGGTAATCCTTTCCGCGATCAAGAAATTACGAGCACGGGAAACCGGAAGGTGGAAAGGTTTGCGATCGCAACCATGTTTCTTCGAATCTTCTCGATGTGTTCGAGGGTTGATTTCTTCGGTCCAGCGGTGCAGAATTTGAGCCGGGTAAATCGAACTTTATTATAAAATTGGATCGGACGTTTAGATTTCTATGGCGATTCTTACGCTTAGTATCTCTGGAAATAGGATAAACGCGAGAAAAGACAATGTTACCGATGTTTATTACCCTTGATTTGCACCCGATTGAAATTTTCCTAATAAAACGATAAACGATGTATCCTAACGTTGCTTGTTTGTGTATAGATTAGGACGATATAGGTGCATTTAATTAGATGGAAGAATATGATATAAAGTAGTGATAAGTAAATACGACGTAAGTCGGAAGCCATCCTAAGCCGACAAGCAAGGATTACGATAAAATTATAAGGAAATTTAAGAAAGGTTAAATGAAATATGGACTTCTCGCGATGAAATGTTCATTTCCTGCCACGGATGAAAATAAGATTATAGATTGGATATTAGAAAGAATCGATTTCGAAGAATCGCCGGTCGTGTAAAATAATTTTGCGGCTCATAAATTTCATCTGCTACGAGAAATATGTCATAGAAGCTCCTCTGTTGGTTTGTGCGACTGACTAAGCTTGCTAGCATAATTGCTATTATACTTTGTCAGCCACTTTACGTACGAATGCGTACACGCAGACAACACCGACGTGCTTAAACGTCCACGTCGAAATCCAAAGGGGGTGAACTCCCCTCTTACGAGAATAATCTAACAAGTAAACGACGTGGCCGACGCAACGCGCGTCGGCTTGACGTTAACTGCCGTTCAACGCGCACTCCATGTCACTTTGGTCAGCTGAATCAATTATGACCGACAGTCAACAATTACGTCGTCTAGAGTACAGTGATAGTTGACAGACTCAACAAAATATCGCAAAGTGTAAAAAGGTACTCTACTTTTTTATCGTCTAGCCTACCTTACGCTGTTCAATTTAACACTAAGCTGTTGAAACTAATATCTATTCTTCTTGAAATCTTACGATTATATTTATTATGCCAGTGTTAACACTGAAAACTATCACGCCAGTTAAATCGACTGGTTTTACAATTTTTTTTTAAATTCCTACTTCGTGTTATATTTTTTCCGCAATGTTGTAATGACCTTCGCAACGATAACTAAAGGAATAATATAATGAATTTTATTTTCTTTTTTATGTATTCAAACTGAAAATAATTTTGTATCGAGGTTACTTATACCAATAGCAATCAAGATGACTGGTACTTTTCAAAGTGTAAAAGGATCCTGCAATCTGTTTATCGAACCCCGATTAACGAGTTCCATCGTTTTCTACAACTTTCCACGCGTTTTTCACACAAATTGTAAGATATTGTAAGTGATATATTTTATTGTGAGAGTAAAGTACAAAGTGAGGAATATATGTAAGCTGGTCCAGATCCACACGCTAGCAATGTTACCCCGAGACTAAAAGAACGCTGAAGCCAACGTCACACGTGTGCCGCTTACGGTCTGTCGTCGACGCATTCTTTTGTCTATGCGCTATCGATGACCTCGGCGCTTGAGAAAGCTGAAGACAAGATGTAGAGTTTTCCTAGAAGTGTCGATCACTTCAACAATTCGATATAATAATATCAGTTAGCAGGAAAAATCCAAATCGATCGCTGGATCGCTAGATGCTAACGCTAGAAATACCGCAGCAGTCGAAATGATCGGTTCTACAATTTTATAAATGTGTCAATCCTTGTTTAGGGATTATGATCCCGGATGGATCAATAATACCAAAAATCTATTACGTAACATTGAATTGCTTCTGTAAGAAAGTAATAAATCAATAAATATAAAAATATTCTATTTTTTAAAGTCCAGTCATTTTCACTGGTTTTGGTAGAAATAGCTTCGTGTAAACTATCGATAGTTCTACTTCCTACATTCTTGTTTTCCACTTATTCGTCGATCCATAATAATCGTTTCTCTTCCTTTCTTCTTCTTTTTTGGTTTTTTCTAGCGACTTGTCGTCACTTTTGCAGACAGAGGAACGATTAATTCTTATTTTTCGACTCGTTGCCTCGTTTATCGATTGAAATGAAAATATAAAACAGAAACGAGATTGCTTGTGTTCGATAATCGAGTCGGGTATAAAATATATGAATATAATTTTATTGCCAGTATTTTTAATATCAAATATCAATGCTGGTAACGCTTATGTAACAAAACTGGTATCTTATTTTCACGAAAAATACTGATTCAGTAGCGTAAGGTAGGTTAAATGACGAAATATTACGTTGTCCGAAAAGTGTCTTTCTTTCGCAAACGTGCTTTTTACAATGCACCTTCGTACAAAGGTGAAACCAAGTCTGTGAAGTGTCACGGTGTTTATCTTAACGGAACAAAATGAATCGTACGTAATTCGATAAAATAATATAAAAGAAAACACGTTGTGCGTTTATTATGTTCTCATAAAACGAAAGAAACTTTTCGGACAACCTAATATAAAAATTATACGATGTTTCGTTAAATCTATTGTATCAACTGTATCTCTGTAATTAGTCTACTCCGTAAATTGAATTCTGAAATTTTAGAATACAGACAGAATATAGGAACTATGGTACGAATCATAACGAGAAAAAATGGATGAACGAGCTTTCGATGACGGTTACACGTTTCTCACCACCGTAAAACGTTAACGTTGCAAAAATCGTAGAGGGTGTGTTAACTTGGTCTCGCTATATTAACGCCTCGTTTGCCTTCTGGTAGGCGAAAACGCGATAAAATAGAATCGAGTAAAAAAAAGAGAAAGCGTATTTCAAACCGAATAAGAGGAAATTTATAGTGAAGAGGCCGGTAGATAGAGATAAGTAACCTCGCGTCAAATATTTGTCCCATCCGCGGGAGTGTTGGTTAATTGTAGTAACGTTAATTAAAAGGGGCGCTGCTGGTATTATGTCACGCGTGAAACAGAATGGAATAACATTTGCTTGCTTAAATCTTCGTGTAGAAAAACAGACGAATCCTACATTCTTGTTTTCCACTTATTCGTCGATTCGTAATAATCGTTTCTCTTCCTTTCTTCTTCTTTTTTAGTTTTTTCTAGCGACTTTTCGTCACTTTTGCAGACAGAGGAACGATTAATTCATATTTTTCGACTCGTTGCCTCGTTTATCGATTGAAATGAAAATATAAAACAGAAAAGAGATTGCTTGTGTTCGATAATCGAGTCAGGTATAAAATTATAAATTTTAATTTCTTACAGACAGAGAGCTACTTTGCGTTCTAATTAATTTGAACGAAACAATGAAGGATGAACGAGAAAGAGAACGATAGAGCGCACGCGTCCGCGATCCAGTTATAAAATTAAATTGAAAATTATACGGGCCCGCGTGTGCCATACACGATGCGTGAAATGTATCAAAATTGTTTGCAGTTTTTATCATGTTTGCCGTGCCAGCGAATTATTATATCGTATTTCCATAAAGCCATTACACTCCATTAAAATGAAATTCGCAGCTGGACGCTAATCGATCGCGTGTACACGCGTAAACTTTTTGTTTATTACGCATTTATTGTAGCCCGATGCCGGGCTTGAAATTATATTTTTTATGCTTAACAGATGACCACGCGACGAAGTCGATTTTTCATTATTGTTTCATTCGTTCGATCATCTTCGAAAAAATAAATAAATTCGACAAACCGATTTTGCAACTGATATTTCAACCGACAAATATTAATTCGTATCAATTGTATAATTCTGATAATTTTGTTTTCCTCTTGCCAATGTTTAATCACTTCGTAATTTATATAGCTAAATGAAAATGTGAAACAATTTAATTGAAACGCTTTTCTTTCAAATACATAGGGTTGATACACGCGGTGAAAAGTAATAAGTTTACCAGTTAACTCGTCGTTCGAATTATAAATCTCTTGAGTATTATATATATATAATGTGTGTGTGTGTGTGTGTGTGTGTAATACGATATATCTTTATTTATTAATATATCTTCGCCATGATATAACATTTTCGCGTGTTATTTCATTTCTGTTAAAAATAAATCGTATCATATTTACGCTTGCAAGAACAAAAACCGACCAAATTGAAATTCACGTATCCTTATTAACTTTTAATTAAGCGATGATGCGTAGAAATTTTTAATTAAACGACAATCCTATTGGCAGATTAAATATCTCAAAATGTATCATATCCATTAACGCAAGTGTTAATCATAATAATACGAAGGCAAATAACAATTGAAATGCACGTATCAATATTTTAATAGTCTATATAGTAATCTTTTATAGATACATACGCGATAGACATATACATATATATATATGAAACAAATTTTCGATACGAGCTTATTTTCCTTTTTTTATTTCTAATCTCGTAGTATTTGTTAAGTATAACTTTCACATTATAGATACTTTGCATTTTTAAGCAACGTGATGTGAAAATTTGCTTGAAAATTATGATATAAAAATTTCCCCTGAAACTATAAGCTTTTTATTATTTTCACTGTCTGACCTGGCCTTTCTCGAGTGTATTTTACATCGCGTTCTCTGCGCCTTTTTAAACACGTTGCAAATGAAAATCTGTAAAGTTGACAAATATAGAGTTAGATTATCGGCTTCGTTGCAAGAAACGAAATTTTCCGAATGTTTATCACCGTCGCGTAATCACGATAGCGAAGATTCGATAGGAATCCGCCGAGGAAAATGCATCAGGGAAATTACGCCCGATAACGCAGTTACGTGGAAAGACGTTTGCGCAGGTTTCATTTATGCGAGAATCTGAAGTGAAGAAGAAGTTAAGTAGATATCTCTTATCTGATATTATTCAATCATCTACGAGGCAACGAGCTATTCACGATATCTTGTAAATTTCACGTTTATCGAGCGATGGAAACATTCGACGCACGCGAGCAATTTTTCGCCAACGAACGTTCCCAACGTCGATTACTCGGCCCCAAGATTTTACATTATACAACTACCTACGATTCGTCAGGAACTTGTAATTTATTCTTGCCAATTTTTTAAAATGCGGCAGACTGAATTAAAAATTAAATTAATACAAGTGCGATATCTGCCCTTGAAACAGAGAATCTTTAATTTAATACAAAGTACATTACGAAGGATTAATTTTATTTTGTATCTTATACTTTATATAATATTGGCTATTGATGATATCTAACGTTCAAGATACAAATTATAAATTAAAGTTAAACAACCAGATCCAGTCTGTCCAATAATTATCAAAATTAATTAACACGAATATTTTGTTTCTGGCGTAAAAAAATTTTATTTTGTATTTTATACTTTATATAATATTGGTTATTGATGATATCTAACGTTCAAGATACAAATTATAAACTGAAGTTAAACAACCAGGTTCAGTCTGTCCAATAATTATCAAAATTAATTAACACGAATATTTTGTTTCTGGCGTAAAAAAAAATTTTATTTTGTATTTTATACTTTGCATAGTATGGCTATTAATGATATATAACGTTCAAAATACAAATTATAAATTAAAGTTAAACAACCAGATCCAGTCTGTCCAATAATTATCAAAATTAGTGCGTTAACACGAATATTTTGTTCCTGGCGCACAAAAGAATTTTATTTTGTATCTTATACTTTACATAATATTGGTTATTGATGATATCTAACGTTCAAGATACAAATTATAAATTAAAGTTAAACAACCAGATCCAGTCTGTCCAATAATTATCAAAATTAGTGCGTTAACACGAACATTTTGTTCCTGGCGCACAAAAGAAAAGTAGCGAAGAAGAATTTTAAAGTGTCCGATGCAAACCACGATACTAGGAACCAACGACTGACTGGCTATCAAGTGAAACGAGCGATCAACCCTTTAAAAATACCTCTTAACGAGTTAAACAAACGCGAGAAGACACGCGACGATCATTTTCGTTTCTGTTTGATTCATTCGTTTAGCTGCTTCTTTTAATTATTTCGAGCAGCGTGGATGGCGTGCTTTGCTACAATTCGAGTAAGCATTTTCATACGAATAACAAAAACCGAGCCTGTCACGCGACTAATAATAAAAAATAAAAGAGAAGATGAAAATATTGTTCGATCGCTGGTCAAATATTTGCCACCGATAGAAAGAATCAGAGCAACATTAATACTTTTCTGCCTGTTGTTTGCGTTTTATTAACGCGTCGTTGGAAAACTATTTCACGACAAATACGGGAACATTCGGTGGCGGAAAGGTGTTCTAATAGCAGCTCAAGATACGAGGTTACTACCTTGCCTCAAATATTTGCCCTGTCCACGACGTCGTCGGTTAATTATGACAACGCTAATTAAAAGAGAAACTGCAATAAATTCGATAAAGCTATATTGACATTCCATCGGACTCGAGTTTTTCTAAGGGGAAACGTGCAAATGCGAAAGAAGTACGAGTTAAAGATCCGTTTATCTTGTAATTTTCTAAATCCTCGGCCCTCTTCCATCACTTTGTTAACAAACAGAGAATATCGATAAATTATAATCGAACAGCCTTCTAAAGACAAGGACTCGTAAATAAAAATTTGGAGATTGTAGTTGCACTTTCTTCATACCAACTACGTTGGAATCGAAGCTATCCTCGATTTTTACGATCACAGATCAAACAATTTTACGAATTATTGAATTGGGCTGTAAAAACACGGCATAGAAATTACCGTGCGAGCCTCAAACGTACTAGATTCAATCGCGTGAATTACGATTGCACGCGTTGCAATTACGTGACTGTGCAAGTAGCGATTGCGTGTGATTATCGCGTAAATTGTTGATCACACGCAGTGCGATAATATGACGCACAATCCTAGAAATTATAAACCATAGTACGCAAAAATCGAATTAAAACGCCGTTACTAGTCTATCTATACTCGACAGCTTCGATGCTACGAACTGTCTAGAAGATAATACTAGATAATACAAATCACAAAGATATCTTCGTTTCGTTTCTTCGATTATTCGATCAGAAGTTTATTTACCATTAATTTCTACTAATTTTATAGTCGATTAAAGACGGTAGGTATATAGCGAATTTAATCTTTCGAAAAATGAACTGGCGAAACGTAATATTTGACGTGGCGTTGACAGAGAAAATATTCCTCGTAGCAGTGGATGTGCATCGCTGCGTCTCCGGTCAGACATCTTGTCACTGATTCTCCGCGAACCTTGACTCCTCGCCTTTGCCAGCGACGCGAAATTCACGCTTGCGCAACCATAAATTAACGAAGCTGCAAATTACCCTGACTAACACCGCGTGCACATGTACGCCCGTGCAAATATCTACATACAGGCGATGCAATGCAGTCGTACACACCACGCGACCAACGTAAAACGGGATATCGGTATCGGTACGATCGAGTAACTATACTTGCATCGAATTCGCGTTACGCGAATATAATACTCGGTACACGATATCACAAAATATTTGGTACTACCGTAGTAAATTCATGGTCACAAAATCGCCACAATACACAGTATTTACGAGATGGTAGAGTATAATTGAACGATATATTTACAATTACGTAGTTGATTGTTTTCATTTTATTCGTTGTAACCGAATATCGAAATATAACGACTTCGTATTATTGTAATTTCTCATCGTTTCTGTATAATGGAATTAGCCGAAAATATCGTACTGTTATATCACCGGATATGGACAGATTTCTTGGAACAGCTATAAACGAGCTTCGCAGAAGTTAAACTGGTCGACTCAACTTTGCGTAAATCTTTCAACTTCATTACACATGTACATAATTAGCGTCTAACTTCTCAAAAAAATATAATGGCTTATATCTCCATAAATAGGTACGCTTTATCGTAAATTCCAAGGTAAAATCTGAAAAATAACATTTACACTTTTAATTTATGGAATTAACCAGTATGACTTCTAAGCGACTCGATGTGAGATATAACGCGATATTGATCTATCGTGTTATTAAATACCAATACCCTCTCCTAGCTGTAATATCAAGTATTCGATTGATCCGGTATGCCATCAAACATCAACCTATTACAATTACGCTACTATCAATGCTACCATACCACTCCAGAAAACATCGTTAACCGTAGCCAACTGTAACCACCGCCGCATTTCCAAGAGTACCAACATTATCGACGAACTATATCTGTCACATCTCATCCATATACAGCGTGTCCGTCAGAGTTCCGTTTAATACCCTCGAATTAACGACGCCGCTTATCGCCGTGTCCCGAGAGCGAGCCGCTGATAAAACCCGTCGATGAAGCGTTAAATTCCATGCGAGGGGACTTCTGTCCTTCGTATCCTCCTTCGCAGCAACCCTCGCGCGGACTTTCCACGTTGGTGAGCAAGAGAGAAGAAGCGAGGTTACAAGAGAGCAGGGTAAATTCGTAGCACGCACACGACTTTCCTCTCCTCGTCGATATCGGCGTCGCCTCCCCTCTCGCGCCGTACACGACGACCCTCCAACCCCCACTGCTCGACCGTAGCGTCACACGCTCCCCACCACGTCGACCTACGATATCCCGACTCTCCCCACTCCCGCGCCGCTATACCATAGCTTCCCCCACTTTAACGCCGTTGTCCCGTTCGTCTCCCCACTTTCGCATCGTTACACCCTAGCTTTCCCCACTCTCGCACAACCGCTCGTTCGCCCTCCTGCGCGTTCCCCGCTTTTCCCCCCACTCTTTCTCGTGACTGTTGCGTCCCCTCCACTTCTTCGTTACTCCACCTTTCATCCAGCGCGTTCTCCAGCGCGACTCTTTCTCCCTTCGTTGGTGTCTTTCGACGCTCTCTCACCCCTCCATTCCAGCAACTCTTCGCCCCGCTGCTGTACCGTTCTTCACCGTACGCCGACTCTTTTTTGCCTTGCCTTCTTGTGTCCATTTTTCCACCTCTTTTCACTCGTGTCTTACTGCTTCTCCCTCTTTGTCCCTCTCACGACCACGATTCACCCTTTCTGCTCCACTCCCATCAACCTCCGCTATACTTTCACCGTGTCTCGCTTCAACTCGCGTGCTATTCGATTCGTCTCGCTTCCGCTCACTTGCACGTCGCGTCCCTCCCTCCACCCCTTTCTTTCCCTCTCCGACATATACATACGCGTATAAGTATATATACGTATAGGTGTACAGAAGGATATATAGCGTCTCGTTTCACGGCACGGCAAGCCTATATCGAACGAGCAATAGCTACGCGCGAGCCGGCGCGTGTGTGCGCGCGGTATGAGCGCGCGCGGCCGCGCGCATGTGTACAATCAAACATTGTTCATGATTTAGTCAAATATTGGCGAGATACACAGGTTTGTAGTACCTCTCAATGTATATCTGCCTGTGTATCATGCTGAATAATCCGCGGGAGATTGCACCTCGATTGTCCACCCGTTAACTAAGACTCGTTACGCTTACCCGGACTCGCGACGCCCTGCTCCGCGTCCATTCTCTCGTCTTTCTACCGTTATAGTTGTTGTTGATCGTTCGGTACTCGTTAACGTGCTCGACCATGTTTTACGAGACTTGGCTGTTAGAAGACGTTGGAGACGTTGGGTACGTGTTAAATTCCATTGTTTTTGGTACCTGTTACCTGTTTACTGTACGATTAGGTATGTCTATAACGTATTATTGTATTTGTATTACAAGCGGTACAGTCGGCCAATTCTATTGTAACGTATTTGAGAACACGTGGATGAGATAATGTAACGCTGTTCTCGGATTTCATAGTCGCTCGACGTTGTAAATTGCTATTTGTACTATGTGGTATCAGCAATAATGAATTATTTACAATCGTGAACACTTGGTTTTAGAGGTAACAGTGGTAATTAATACTAATCGTAGAACGAGGCTATATTTTCATTTTGCTTTCACGGTATAATTGTAATAGGAAATGAACAATACGATATTTGAAAAGGAAATTTAAGTTACAGAGAATGCACATAGAAACAAAGAGAGAAATGTGACGATACAAGATAATGTACGTGCATATGATAATACGTACACTAGTACAATGTACTTATAAATTAATAGAAAAATGAAAAATAGTAATATATCCTGTACAGAATAATATACTAGTGTAATACCTATGAAATATGAGAGATATGAAATTTGAAAATTATTTTTTGCAATTCATTATGGATAGTTTCTTGATCAATTTTCTTTCCGCGATATTAAAACACGTGGTCATCAAGGTGACGTTCAATTTAGGGGTCAATTTAAGAGTAATAAAGGCGAGATAGGTGTAATAGGAACTTTTAATGCTTGACGTAAAAGGGGCAGATAAGATAATAAAAACACCACGGCAGTAAATTCGGCCAACGGTATCTGCTAAAGGAAAATCAATATGTCAGGGAACTCTTTCGACCGAGTTATCCGGTCTTGTCGATCCTTTCATTCCGGAAACCTCCATAGAACACGTCGAAAAGAAAAGAAAAGAAAGAAATCACAGAAAATCATCCTATCGCACGAACGTTCCTCGTATTAGATTGTCCGAAAAGTTTCTTTCGTTTCATAAGATGATAATGGACGAGCAACAATTTCTGTATTATATTATTTCATTGAATTACGTATGATCCATTTCGTTCTATTTCTATTATTACGTTCGTGCATAATTCGATAAACTAATAAAAAATAAAAAAACATTGCGCGTCTATTATTTCCTTATAAAACGAAAAAAACAACCTAATACAATGTTCAAGACCCACCATACTTTTGTATTCTCGACAACGTCGTTCAAAAAATGTTGCTCGGTTAAATCGCAAACGACTGAAAGCCTACCATGTACCAATACCTAATTTATAATTAATTAATCAAATATCTCAGAAAGAAATTCCACGTAATTCGATTGAAAGGACACACCGCCAATAATCGTGGCAATTAAAGTGACTTTGAATAGCAAAAAGAAACAGACAAAAAGCACACGTTACTCGATACCAACAATTTCTGTAAAACCACGTAATCAGTTCCGTTTTTTCAAATTTAAACTTATTCAAAAAAAAAAAAAACTTGCCCTCCATTCGGACTTATTTCCCTGTCCCTCTAAAATCTAACAAAATCATTCTGTTCCCAAGTTGGTAGGTTTCTTCTGGCGCTCGAAGGTTCGACGTACAGCGATTCAGTTACCGGATGATTTCGATGATCTGCGCGATCGACCGCGTTATAATCCCCCGATATCGTGTCAATGAGGATCTATTGCATCACGAGATCCGTATCGAGGCAACATTGTCTGGCGGAAGCCTGTCGATAATACAATCGGCCGAATTTTTACGGCCGTTCTCGCCGGAGTCGCCCGTCGAATCCGTAATTAATGAGCGCGTATCGATTGCATACACAGATTAGGAGATTCGAGGAGAGAGTAGCGGAACCGGAAATAAAAGGCGAAATGAAATAAAAAAAAAAGGAGGGAGGGGAGCAAAGAGTCGATGAACGCGAACGTGCCTCCTGGATGAAAGTCAAATATTATCGGGCGAATTTGTTAATGCTCTTATATCGCGGAAAACTCCACGGCCTCGTTTTTTCTTTCTCGTTGATGGAATAAAGCTTGTGAAGCGAGGCTCCGATGAAACGATTCGATAGAATCGAAGAGTAATAGACGGCAGCTCGGATTTGGATAAAGTATGGCGTAGAGGCGTAAGGTTTTATTTCTATCACTCAGTTATCCTTTATATGTGCACGAAAATAATTTATTGTAACTAATAATATTAACGACTATCGTCAAGCGACAAGTTGTAGATTTCATAGATTTCTTTTCCATTATTTTACAATTTGATATCGTCTTATCAACTTTCTTCTGTAAGTACATTTATTTTGATAATTTTACGTTTAGTAGAACGGTCGGATAATTCATAATTTTGTAAATAATTTACTTTATTAGATTTAATTTGTCTAATTTTGGTTTTATGTATATGTATAACGTTGATTTATTCATTACTTTAATTGGGGGTTATTATTAATCGTTGGATTTAAGGATTAAAGATAAAATATAATCGTATTATGATACGATCAATTATTTTCTTTTTACTCTATTATAAAAAAGATTGAGTTATATTTATAGAAGATTAAAAGTTATGGAAGAATTTATGCACAGTTACATGAATTGCTTATCTAATTCGTTTCATGATTTGGCAATCTTAGATTGTGACAGATTACGACTGACAATGACACGATTTTAGGTATCACTTCGATGATACTAGCAGAGGAACACAATATCGTTCCTCTGTTTATCATACAATTTATCACCGCGAACTTTCTAAATTAAGCCGTCTAACACGAACAAATTAATAAAATATCGATTTTCAACGTAATTTGTAGATTTGTGATTACGATAAACTTAACTATTTTGTTCGTGGATAGTAGGTATATAGTTGATAAATTGTATAAATTACATTTTTAGCTGGTAACGTTTTAATTCCCGATAATAACGAGCTGTGCAAATTAAAAAATGTCCAAGAGAAATTATATCTTGGTCAACTACGAAAGGAGCATTGACACGGTTGCTACCTCATTATTTTATTTTCGTCCACTCGTTCCAGCTGGACACTACACGCGCGTTATCGTATTTGAAATTGCACGATTACAATACACAACGATTGCTCAGAATCGGCCATCTACCGATGATCATATGATAACGCCGGCGATGATGAATCCGCGATCTACATAATGACCGGAAAACTCTTTCGAATAATTGTTTCTTCGATCGTGGAAAGCATTCTGTTGCGACATTGGTTTCCGCATAATCATTTAAGCGTTCAAAATGATATACAACGATGATATATATTTTTGGAATTTTATCTGCAGTATAATCGATAGAGTTAATCTTTATTTGAGTGGCCCACTTTAACCTTGCATCGAGGTCATGAAATCTCAAAGTTGTAGACATTTGTTCCTTAACGAAACTTATCGATTACCCATTAATAAGTTTTCTGTGATTAAATTCACTGAAAATTTTCATACGTTTTGATTTTGACCTCAATCTCATGGTTCATCCTATGAGCTTCCGAAAGACAGGAAACAAAAATTAAATTTGTAAAAGAACGACGATTAATTCGTCGAAACGTTCCACCGTGTCTCTGCAGCATTAATTGCTCTAACCAATGGCAAGGCTCTGATCGCGTTGCTTTTGAAAGATTCGAACGAAAATGGAATTTTTTGTAACCGTTGCCAGCCGATGTGGTTAGCTAAAAATCAATTAGCAAAGACACTGGTAATGAATATGCAAGAAGTCGTAATGCTTCTTGGTGAAAACTTTGTGTAACTTTGCTGTGTTCGTACGACGTTGAAAGATACTGTGAATTCGCAGACTGAATATCGCGGATAGGCATTCTGCTTACGAATATGGTTAGAGTCGTGAATTAATTAACAGCTTTCCTATTCAAAAATATTATATCCTCGGTGAATGTTATCGAGTACACGAAGTCTGTGAGCTATCGAAAGGAGCGACGTTTAACGGACTCGCGAATGAAAACAGGAAACCGTAAAGAAACAAGGCTAAGAAATCACTGGTGTGTCTGTACGCGGGAGATAGGCAAGTGCGAGGAAACGAGAAAAAGCCTGCAACAACTTTCTTCGGAGGAAACATCGGAATTTCCGTTTGCTCGTTGCAAACAGTATCGGTGCAATAAAATTATTTAACTTTTCCCGTTTTCTTCTGTTACCGAAATACTAATACCAATACTACGATAGTATCGTCGATTATTGTTGTAAAGATTGCGCGACAATCGTTTTCTATACGCGTATTGTTCTACTTATAAAATACCAAGGCAAAGAAATTTTTACTATCGCTAAACGGATAAATATTTGCAAATGTTAGTAAACAAATATTCGTGAACATCGCTGAACAAACATTTATGAGAAGTATATTATCTGCCAAATATGTGCAATACGTCAGTGTTACAGCGATTGTAATCGAGTATATCTATGAATATTACATCATGTATTTCTATTAAATTTTAACTCGCGATAATAACTTTTTATCTGATCGTAAGTACTATATCTTAAGTACGTGTTATCATTCTTTTGTTTGAGAATATATCATCTCGTAAAATAAGCTTTAATAACGCGTAGCTACACTGATTCTAGTCTACCACGATGATTTTCAAGTCGATTTGATAAATTAGTTTCATAATGCAATCGATAACGATTGCGTGTGATACACAAGCGTGAACGATTCGTGGCCAAAAATTGACGCGAACTGTGCAAAAGATATATGAAATTCGAAGAAAGTCAAACGAATGGTAGAAGTATCGTAGTATTCGTCGATTTCAAGAAGTTTAGATTTCAGAGAAAAATAATTCCAATTAATTATAAATACTCCGCGTTTCTAGAAGATATCGAAAGGAAGGAAAGAGAAGATAGTCGGGTATTTTCGGAATAAAAGAAGCACGATGTAAAAGATAAGGCGAATTTTCGTAGAAATACGTGGATTTATTGAAACATTTACAACCTCGTTTGCTCGCGTCGTTTCTTCTCTGTCCGCGGCCCTTAAACTCGCGAGGGCCGTGGACGTGATTTCCGCTGCTGTGGCTTGTGCGTGTTATGTACATGAACCACAGAATCACCGCTGGATCGTCATCGAACGACGTGATTCTTAAGAATCCCCGATCAGAAACGACACTAAAAAGCTTCTCCGAAGCGGCGATTCGAACAAGTAAATAGAATGTGTTGTCGTAGAAGTGGACGAAGTTAGATAGTTATTCAGAAGGTTCGACGAAGGTTGAGGTGGGAGCAAGAGAGGACAGAAGAAAGGAGTAATTTCGTTCCTTGATTCTGGTACATCGAGGTTACGTCTCATGGATAAGCGTGAAGAAATGCCGGAATGCACAGGAACAATGAAAGCGTAAACATGGCGACGAGATTTCGTGATTTCGAGACTTTTCCTTTCATTTCGTACGCAAGCGCGAACGCATCCGCAACTTTCGCGGTAGCATCGTTCAACCTCCGAAATCGATCGAGATCTACCATTCTACGTATTCGTGTAACAGATTAAATGACGAACGAGAAAGGAGGAATGAGTTTTCTTTTATTTATTATTTTCTTTTATCATTTTCTTTTTCGTGATCATCTCTCTTTTACTTTTGTACGTGCGTTGTCTTCGGTCGCGGTAATTACCGTTCGACGAGTTTCGAACGGCAAGAAAAATGAACGGAGAGCACATGTCGATAGAAGGAAACCTAGAAACACACTCGGATCCGACGATATTATTTTCTTTCTCGCAAAGTGATCATAGCGATTCGCGATGCTCGCTGCTCCCTGGCTTTCGTCTCCTCTATTTACAGGGCGTTTCGTGGAGGGGCGTGTTTCAAAAGCAACCACCCCAGTCAGCAGCGGTCGTTGAATCGACTGGGGTGGCTTGAACCGTGGCATCAGCTGCCACGCTTTTTACGAGCGTTGCTTTTGAAACGCGCTGTACAATGCTCACGCTTCTGCCTCTCTCATGCTATCATTCGCTCGCACATTCGCTCCATCGCACATTATATATATATAATATTATATATATACATAAACATATATATATATAATATGTATATACCTAATAGTATATCATTAGACTCCATTTATTTATATATTTATACTTTGTATTTATAATATTTATATTTATATGTATGTATATATATATATATATATATATATATATAGAGCTCCCTGTAACATATATAATATTGTACATCGTACACGTTACGTTTGTGCCGCTATCTACACGTATCATACAAAAAACACTGGACGTGTCCTGCTTTCGACGCTTTTAAACAAGAATTTTTACTCCTGGTATCGCTTTCTGTCGTACGTGGTATGAATAGAAATGTGCATGTGTATGTCTGTGCATATCACACTGTATCTTGTGTGTTTCGTATGTGCTGCAGCACGAGGATTTTCGAGTATAACGTTGCGTACGAACGCGTACCTCTACAAGGGGAAATACACAGGCGTCTCTTGCAAGCCTACGTTCATTAATTTAGATTTATTCTCGCGGGTTATCACATTTTTCGCTCTACGCCGGCGCTCGCGCGGATTCGAGCCAGCCATCGAACGGGGCTTCTCTTTCCCTTGGAAATCTCCACTCACATTCTAGACACGAATCGTCAGATCTTGGATCCTTAGGGATTCGCGAGATTGATCGTAACGTTCGCGGTTATAGTTGGTTATAATCGTCGGTATTTATTCCATCGCTGATTGATATCGTTAAAAGAAATATAAAAATATAGAAAAAGTATAGTATGTAAGTATCATTCGTTAATCGGAAACAAAAAGAAACAGGTGAAAATCGATGAACGTAGAAACATTTTAAAGACGACTACAATTTAATGATTGTAATCGTGACACGATTAAGCTTGCGTATAATCACGTCTAGCCGAACCGATACAGCTGTGAGTACCAAGAACTGTGTCTATCTACGCGAAGAATGACAATCTATCACACACTTGTCAAATTATTCATCGTTTTCCTATAAATTAATCTTTTCCACAGACAACTATTTTTTGATTATTTCCCAGAAGGCGATTCGTCATTTATACGTGCAACTTGTTTAACTTTCACTTTAACGTTGTACGTGGTACCGTTGTTTTATGAAAATATATAACACTTAACTATTTATATGCGAAAACACTTTTGAACATTTTCAAAGCTTCTATCGGTAGACTTTCTCGAAGAAGAGGAAACTGATATTAACAAAATTATATTTTCGAACAATATTCGATAAATATGTAAGATCCAGAGGGAAAAACAGAATATGTCACTGGTTCTTTGGTTCTTTGGTTGAAAATCAAAATTCCTCTGCTATACATTTATCGATAGATCTTGATTTCTGATAAAATTTAATAATCGAATTAACAAAATGTTTGATATGCATGCCTGTCCAATTGTATCGAAACGATAAATTACAGAAACAGAAAAGAGCAGAAGGATTGAGATCAACGACCGGCTGAAAATAGGCATATATCATCGAAGATGTACAGATAATCCTAGAAAAATCCTTCGCTATCGCTTTCTAGTATCGCAATCTACACTCGGTAAATAATCGTCTATTGATCGTCGATTCTGCTCTTTGTTCCTTCAAGAAGTACAAGAGTTCTGACAGAAACTTTAAATAACGAAACATTTCCAAGACTAAAGTTTCGTGTTAAACCTCCTAGGTGCAACTGAATTTTGCTGAATTAGGTACGGGGCTGTTTCTCTGTTCACAGTTTTACGCGAATTACGCGTAAATGATACTGCGATGTGTGACGAATAACACTGCTCTCTACGCAACCACATTGGAACGAAATTTTTGATAATTAAATTCTAATTTTTCTTAAAGTATATGACGCATATACTTTAACTTGAGTAATTTACTTCAATAATTAATAATACAATTGAGTGTGATATATTTTAAAGCACGGTACGACACATAGACCAGCGTCGCAATTTTCACACTCATAGCGCGATAGTGTTCTTCAAATTGCTCTTAATTTTCTATTTTCAAGCGACATTTTTAGGTTGAAGATTCTTCAAAATTATAAGGATAAAATAACATGTTAAAAAGAACACTCACTAGTGGTATATTTAACGAAAAACAACAATCGATACCTGACAGTGGCGTATCAAAAATATATATTTTGTCTGTATATTGTCAATACCGTTATAAAACATCGCGAGAACAAGGAAAATGTGAAGCAAGACAAATGAAAAATATCATTTAGTTCAAACGCCGAGCCAATGGGTCAGTAGAGTGAACCACTATAGCGACGCGTCGTAATATAAAATGACATCCGCGAAAGTCACTATAGTGGCGTATCGTACCTAAAAGGTTAAACTCGATATTATCTTGAAAAAATTGAATTTGACGTTATTTAAATACAGAACCTGAAATCTTTGTCTCGATCTGTAACACGCTGCTTGATGCATCGTGAAACGAATAAATTATCATCAAACAAATGATAACTAGAAACAATCGTAATAAAACAGAGTCTGAAGACATTTATCTGATATATTATTTAATATATTTTCGAAATAAACGTTATAAATATAAAAAAAAATTGTAATTACTTTATAAAGAAATATCTTGCAATTATTTTAAAGATAAATATCTTAGTAATTATAGTACTGTGTAAAAATAAAATTTAAAAATTGTAATATTTATTTATAATGTTTGTCAAACATGTTCTCGTAAAATATTATTTACTATGTTATAACATAATTAAATTATAAAAAAATATAATAAATAATCATGTTAGAAAGTCTATAGAACAATACTGAATTCGATTAACGTATTGCGATTGTGCTCAAACAAATTTAAAAGAATATATATAATACGTAGATAACTAATCATAATTATTCTTAGTTGATAATTGAACATACGACATCTTCAATCTCGGTTTTATTCAACGACGATAATCTTGGTAAACGTCAAAATCATCGAATCAAAGAGAAACAGCTACGTAACTCTGTAAAATTTTAACTATCGAATCTTGTCGTATCCCTTGCATTATTCTCTACGTAATCTTATCTTTCTATAATCGAAGTAACTTAAGATCGAGGAAAATATGAAATTTTCCCCTTATCTATCTTGAAAACTCTCCCCTAAAGCTATTTAAGAACATTAAAAATTGTTCGTCCTGTTAAAACGAAAATGAGATTGCAACATATATATTCGAGTTAATATTCCGCATAATAACCAGTAACGAAATAAAAGAAAAGAAAGGAAAACCAAGATTCACATTCGTGTCTCGAAATGCGAAAATATTCGACTGGATCTCGCCCAATCAACTTCCTTCCGACAAGAAGGAAATTGCACACGTGTATTGCGACTAGAAACGAATCGTTCGAACGAATCGACGATTATGTTTCCGTGTTAAGAAAGGAACGAGAGAACGGCTGACGATCGAGGCAAGTGTGGCGCAGCCGGAGGATCGCATCGTTGTCGCGTATCACAGAAAAAAACCTATGCGTATCGCGGTGAACGTCAGTCGAAAAAGATCGCGAACCGGAAGTCCATGGAGAACTCGTCGAGTATCTACGAATTTCTTCGTTTTATTCCCTCCTTTACATCGCAATCGTATATCTGGTCTTGCGGCCGTATGTTACGATTCGAGTGCAGCTTAATCGGCGTTTTGACATATTTTTCCTTTTCAACGTCGATTACGTCGCGTAACGATGAAGAGCAAAGCGATAATCCGACGATTAAGCGTTCGTACGATGTCGACCGTGAGTTTCGAAACACACGTGTTTCTCTAACCAAAAATTTCTATGATCCTAGAAACAAAAATTTACTCAAACAAATTAATTTCTGACTTGTAGAATTTTAGCAGAAATGAACGCACGTGTTAAAAGATACTGTACGTTTATAGACGGACAGGTTAGATTCAAGAAATTGAGAATAGAACAATGAACAACGAACAACTTCTTTCTTCTTTGAGAAGAAATATACGCAAAGCACGCGTAACGTGTAAAAGTACGAAGAATATTGAAAATGCATGTTGGAGAATTTCTACGTTGGATTCTTACGTTACGTTCACGAAACGTACGCATTTGCATAAACACGTGTAGATAACTAATAAATAATACGTAATATTATCGAGTTGCAAAACAATAAATCGTACAATTTACAATTTTATAATTTTATGTCAGATATCGTCAACTGGTTCTTGCAATTTGTAAAATTCACTTTTAGAAATTTCTAGAATTCTACGTATTTTATCAAACTTGTTACTATGCTGTGCAAGAGAATTTATCGACGTTGGCAACTTGTTAGTTGTAAAGCTTCGCTGACGATATCAATTTAACTGTAAAACAAGATCCCGCCGAAACATCGACGGTTCCGAATTTGTATATGAATGAAAATAAAAGAGAATTTTTATATTGAACTACGTATAATAATCATCGGCGAATTATCCGAATTGGCGCATAATTTTTCAAATCGATTTTCTAATTATTGGAATAGAAGATGAGTTAACAACTGGCACTAATTCAAAATTCAGTATCAGCTACCTAAAATACGTGTTTAATTCTAAAATAAGATCGACATCGTACTTATTTGGCATTACAACTCGTACTAACATACAACTAATATATAGATTGTTGCATTATAAATTTCTTCTTTCAACAAAACTTTTCCGTCAGACATTTTTAAATCGCGAACATACGTGCGACGTACCGCGGAAGATTTCAGTTTAGTTTCCTCGATAGTTTAATACGTAGTTTCGAAACAATTACGTATTCTACTCATTTCGAAGTACAGCATACGAAAACCAAATTATCAGATCATTTTACTTTATAAATAAAAACACAACGAAGCAACAAAAACATAGTTTTTACAAAAATAAAATCAACAAAACTGTATGGATCCGGATGACTTTAGCTTTGAGTTATTGCTTAATTTTTATTTCAGAAGGAGAAATACTGATTTAAATATTGATATCGAAATTTATTGTGCAACAACTTAATACGATTTAAAAGTCACGCGATAATAATAGATTCTCTCACGAAGGAGCCTGCTGTCATTTACTATTGTACGCGATTGCGAAACAACAGCCGATTAAAACCCATTGTATCCAAAAATGATCTAAGTGAACTCACGAGCAGTCAGACCAGAGCCGTGTATCACGATCGAACCTTTCAAGATCACACTTTCCACAAAAGGAAACCGCAAAATTCGCACCTGCTCAGCTCGACGATTTCCTAAGCGTCCTCTAGTTGTCGTATCCGTGTCTCGAAACGCCCCTTCGCACCCGCACCGTTCGCACCACACCATCCCCTTTTTGACAACGATCAACTCCGAATCCGGCCTCGCGACTCTCACCTCCTACGATTCGGTCTAATCTCCTCCGTTCTAACATCTTCTCACACCATATCCTCCTCGTCGTCTTCCTCCTCCTCCTCGTCGTAATCGTCCTCGTGGCCGACGGGCCAACAAGTTTCCACCTCGTTGTCCTCGCAACGTCGCCGACGTCGCTGTTGCGATGGTTGTATCGACGCTGAGACTCGCAACGACGCCGACTGTGAGACGACAGCCGCGGGCTGCGAGGGTGCCGACGACGAGGACGAAGAAGACGATGACGAGGACGATAAGGAGGTCGAAGAGGAGGGTGGTTGATGATGATGGGCTTGATGATCCTGATCGAGGGCAGGAAGAACGATGTTCGCCGTAGTCGAGGGATTGCTCGCGGCTGCAGTGGCGGCGTATGCCGCGGCTGCAGCGACTCAGGCCAGGGCGTAGGGGTGGGTAGCGTGGTGTCACAAGCCCGGAGCCGCGGTGGCGACGGAGGACGGCGGGGGCGCGCTGCTACTAGCCACGCTGGTCGCGTGATGGTACAGCGGACTCTGGTAATACTCCTGGTGATGGTGATTGGTCATGTTGTGCATGGGACCAGCCGCGTTCGAGCCCGTGTGCATGCCGTTATGATGATGATGACTCGGTGGCGCGGAGTGCGCGTGAGGATGATGAGGCGAGCCGAAGTTGGCGTAGCTCTGATGCAGCTGCTCGTACATTTTCATCTCCGGTGGCTTGATGTCTTGCGCGCCTGGCGATGTGCCCGCCGTCGCGCCCGGCAGTAACCTGGTGATGCTAAAAGGATGACTGGCAGCGGTGTACGGTGGCTCTTGTTTCAAACTACCGGTCATTCCATGATGCAAAGCCGTGGGTTCGGAGATCAAGTGAGGATGAAGACTTCTACTAACCATGGCGGTCAATTCGTCATGAGCAGCGCCTAGTTCGGGTCCTAGGAGGCCGCCTATGTCCGTTGTATCGCTTTTTAACGAAGCGTGGTGTTGATGAAGACTGGCCGCGTGATGATGATGGTGCGATGACACCAGCGAATGAAGATCCTTGTCGTCTTGTTGCTGGGGCCCATGGTGGAGAGAAGACGTTGTTTTTTTAGCTGCATGAGCCAACTCGTGCGAGGTTGGACTGTTGTGTCCGGCAGCGGCCGCGGCGGCTGCCGCGGCAGCGGCTGCTGCGGCTCCTGTATGATGCTGTTGATGCTTATTGTTTTGTCTGGTTAATTCTTTCTTTTCGTCTTTAAACCTCTTCTGTCGACGTAAATAACATCCGTTTTCAAACATGTTCCCACTCTCCGGGTGCAAAGTCCAAAAGGAACCCTTACCAGGTTTGTCCGGAGTTCGCGCCACTTTCACGAAACAATCGTTGAAGCTGAGCGAATGCCTGATGGAATTCTGCCAACGTTGCTGATTTTGTCTGTAGAACGGGAACAGATCCATGATGAACTGATAGATCTCCGACAACGTAAGCATCTTGCTGGGCGCGTTCTGGATAGCCATTGTGATCAGACTGATGTAGGAATAGGGCGGTTTCGCGTGGGTGTAACTTCTGCGGTAAGACTTGTCGGTTCTGGCGCGTTGCAAAGCGGAATTAGGGGAATCCGGCTCGGTAAGGGAAAGAGGATCCCTGGTAACACCGGCGCCGCCGCCTGGCGTTAGAGGACCATAGCCGACGGCACTCATACACGCGCCACCGCCTCCCATCGACGCACTCCCATAACCACCCATAGCACCACCGCCCATCGATGCCATCCCCATTGCCGAACTCATGGTGCTCATGTTGAAACCGCCAGCACCCTGAGGACTGCAACTTGGTCCAACACCGACACCCATTGACATACCCATAGGCATACATCCTACCGAGTTAATTGAGCTGTACGTTGGCGCCATGCTGCCCATCGTGGACATCGCGGCGCTGGTCATCGCGCCGCCGAGGCTACCAGCATCGCTGTACAGCTTCTGCGACTGGAGCATGGTCATAGAGCTAACCGGTGCCGGAGTGGCGGGCTGCTGTCTGCTTGTCAAACGAGAATCATGAAAACCGCGGTACCACGGCTGCTGTTGGTAATGCGACGGTTCCCGAATCTTCTCCTCGGTGACGAAAATGCTTCACGCTTCTCGTCAACACACGATTATTTCAATTACTCACGATCTTTTATATCCTCCACACGATTGTTATTATTATCGAGTTACATGTGTCAATATCACTGATATTTCACTGTCCACGATAATCTGATTCGTACGTCGATAAACAGAAACTTCACCTTCGTTTTCTATGGCTTTTCCAAATTGCGTGATACGACGTTTAAAACACAAATCGCGCACTCCAGCAATTATCCTCTTTGGAAAAATTCACAGAATCTTCGGAAGAAATTCCACGATCTTCGTACATATAGTATCTTCTTTCCTCCAACACCGAGAATCCTTTAAAATACACCGCAAACGAGCATCGCGGATATGTCCGAAAAAGTTCACGATCGCTCGATCACTTCGTCAATACGTTGCGAATAACGCACGGTATGAAATTGTACGCGCGGGCTGGTCGCGCACGGTCAGCACCAAGCACGAGCTGGGAACACACGGCGAGCAGCGATCGACGTTGTTTGAGCGGGGTTCTGTGTGCACGAACCGCCTCACCACCACTCTCGCTCATTCACCAGTCTCGTTAGTTCACTGTCTCTCTGTCTCTCTGTGTGCCGTGTGGATGGAGGCCGATCAGCGAGTGTACTCCGCTACTCTTCAGTCTGCCGATCTTGTTCAAACACTCCCTACTCCGTACTACGTCTGCCACGCCTGTTCCATGTTCGCCGACTAATCAGCGTCCACGTCGCCCTACTACTTGGTAGTTGCACCAATGAGTGTGCGAACCGAGAGTGTTCAACGAGCGGGGAAACGGCCAGACCTTCGAGCGTTCGACGAAGTACGAAGAGCGCAGCTGCGGAATATCCCGCTTGCGCATATCCCACAGGATACCGGTCCACGACGCCCGACCACCACGTCCCGACGGCCGCGTCTCGACGCTCCTCTCTCATGTCATGTCAACTGTCTGTCTGCCACACGTTTGACACCTATCGGCGCGTGTCACGCGACGGGCTGATTTTCTTCCATTTCTTTCTTTTCTTATTTTCTTCCTTTCGATTCTTTCCTCCTATCTTCGAATACGTCTTCTTTTCGTACATGTTCTTATTCTTTTCTTTTCTTTTTTTACTTACTTTAGGTCGATCGGTCGATTTACAGTTTCTTGTATTTCACTTTCCTCTCTCTTTGTGTCTTCTTCTTCCTCTTTTGCTTTCTTCGAATATGTTCGAATATGTTATTTGGTTCAGTGAATCGATGCATAAGTTCAGTTTTTGGAGATAGTTTCCGAAAGAATGTTCGAATTGTGTTTCTCAAACTCGTGGCAATCTTGCGATCTCCGGTGGTTCACAACGGTGCTGAGAGAAGAAGAACAACAAAGCTACGTTTCTGGTGCAGTACAGGTTTGTAGATCTGTTTGTTACGGTAGATTTTTCACGCGTTCATGACGCTTCTCACTCGTTCGAGACTCGTTCGCTAGTTACGCGTTCGTTACTTTCCTTTATCCGTTCGTTGCATTTTCGTAGAAACTTCTTATCGACGAATAAAATTAGTCTATGATAGCTATCGTGTACTATACGATATTTTCTAGAACGATATTCTACATCAAATCCTCGATACAAAATTATTTATTTTTTTAACTTTTTATCGATTTTGTGGTATTTGAACAAATGTTGAAACAGTATTTGAATTAATTAAGAATAGCTCGTTATCGAACTCTATTCGTCTACGGATCGTACAAACGTATTCCAAAATTTTTTAATTACTCGCCGAATTAGATTATCTAGAAAATTGGAGTCGTTGCGACTGAAAGATCGTGAAATTTGGATTCGATAGATCGGTCGTTTTATTTTCCGCGTTATCTGGTAGGTAGATGGCTTCCTTTTACGACCCGTTACAACTTAAGCAAATCAAACGAATTAGATGCGCAAACAAGCGTCAAATATTGAAACTAATAACACTTACCTAGTGACATAGAACTTGTTTAAATTAATCAAACGCCCACTTGTTCTCGTGTTACTTCGATGCTCGAAGATCCAGTAAACACAACAACATGCTGATGCAAATTCCGATTAGTTTATGGTACGTTTGATGGTAGAATTATCAATGACCGTAGTAAATTACGAAGCGATTATTTGATATATGAGAAAAGAAAATGACGTATGTGACTACAGCGTCAAGCAGATCGTTTTTACAATGGTAAGATAGTAAAATACGAGAGACTTGGCTGACAAAGGCCGACCCTATAAAAGCAAATAGAATAAAATGCAGACAATGTATGTATGTACACGTAACTTCGAATGTAACGTGCCGTTGCAAACGTTTAACTTCATCAGAAAAAAAAAACACGAACGTTTTCTCTGGACAATCTGAAAATAAAGAATTTTTGGGAGAAAAATGGAATCTCGTTAAGTAGAGTTTGGCAATAGTAAATGAGAAAAGTAAATATTGACGAATAATAGATTCGTCAAATTCTATGAGTGTATTGTTAGAATGATCTAATTTGGAAAATAGATTACTTAAATCTAACAATATAAATATTGAAGTATGGCAAATTACAGGGAGTTTGGACTGGCTCAATCAACTTACATAAGAATACCGCTGCTTTCATTACCTATGTCAAAGCTAGATAACTCAAACAGTTACCGATAACATTTAATTACAACAACAAATATACACGCATAATATTTATCTATATCCGTATAACACACTGATAACTCTAAACATCCAACGTAAATTTGTCGATATTTACGATTGAGTTAAACCTCTTCTACTAGAAGTAGGCACACTCGAATTTTTTTTTTTTTTTTTTTTTTTGAGAGAGAGAGAACAAATTACAAAACAAGCACTTATTAAGTTTTTAACAACAAAGAAATCAGATACAACATAGCTACATAAATATTCTTCGGTCAACTATTCTCTGACATTTTTCAAACGCTTCTTTTCTACATAGCAATAATTTGATAATCCTGTCGCAATCATTGAAATGTCAATGACATTCTTGTTTTACTAGAACATTCAAATAGAATAAAATTACACGTGTACGTGATATTGTCTTGTCGATGTTTGCTTTTGAAATGATTTAAAAAAAAAAACACAAAGATAACTAAAACGAAAAGTAGAAATTTCCTTTTTTCAAGAAGAAAATTTTATTCGCGATAAATATTCGCAAGTTTTCTTCCTCGGAGAAGGCAACCAACGATCGTTGGAATATAATTTCATAGAGGAAATCGATAAAAATACGACATCGCCATGAGACAATCGAGTTTTGCAATCGAATTTTCCGCTTTTCCGATGCGTCGCGTCGCTCGATCAGCGTCGATTAATCGTTTATCGCGTCTCGAATAATTAACCGTCCGTGGCCCATGAATATTAAACGCGCGTAATAAAAAGAGATCGGATTTTCGGCGGATAATTCGGTTAGCTTAACTCGATCCGGTCGCGCGGTTTCCTCTGTCGCTCCCTCCGTCGATTCGACGCCTCGAAGCTCGCAAGTCGACCGATTTCCTCGTCATTATTTCGCGATTATCCATCGATTCTCTCCTAATTACGATTTTATTTCAAACGTCGATATTAAAACGACCGATTACTAACCGGCAATTTCCTCTATTCAAATAATCCCGGATGCTTTACACGACGTAAAGTATCTACCATTGCGACCAACTATTTCTTCCAACGGAAAGTATAACAATTTCGTCAACGCGCAAAGTAGCAAAAATTTGAAAAAATCCAATAATACTAAATTATCGAACGAAGGACTTTGATTTCTTACAAATTATAAAGTGTCAAATAAATTGAACGTATCACCGACGTCTTGTGCCACGTGTATAAAATTTCATACTTCAACGGGTTTCCTGTATTTTCATTCAGCGTGATCTTCTGACATTTTCCACGTTGCGATTCTTCTATATGCAAAATCTTTTTCTATATTGCTACGCCTACGAACATCTTGCCGGCATCTTATTTTCGCGATCCTTATGGCCGTGTGGAGTCTCGTAGAAATTGAAAAAAATTAACAAGACGAATCGATAATGAGCGGTTGAGAAATGACTACCTGTAAATTTGCGATCGTTCTCGAACCGAGATGGAATCGGCGATTCGTTCACGTGGCTAGCTATTTTTCGAGCAAGTGCGAAGTACGGTCTAATGTGTCGGACGCGGACGATTCGAAATGTGAAGGGAACGCGACGAAGAAGAAAGCATCGAAGGGTGGTCGATGTGTCGCATTTATTCAACGACTTAACACGTCCCCCGTCGTGTAAATCACCGAATGGTGACCCATTTTGCTCGTCACGAAGGAGAAACCTCCTTTGCAGTTTCACAGTCGCGTTAGAAACGCGCAATGAAACGTCAAAAAATTAATAGAAATAACCAGATATTTATATTTATGACCGGGATAGAGAAGATGAAACGCGTGGCTAAAAGATCGCTTTAACGCGTTAATTTTTTTAAATGATCGACTAACTTTGTAAGTGTGTAGGCAACACAGATTTCCAGGTTGCATGTGAACGCGACATTATTTTCCACTGGACAATCTGGCGCGACATTATTTATGATAAATAGCGAGGTTGGCGTTAATAATTTTACAGGTTTGTCACGCGGTGCACAACACGATGGCTCCAGAACGCGTTCATGTGTGTTAACGGTGAATTAAATATCGAGTTAGCCGATTAATTTGCTGCTTGTTTCTCGCGCGAATAATGGAACCTGTGAAACTCCGTGATCGCGACAGATTTACGTAAATTACGTCTCCTAGTTACATGGATAGCGAAAATAATAGACAAAAATAGATCCGAATGAAAATGATATCTTATCACAATTATTATAAAATACGTGATATTCTAAAAACTTTTATTCTACGTTTGGAAATTCCTTATGATTATTACAAAGTACAAAATCCACTGAAAATTTCCATTCCACGTTCGAAGATCCTGCTTATTTATCCCAAAAATGGGAAACGAGATTTCCGCTATTTCTCTCCAAAAAACACACAAATTTTAATCGATCCGTCCCTCTGAAATCATGCTGACGAACAAGTTCTCATTTTACCTACTTTACTATCGTTCTCTTGCTTCGTCTTTCTTTAACTTCCTTTTCTTTTCTCCTTTTGCTCCTTCGAAGGAGCAACATTCGAAACTGCTGAATCTAGCAACGACTTTTATCATCATCCGCGTAATTTCGTTCCTCGCTTCGTAAGAAAAATGACGGCCGAATATTTTCAAATGATTTGGTCGAACCACCGCGTTTCTTTCGTCACGAGATAGGAATATTTCCTATTTTTTTCTCTCTCTCTTCTTGCTTTATTCCCTCTCAGAAGGCTCACCGCGCAGATCAAATATTCCGTGGAATAGATTTTAACGCAAAAACTTGGATCGAGCGGAAAAATCTTTGCACGATCGGTTAGGGAACCTTGTTTGCCATCGACCAACAGCTTCGAGACGACATTTTCACCTCAGCCGTCTCTGTGCTTAACACGTTCGCGTCACCATTTACTAATTGTTAATAATCTATAGGTATTTCGCTCTTCCAACAAGCATCGCTCGTCGTTCTTCAATTTTCGAAAGGAAATACAAAAAGAACATAAGCGTTTACCTACTATCCTATTATTTCTTGTTTCTTCTACCTTCTCACAGACGCGAGAATTTAAGCGATGTTTCAATAAACGTAAACGATCAGAGACGTTGCTTTTCGATCGACGCGTACGCCTGTTATCACGAAGTATCGCTTATCGATTACATTGGCGCCGAATTCTAGGGCACAAGGCCCTTATTTACACATTGGTGTGAAATTTGATTTTTCCGATGGAGCTCGTATTCGCAAATTGGAGAAAGGAATTTCTGAGATTAACTGCTTTCCGAGACTCGTTGCGAAAAAGTAAACGACAAAATGGTCGTCCACCGTTGGACAAAGTCACAAAAGGCAGAGTCGATTACGAACGGGCTCCGTCGTTTTATCGATTGCCTGTCCGTCGGCCCTTGTATCTTGTCCGCTGACCACCGATTAACAGTCCCCTCTGTCATGATAAAACCACGTCTAAATATCTATCTACGCTATTACAATACAGTTCCTATCGCTACCAAAACGAAAGGAAGACACAATTGAAAAGTATGTAACAGCGCGAAGAAATAAAAGATGTAAAAATTCAAAGTCTGTCTTGACAAGCAGGTAATTTTTCGTTTCTATATAATTAATGGCGCTATTAAAATACATTTTTTATTGAAGAGCAAATAATCAGAATCACCAAACAAACAATTATCAATTTTTTAATTTATAAAAAAAAAAATAAGCTAAGAGAATAATCCGAGCGGAGTTGCTAAAAATCATTATCTACGGCCGACTTATCGGTAGATATTCACGCTTCGATCATTTCTAAACATCGACAAACATCATCAAACTATACGTATTTCTTATCCAGCAAAGAAAAATCTTAAAGTATAGCAAGATCGAAGCATTGGCGCCTGAAAGAAAGTGAATTTAAAACTTCCAACATCGTCAAACTTTCTACAACCACGTTATTCCAGCTGATCTTCCGCTACTAATCGTAAAGACAACAACTGTACTGCATTTCAAATCGTTGGTTTTCGTGACCCCAGCAACACGAATATACTTTCAAACAATGACAAAATAACTTCAAACAGAAAGATTCTTAAACTTTCTCAAACACTCGAATTTTGCGCAATCCTTACCGCAGAATGTTTTACATGTGCAACGTTTCAAACTTGAAAAGCCCTACGATGTGTTATATGACAGTTCAAGAAAACAATGTGCTGTCTCAACCTCGGCCAACATAATCAAACTTCGCTTGCCGATCGTCAAACAAATGATACAGGAGAGAGGATCGCGCAAAAACTAAAGAAGATAAAAAGTACTAAAAATCCGAACTTCATAAACTCGAAGAACATCGGGCACGAAGATCGACCGCACACTTTTCATCTGGCAACCAGTAATCTCCGTCTACAGTTACTTTAGTTCCACTCGTTATTCTCGGCAAACCCTCGCTGGACTTTGGTCCCAATGAGACTATTATTTGGGTGTAAGAACTTGCGGTTGCTCGATCGTAAATACCACAGGATTATCTTTACTGGACAACCATTACCATCCTGTCTTTTCTCGTTGCCAACCCTTAAACGTGTAACGAATGGTTGCGAATTCGTGGTCCTTCATTTCCACGCAGTGACGCTTCAACACGTTTAAAAGATTTCAACAATTCTCTCACACGACCGAATACGAAACAATCGTTGGTCGACGATCATCTCAGATCCCCATATGTATCATGCGATACATACGATATTTATTGATGATTGCTTACTGATAGCACGATCATATGCGTTATCTATCGTTTATCATAGATGAGGAAGGAATTTGACGAACACCGATGTTTACACGATTGATTGCATTACAAGCTCGCATAGTACCTACCGTAGTAGCTGCTATTGCGTAAAACTTGTCGTATGCTCCATAAAACCAGAGTATAAGAGATTACGGTTGGGAAAATTCCAATGTTGGGAGACCAACAGCCAGACAACTTTTCGATAGAAGGAAAGAACTCGAACGTAGAAAGAAGATGTACGTGTCTCCGCTCGTTATCAACCCCTTACGATGCGATCAACGTCCCCGTCAAATTTCTCAAGCAAAGGAAACATCTTCGTACGTCTACTCGTTACCAAGCTACGCAGTGTACCCGGTCAAAGTTTAAGACACCAAAACCAGAAGCTTTCCGCTATCCAAGCTCTTGCTCCCTCTTGATACTTTCGTCAATGATCCGAAAGGAAACTGAAGAAGATTGGAAAAGCAAATGCTTGGCGCGATTAACGGCTGTTAAAATTCAACGCGACGTAACTAGTGCGTATATAATAGAAGAAGCTTCTAGCGCAGGAAGAGAAAAGGAGAAGCGAGAGAAATATCGGTGGAGCTACCGGGCGTGACGGGCCGACGAATCGAAGGCATACAACTCGATGATTCAAGCGTTTAGAGTCGGCTAATACTTTACTCGAGAGATTCGTAAACACACACATATGTAGAGGGATGAGGAGGAGGAGGAGGAGGAGGAGGAGGAGGAGGAGGAGAGGCATTCACGAACGGGCGGCGCGTTCCAACATTAGATCCGAGAGCACCCACCTGTACGCCGGGTCTTTATCGAGCCACCAATTGTTTGCGGAATGAAAATATTGTCCCTGTAAACAAGTGGCTACATTGTGCCAAGCGCGCGCGGCGTTCTTCGTTACAACAAATCACTCCCTCTCCTCGGTGCCTCCTCCGCCTCGTGTATCCGCAGCCGCCGCCGCCCGCCAAGTACGGCACAAGTGCGCAATCGAGTACTGTTTGTTTCGATTAGTACCGATCCTCGATCTACGATTAAATAACGATTTGCTATTTGACCTAGATTACATCGTATCACGGACCGCGATCGATTCTACTCTCTCGTCGATGCTCGCTACCGACGATCTACCGACGCTACGCGGCTACCGACTTTTCCGCTTAGCGTGTCCCCTGAGCTGTACAACTGTACAACGTTTCGTTTCTTCGCCTCGTTTGTTTCTTCTAATTATCGACATAGATTGCTTGATCACGATGAGATGGAAATAGTTTTATTGGAATAATCGTGCGCAGAAAGATATTTCTTTTCTTAGTTTCTGTTTGAACGGGGCGGTTGGTACGGTGATTCGGCTTCGTATTTCTTTCTGCTTGTTTGTTAACTTTTTGTATATTTTACAAAAGGACTGTTAACGACGCTATGAGGAAATAAGTTACGTAGGAATCGTTTATTGCGTTAATTTATTGTATCGATTCAAGCATTATATATCGTGATAATTTATCGGGTAATTTGATTTAACTCGATAAACGTTTCGCGCTTGAAGTAAGAATTTTTTAGGAAGAAACGTAATTGGAATTGGGAAAAAATGGGAATCAGTCTGAAAAGACAGAGACCCGGCTTGTTGCAGCGGCATTTTTGCCTCAATTACCCGCCGCTTTATTTTCAGTCCGAACGTCATACTTGGTAACAGTCGGTTTTATTGCATGGAATTTTAACAAACTTATTTGCGCGTGATAAAAAGGCGACACAGAGCCAGAAATTCGTCAGTATCGTGGAAAGAAGACGAGTTCTTTGGATAAACGGAAATTAGCCTAATTAAAGCTGAATATTATGAATTAAAAGTGAATTGTTCGTTCGTTCCCTCGTTTTATCTCTACAGCCGATCCCTAATTAATCTTTAACTGCATCTTCGTTACAAATCTAATTAAACAGGCAAATTATATATTAACAAAGAAAAATAGGAAAAATATCCTAGATTAAATTAACATTATTTTCTCGTGTTGTAAAATATCCAGTGTCACTGCATTTTTCGCATCATTTTCGATCCAATGGTATTTTCCTGCTAAAAAATTAATTGAGATCGGAGAAGACACGAAAACTACGGTTTTATTTGAATTTTGTTAGAAAACTTTTCTTCAAAAATAAATCATAAAAAAGAAGATATCACAGTTTTACAAATTAATTCATTTTACAAACTAAACAAAACGTTGTCGATTCTCTCCTAATTGTTCTCGCACATTGAAAGCTTCAAAACGCCTTACGAGCCAAACGGTGTTTGACTTCGTTTGAAGCACCGAAACGCGCGAGTCAAGACCCTTCGACTCGATAAAAGTGTTTTGTCATTTTTATACGAAAGTAAGAGGGGTGCTACAAGGGTAGACAGATGGAAGAACGGGCTACGGATCCTGAAGAATGGCTACCTGGTCCACGTGGGTGGTCCACTCCTGTTTTTCCTTCTATTAACGCCGTTGATAGCTTGTTGGCACACAGACCATGGTGCGCCAAGCCAAAGAAACGCGAAAAACTTATCGACTTCTTTCCCAGAAGAGACGTACGTCAGGAAGAAACGTACTAAAGAAGTTGAAAATAATAATTTGATTATTATTTTAGATAATTTCTTAAGATCAAATTCATCGACGTTACGATATTCATCGTCGATTTTCCAGAAGCAGAATCTGTTTATTTTCATTAACAAAATATCGAATCACGAAGCAACTGCTACAAACACGATGAAGATAATTTGCATATAATTCCTACGTAGTTTCTGAATATAAAATTCAACATTGCGCTGTTCGCTCTATTCCAATGATCAGTCCGATGATCATTTTTATTTTACCTTATCTATCGCTGTTCCATCTTTCGATTCGCCAAAATATCACTCTTCTCGATATTTTGACTTCGATCTTGCCCTTCCATCTACGCACAATAGAAAAAAAAGTCTTCCACGTGAAAGACCAACGTGTTTCGCTGAAAATCCAACAATCACCGATTTCTCGAGCCTCGGACTCTTTCATCTTCGGCTCGGCCTAGAAAAATATCTGGACGAGCATGCGGCAACCTAAATACCTGTCATTGGGCATAGAACGAGTGGCACGAGATTTGTTGTTTCAAGGCTTTGCGAAACAACAAACCGTCGCACCGCCGAGAAGTCAATGTATCGCGGAGCGAAAGGAAAATCAGGTGCGTTCGCGGCTGGGTCACGTCCGAAAAATACCGGCCATTTTTGTCTGCCAAGTGGACGGTCGTAAAAATCACGATACGAGACACGAACACGCGTGAATGGCAGACGCGTTTCGTAAATGTTTCGCGTGTTTCGGCATAAATTAGGATGGAAATTTGATTTCGTCAGGTCAGAAGGAGAAAAGCAAGGAAAAACAGAGCTATGATAAAAATACGGATCTATCGCGCAAGCGCAAAAATAGAACGATCGTCGAGAAACCTTTGGAAACACCAAAAATCTGCTGACGCTTGAAACGCGATTTAAAATTATTCGTTTTACCACGTGAAATCACAATATCGTTTTAACTTGTAAATTAGCGAAATTCCTATTATTATTATAATAAAAAGTTGCGGCCAAATTTCCAACAAACATCATCGCTAATGCGTACTCGAACTAACCAAGTGAAACTTTGTCAGCTCAACGAAAATAAAAGAAACTAAGTCACATTCGTACTCTGAATATTTTTCCTCTCGAATATTCCTCCTTTCTGCCTAGTTTTATATTCCACGTTCTTACTTACTTATCGCCTAGAAAAACAAGGAACCAGCCCGATGGACAGAAGTCAGTCTAAAACTAACTCGGAGAAGATCTTATTCGTAGTTGTGGGTAGTAGATCGACAAATCCGTGTCTCTGAATGCGAACGACCGAACAAGGAGCTTGTGGACTGTGGCCGAACGTCGTTAAGTCCGTACAAATCTTAATCTGCGACTTGGTAAATCGTTATCACAACATTTGCGCGAGAGAAGAGCGTGAGCCGCATTAAGCACCGGCATAATCAGGCCAAAACCAATTTTCTTAGCCTGGGGAAAGCCCAGTTTTACCGACATTTCGAATTTAAGCGATTCTTTGCTTTTCTGAACGCGTCGTGAACGCACAGCCTGGAATTTGTTGATACTCGAAAAATTCTCAAGGCGTATATCGGTCGAATCGATCGAACGAAGATAAACTTGGTAATTTCTCAGTATCATACACATGCTTTTTTAGATACCGTCAAGATTTCTTATTTCTTTTTCATCAATTCGTTTCATTCTTCTGTTTACTACGTTGCTGTTCACGCGTTTGTTCGTTCGCGATAGATACAAATTTTATTATTA